>NC_080853.1:29312505-29615535 GCF_030435755.1 Ochotona princeps | reverse complement strand
GTTGCATATATGTCTTGCTAATTCTGGCAAGAATTCTGCTAGGTCATTTTGTTCAGGCTTTCCCCTCCTTAGTGTTGGATAAGATTACTCATCTTCAACTGTCTCCAGGTGATACCTAATCAGCCTGTCCAGCCTTCCAAAAGAATCCATTAGGACAAGAGCTGTAGCTATTACAGTGGTAATGATGTGTCCTAATGTTCTTTTATTCATTTATTTTGTATTTAGGAGTATTAAGGAGAAAGCATGGGCTGTAAGCAGCTTGTGTTCTCAATGGCTTGGGCTGTTAGTCGCTCAGGCTCTACCCACCACCTAGGAGTGCAGTAGGATGCCAGCAGCATCTTGTAGCTCCCAAAAGGTAGACATTCAAGTCCTAATGCTATTATTCGTTGCTGTCTCATGGAAGGTACCTATCTGACGTCACCTTTAGGTATGATATTATTGAAAATTCAGCAGTTTGAAAATAACATTAAAATTACTTTGGGTTTAATTATGGTAATGCACTCAATGTTTTCTCAAAATGGACTCATTTTTCTTAAATTACACTTTTGATAAGCAATATTGTCTGTGAAACTGTAACCTCAGTTTACATTTTAAATGATAGAATCTTATGCAACTAGTAACATCTAAATATAATATATACAGGTACTTCAATCTTAAGTGTCATTAAAAATTAAGCCTGTTTTGAAAGCCACTTTGTCATCTGTGCATATAAAGGTTTTTTTTTTCAAAAGCTCATGGGAAATGAATATTGTAAAAATATTATGCCAGGATTTCAAATATTTCTTTGCATGAAATGTCCTTTCATTGCATTTTCTCAAACTTTTGAAATATCCCTATTTAGTTCTAAAAGTCACTGTGAATTTACCAGTGCTGTAAGTGCAAGGAGCAATGGTTTATAGGAAGAAGCCAAGTAGCGCATCTACTCTCCAACTGTGGTCTGGCTCACTTATTCTGTCCCCTGAGAGCTTTCTTGTGATTCACATACCACCTTTGAAAGATTCTTAAAATGTTTATCAGTTGAAAGAAAAACACTGTTTTCAGGCATTGCTACTTACCCATGGTGTATGGTAGAGTTCTCAGGGAATGGAATACTATTGAGATGAATTTTAATCATGGATTTTGCCTACAACTGTATGAGGATAGGAATTGTCAGTTAGGGTAGCGGATGAGTACCTGAATGTCAAGATGGAAAACAGAGGAGTGATAAAACCCAGCCTGAATACAATGCAAACAGTGAGCCAGATAGACTGGTACCAGTTGAAATGTCAATGAAGAAGTCACAGGATGTGGTTAAGAACTTGCATTTTTTAACATATTGGTTACTTAGTACTATGTCAATTAATTCCATAACGTTATAAATTGTGGCTGATGTTATGTTGGGGCTTTTAATTGATCGGGATGATACTCTGCTGGCTCTACCTTCAGACCAGAGATGGTCTTCCCCAACAAGCCGTTGAACTTATCTGGACAATAAGATGCTGGACTCTATGCTTGGTATATGTTTGCAATGAAAGAATCTCAACTGAACTTGAACTGTGGTAATGCAACAAGGTGGAGGAATCCACCATGGGGGGAGGGTTTAGGGAAAGGTGGGGGGAATCCCAGTACCTATAAAACTGTGTCACATAATGCAATGTAATTAATAATTTAAACAAACTGAAAAAAAGAGACATACATCTGCAGGGGTAGAAACGTGAGCATGCTTACATAGTCGGTTGATTCCTCACAGTATATCTCAGGCAACTGGGTGGGCAAGGGAAAAAAATCTCAATAACCCAAGGAGCTGTACTACCTCAATGTTTACATGACTCAGAAAAGGTCATGACCTGCTTGCTTGCACAGTAAATAACTCAATAGAACACCCTCATAGGTGTGAAACTATGAAAACTTTTAGAATCAAAATACTTGGGTGAATTTTAGTTAGCAAAAAAAATATACTTGCTTTAAATATCAAAAGAAAACATAAGAGAAACTGGAAAAACAAAGAGCATAGAGTTCTTAAAAGATATTAGGAAAACAACCAACCACAGAGGGAGAAAATACTTACAATGCCGAAATACCAGGCAAGTGAATTAGATCGAGAATGTATAAAGCAACTCCTATAACTCAGTAAGAAGCCATGCAGCCTAATAAAACATGGACAACATTTGAAAAGAGGTTTTGCTAAAGAAAACATGCAAATGGCCAATGAACACATGAAAGGATACCCCATATCATTAGTCATCAGGGAAATGCAAATGAAGCCCACAAGTGATACCAGTGTATCCTGGAGGACAAAGAGAAACCCCATCGGCCTGACTGAGCTTCTGGGGGATGTCTTCCTGTATTTCAGGGGCAGGGCTTCTCTGTTTTCAAGGACAAATGTAAGCAGGCATCATTAACCACCCAAAAAGGAAAGGGCGCGTGCATGATTCCATTAGGCCGGGTTTAAATAATAATTCTGAAGGTGCTATTTTTCATTTCTTTCATAATGAATTTGGAAGGAGCAGGATACTCAGTTTGGTGTGTCATTTCAAGCTGGGATAATAGGCTCCCCTGGGTCCTGTCTCATTCTAAGGCAGGCAAACAAATGCCACCAATTCCCGTTCCATGGCTTTGTTGTGTCCATGACTGAAGATGTTTTTATGTAGGTGATTCTGGAAATGGAAGAATTTAAATTCAGCTGTTTCAATAATTGTCTCAGACATAGGATATGTGGATGTGCGAGACTGAGGAGAGAAGATGAAAGGTATTACTGCAGAAGTGTCCTGCTTTGGCTTTTGGGATAGCTACATCATTGCCCCAGTTGTCAGCAGTCACCACTAAATGAGAGAACGCTTGTCATGCTTCATTTAGCAGGCTTTTGGGACTGGCTGGGCTCTGGCCTAGCCCGGATTGGACCCTGTTTAAAGTATAAGCCAGAGTTCTTGAGAAATCCTAGATGTAGGAGAGAGGGAGCCAGGTTATTGCAGGGCTTGGTGAAAGAGATAAAGGTAGAATCATTACTGCAGAAAGAGGCTGGGGAAATGAAAGAATGGCAGGCATTTTCTGGAGATTAATCTGCATGGCCCTTTTTTGGGAGGGGGTGTTGTTTTGTAAGTGAGCCTCACTAGCTATAGGCAAATGACCTATCACCTCTCCCTTAATCATGAACAGGAAGAACTGCAATGGGTAATGACATCCATAAAAGGGTCGCAGGAATTGCAAAGGGTCCTCGGAAGAGTAGCTTCGCAGCCAATGACAGCTCATCCTGAGACTCCTTGTTGCATCCTTTCTGATCTGTGTGCATTCCTCCGCATGCAGGACCCTTGCGTAACGCTGGTCACCCTGAGGTGTTGCAGACTTGGGTTGTACTCGGTGTTCGTCTCCTAGGGCCCTCAGTGGCAGTTAGCCCTGCCGTCACAAGGTGGGGAACACAGCCCCTCTGTGGTTGCTGTAGTCAGGGAGTCACATGGATTTTTAGTACTTAGAGTAGAATACCTTTTGTGTCTGATTTTGCCCAACCATGCACAAATATAATTCCTGTAACCATGTTTGAAGCGGATGTTAAGTAAGTTGGATATATTAGATGGATTTTTGACATGCTGCATTTCAAACTTTTTGGGGGGACATAGCTTTCTCCTACATCAAGGACTATCTGCATCTACACTCAATAGAAAATCATGGCACTGGGGGAGGCCTGAGTATCTGCAAATTAAAATGTTTTGCAATAGAACATGTAAGCACCTATTTCAAAAACTGGAAAACTGCACTGAGCAGCTGACACCTCCTTCAAGGGCTTTGTGAGTAGTCAGAAAAAACTCATCTAAAACTTGTGCTCTCTTACGTATCCTTGGGATGGCAGGGCCAGTGAAGCAGTAGAGTCAGAAACTGGAGGGAAGTCCTCAAGCCACGTGCTAGAGTGTGAGTGGGTTCCAGGCCCTGGCCTGTGCGGCAGTACTGCAGGCTGTATAGACAAGTAGAAAATGTAGAGTATAGCAAGGACTAGGACAAAGCTGTACCCAAGGGTCTACTCAGTTCAATCCTATAGGGAAAAATGAGTAACCCAGAGAAGAGAAACAAATGTGCTACGAATGGATAGGGCCTAAGATGCCAGAAGGGAAGGATGAGCTAGCCTTGGAGAGAAGCAGAGGTCAGATCATGATAGTGCATTTGAGCTTCATGCCAAACACCATAGTAAGACACTGAAGAGTACTAAATTACTACAGAGCCTTAAGGGTGTTTTAAAGAGGGGATTGTTCTTACAGTGCGGGAAATGGAATGAAGGGAAGCAGAATAAAGACAAGGAAAGGGATGCAGTTGGGAATACTAATCCTGGAGAAATAAAAAAAAATAGATTAATTCAAGCAGGCAGAATTGGCATGGATTTGTGACTAGCTGACTAGTTACTGTGTTGCCTTCCTTTTGTATTTGAGGATTCTCCAATAGAGCAGTATCTCAGCTCTAACTTAGGTTCAAGGAAAACGTAAAACTTCTTGCTAAGATCTCTATCACTATAACAAAACATAGAATAATGGGTAATGTATAAAGAGTCATTTCACCTGCAGGTTTGAGATTCTATGAACATGCCAGTTGGCTATCGTCAGACACTGGTCGTATATGGTATCACCATGGCAGGTTCATGTGTGACAGCCATATCACAGTTAGAGAATGCCAGACGGATGTAGAGGTAGAGGCGAGGTGGTTTTCTGTGTAATAGCATAATCTCCTTGGAGCTAACCAGGAGTCCTGAGACCTATGTATGTCTCTAAGGGTAATACTCTCAGTGACTCAATTGCTGGCCACTGGACCTTACCTGCAGAGGTTCCACATAGGCACACTGAGGATCAAGCTTGCAGTGCATGAGCCTAAACGGAATACAGAAAAATCATAAGCAGACCACAGGAGCCTCCCTCCATTGGTATGCTTATGGATTAGGGAGCATCTTGAAGCATCTTTCAGAAATGAAAGACTGTGGTAACTCTACAGCAAATCAGGTCATCTAGGAGATTCTATCATACCCATATGGCTATCTCTTCTAATATAGGTTGGAGATTTCAGATAAAACAATCAGGAAACAGTCGAGAGTACCCTATTTTCCTAGCTGTTCTGTGATCATTTGAAGCATGGAAAACAACATGGACTCTTGCTCTGGCTTCACAAACCTTTGTACAGACCCCCTACTTAGACTACACGATTTTCCTGACCTTTGCTGATTTTCTCAGGGTAGGATGAGCCTAATACAATTGTGCTAGGCTGATAAGGTTAACTTCATTTAGATCCAGTTGTGTTCTTTTCCTTGGGCGGTAAGAATATCCTCTAAACTAGGATGTAGGACTTTATACACTCAGCCACATCCTGTGAAGCCAGATACTTTGTTTATGAAAACATCTATTCTAGGTCATATTTCCCCAAAGTCTGATTATAAGGTGATGATCCATGGGCAAGAGATGTGTTGAAAAATGATTTTTAAAAAAGATTTATTTATTTTATGACAAAGTCAGATATACAGAAAGGAGAGACAGAGAGGAAGATCTTTCGTCCGATAGTTCACTCCCCAAGTGAGTGCAAAGGCCGGTGCTGCACTGATCCAGAACAGGGAACCTCTTCTGGGTCTCTTACATGGATGCAGGGTCCCAAGGCTTTGGGCTGTCCTCGACTGCTTTCGCAGGCCACAAGCAGGGAGCTGGATGGGAAGTGGAGCTGCTAGGATTAGAACCAGCACCCATATGGGATCCCAGTGCATTCAAGGCGAGGACTTTAGTTGCTAGGCCACGCTCCTGGCCCAAGAAAATGATTTTAAGTAAGAGAAATTAAAGTAGGGAAGTGGGGAGAAAGTAAAGTGGTTTCAGGTGAAAGCCCAGTGTTAGCCTGAGATTAGAGAGCTCTGGGGTGTATGTTACATCAGTGTTCTCACTGAATTAAAACATGGGAGCTGGACAGTGCTAGTGATAAGTCAAAGGCCATGCCAGGCACACCCCGACCTCTATAGTAGAAGGAACCTAGCAGGTACACCCAGACCCCTACCAGGGGAGGGAGGCAAGCAGGTATACACAGACCCCTACCAGGGGATGGAAATGAGCAGGAACACAGAGACTCCTACTAGCTGTGGGGCTCAGGATGGGCTGGTAGCTGATATGACAGTTGTGACTACTCAGGCTGTAGCACACGAAGGCTTAGTGATGAACTTGGGAAAGATAAAATGAGTTGCTCAGAGCCAGGAGAAGCAGCAATAGACACCACACCTGAACTTGAGAATGACACCTGGACTTGGCATGAAGTGACTCACCCCGTATTTCTGCATTCTCAAGAATCCTTTCTCATCAGCATACCACTGTCTTTACTGCTGTTCATGCTCTATCGTGTCCATATTTGCCTAGTTAATAACCTAAAGGTTTTGAGCTTTAAGAGATATGCTGTCACTGCCTCTTGATCCCTCCTCTCCCCACAAACCCCAAAATCCTTGTGAAGAATTGTCTACCATTTTCAGTGTGTACCTCTCTCCCATACAGATCCAAATTCTCATTCATCAGAAATACAGCTACTATTAAATTAGGCTTTTGTGGGAAAATCAAGAATGGATTTCTATTTCAAGTTAGAATACCCCAGCTGTGGGCAACTGCCTAGGTTGCCTTGTGTCGAGGCAAGTATTACACCAGTTAGTGAAAAGCAGCCAATGGCTGGTGGAGATTCTGAACCTGGTTAATGTTAAATTTGTGTTAGCTGTATCAGTGTTCCAGCACAGTTGTATTTTTTTAAGGATCTGTTCAGAATATGGGGGATGCTGGGCCTGGGCATGCCACCCTGGCCCCAAGTTGAGTGAAGGAGAGGTAGATTTTTGGGGGGTCTTGTGGGATTGCCTCAGTGGGACTAAAGCACCAGCTGGTTTGCATGGAGAGCTTGGAGCAGTGATGGGCAGAACCAGGCTGGGTTGCAGAGTTCACCTGACACAGGAACCTAGGCTAGGGTGAGGCCAGGCTGGGCTTGGCTGCAACACCCACCAGCACATGCAAAATCCAGGGGTTCTGCACCACTGCAAACATGTGTGAGATCCTGGGCTGGGAGCAGGCCTGGTAGGGGAGCTTTGGGTACTCCCCTTCTAGGTCATAGCTGCTGGAGAGCACAGTAGTCAAGGTTGGGGGCAGGCCAGACCAGATTAAGCTATAGCACTCATCAGCATTTGCATGGGCTGAGTCTGGGGGCGAGCCAGGCTGGGCCAGTCCTCAACACTTGCTGTCACACACAAGAACCAGGAGAAGGTGTGGGCCACACCCAGCTGAGCTAGGATGCAGCACCCACTAGTGAGAGCTGCGACTACAGGTGGCCCATCCAGTTGATTTGAAGCGCCAGGCAGTACACAAGATTCATGACTGGAAACAGGCCTGTTAGCGGAACTTAGGAAAGTCCCCTGCTATGCTACAGCTCCCACTGGTGAGCATAAGAGCCAGGGCTGTGGGTGGACCAAGTTGGGCAGAGTTGCTGTACCAATTGGCATATATGTGGGCTCCAACCCAACTGAGCTAGGCTCCAGTATGTGCTGGTGCTCACAACGTTCAGAATGGTTGTGGGATGGGTCGGGTAAAGCTACAGTACCCACTGGTTCAAAACAGAGCCAGGGAATGGGGCAGGCAGGCTGATGAAGGCAGCAGCCCTTGGCATACAGGTGAGCCAGCGGCAAGTCAGCCTGAGCTAAGCTGCAGCACCACTGGTGTGCATGTGAGCCAGATGGGATACAGGACAGGCTGGGCTAGGCTGCAGCACATGCCGACACGCACAAAACCTGGGGCTGAGGATATAGGCATAGATGTGTAATTTTCAGTGTTTTCTTGGGTAGATAACTAGGATGGGAGATGCTGAGTCATATTGTGATTTCATGTTTAACTAGGCCAAATTGTTTTCCAAAATGTCTGTACTACTTTGTCTCACTCGGTCATGAAAAAAGATACAAATTTCTCTATTTTTCAGCACTTTTTGTTTTGTATACTTTCACTATAGCCACTCTATAAACTATACCACAAATAGTGTCAGTTTATATGTAGGATGCTATGTGTATACCATCACTTTATAATGTATATTTACTATAAATAGTATCACTCCATATCAAGTATTCTATGTATAGGGTATCACTTCTACTCTTGATTAAAACTTTCCCAGTGATTAATGCTGAGCATTATTCCTGTTGTTACTGCTTGCTCTATATCTTTTTTTGGAGAACTGTCTGACAATCTCTGCCCAGTTCATATGAAGCTCATTTACAATTATATTATGGAGCTTTCATAATCCCATGTATTTTTGTTTTTTTTTTTTTAGAGATCATAGATTATTCTACTAGATTATTTCAACAGGCATGAAAGTAAAATTGGAGATAAATCTGTGCTTTCAGTAGCCTACGTTATAGGCCAGGACAAGTTAATAAAAAATGTGTGAGAATAATGAATGTAGTACAGGGAATACATCAGGGTGCATGCCTGGACGGGTGCGCCGGAAGCAGCAGTGTTGAGGAAAGGACACATGAGTTCAGATCTACAGCAATGGACAGACACATGCGTGCAGCCAACGGGAAGGGACCCAGTGCCATGAAAGCCAAAGGAAACTGTTTCCCAGCAACACACAGCCCCTTTAGCTCATCGGTGCTGCTGAAGAAGCCTTTCATCAGCTCAACTCTGAACGTGCAATTCCACAAAGATGTGTGACAACCATCCAGGGTTTTTGACGTGTTATGTAGGTAGACTATTATCTTTGATATATTTTTGAGGAAAAAAATCTTGTTGCTCTTGAATCCAAGGTCCCTACAGTGCTATTTACAGTTCACTGGGTAAGTTAGTGTTTATTAAATAGAAATAATTCAGAGATTGTCTCAGTATTTCAGAATAATGAAGCCAAAAGGCAACATACAATTTTAAATTGGCCTCTGCATTAAGAAAATAGATACCAAGAAAAAAAAATAAGCCTTTGGAAATGTTAAATTCTGTGCACCTAATGTCGAATTTCTTTGAAATCATTTTCTACAGCAAATCCATAAAATATGAGGTGGCCATGTTTTCTGTTTGCAAACAATGCATAAAACATAAAGTTACAGGAACAATATTCATGTCTTAAAAATAGAACTAGGAATGTAGTGCTCCCTTCTTGTCTAAGCTTGCTGCAAGAGAATATGAAAAATAAGATCAGAAACCCCCAAGAAATGTCAGCAATGCTTGTGGTCATTCCCCATTTATTTGGAAGCAGCGCCGCTTAAAGAACAGCTTACTTGAAACTGCTCCATCTACTTCATGGGAGTCTGCATCATCGAAAGTGATGCTGTGTTCAGAAGTTTAATTAGCACAATTTAAACTATCTGAGTAGTCTGTAATATCTTATAAAGTCAGTACCTCTACTGCATTGATTAAAAATAGAAACTCAGAATAAACAGGCCACAGAATGCTTCAGAAATGACTAGCACCTTTTTTGGAAGCTGTTGGGCATTGGCCTTTAAAAGTGGCTGTTGATTGGATCAAGTGTAGATCCCACGACATAGCTGAGCACAGGAAAACAGATCCTGCAGTTTATCTCTTCCACTAGAATGTGAAGTTATTAATAATTACTAGCTAAGTCAAGTTGAACAAAATGCTTTGCACAGTAAAGAACTAAAGTAATAGGAACATTTAAGTGGGTTTGATGTTAGAGTAAGATCCCTGTAAAGTTTTTGCCTTGCGTGCATCAGGTTCCCAAATGGGTGCTGGTTCGTGTCCGGGTGGCCCCGCTTCCCATGCAGCTCCCAGCTTGTGGCCTAGAAAAGCAGTGAAGAATGGCCCAAAGCCTTGGGACCCTGCATCCATGTAGGAGACCCGGAAGAGGCTCTGGGCTCCTGGCTTCAGATCGACACAGCTCTGGCTGTTGTGGCCACTTGAGGAGTGAATCACTGGATAGAACATTTTCCTCTCTGTCTCTCCTGCTTTCTATATATCTGTTTTTCCAGTAAAAATAAAACAATTCTTTTTAAAAAATAATAAAATCTAACGTGACACTTCTAAAAAACAAGATCAGAAAAAATGTTTTATCAAGTGTCTATTTGTGTGTTTAACCTTTGTTACAATATAAAAATGAAATCCAGTTTGCGATTTGGATACATTTTCTGTGCCAACTGTTGCTACAGTATATATCCAAAAGGGCTTTGAATCAGCAGGTCTTTGAATCAATTTATTTTGTCGTTTTTTTAAACACTTATTTGAAAGACAGAGTTGCAGACAGGGAGAGAGCTTCTGTCCACTGGTTCACTGCCCAAGTGGCATTACTATGTGGAGTTGGGCCAGTCTGAAGCCAGGAATTTCAAGTTCTCACATGAGGTTGCGGGGGCCCAAGTCTGGGCCATCTTTGGCAGCTTTCCCAGGTCATTCGTGGGGAATGAAATTGAAAGTAGAACAGCTGGAACTTGAAGTGGCACCCATATGGGATGCCAACACTGTGAGCAACAGGCTTACCCCGCCAATTGGCTTTACTGGTCACTTATGCTCATACAAGTAGGCTAATCTTGCATCAAATGAGTTTACACATCTATTCATTGTAAAGCTTTCAAGCAACCTCAAACCACAGTGAATATCTGAAGTGTATTCTTTCCACGTGGAATTACCAGACACTAAGCACACACATGAAACATATATCAAGCCTCTGTGTGTGTCATGTGTGTTAACAGCTCCTTGGGCAGAGCCAATCAGATTGGCAAGCCCTGAACCTACTGGTGAGGAATGTACCATGCTCAGTTTAGGTTGCCTTGAGCAAGTTCCAGGAGCAAATCCAAAAGCAAGTAGTCATGGAAGTAACTCTCCCCTTACAGGTAAAGGGAGGAAGTAAGCATTGACCAAGCAGCATACAAATCTATCACACTTCTGATCCATCACTTATGTGATGTGCATTGAGCATCTGGTATATCAAGACTTCATGTTATATACTATGCATTTAAACAGATAAACATATCATATATGGTGATGTGGATAAATTGATGAAGTTATGCTTCCTGGAGTCCATGTCATTAGCTATCAAGCAATGACATTGTCAGAGAATGAGAAGACATTTCAGATAGTCACGGAAGAAATTGCAGGTGCTTCTCAACTTCCAATCTCCTTATAATATGTCTTCCTGAGTTGAAAATACCTCAACGCCTGGTCCTTTGGTGCAGATTGAGTTCCTTTCTTAGCAGCACAGATCTCGCCACCCACAGGAACTGTTTACTGTCAACACACTGTGTGTTACTTGTCTCCCTTTCTGTCTCTACTCACCTCCCAGTGCTCTTGAGGGTAAACCATTACGTGCACTGGGATCTTTGTGTCCTAACTGGCTGGAGTTGATGCTGTGACATCCATTGCAGGCAGAAACAGTGGACTAAGATCCAGAAGTCCTGAGGCGACTCAAGTTTCACTTGGCACTAGGACTCTTCATCTGCACATAGTTTGTGCATATGAGGCAGGTGTTTCCATCTCTGTGCAGCGAGTCACGTGCCTTATCAAGAAATGTACTTCCAGTTGAATTTACACCATTCAAGAAAGCTATACACAGCCAGCCCAAAGGACTGGAGATAAGTTTTCAGCTAAACAGCTCATTATTCACAGGGAACTGATAAAAACCAGAGCCATGGCTCTGAAATCTGGTAAGTGTCCCCCTCACACTATTAATTCTACAAATATTTGGTGAAAATTCACTTTACAAAAGACACTATTCTGCTTACCTATGATGAAACATTAGATCTTGGCCTGGTTCCTGCCAGACCATGGAAGAAGATAATGGAAGATGAAGTCTAATGTAAGCGAGGGCCTCTGCCGTATTCAAGGAATTAGCAAAATGCTTCCTGCACGCATCCCATCCAGCCCCAAAATAGTTGTCAAAGACCTCAGATAAAGAATGAATGATAGGTTGTAATGAATCCTTGAAAAGAAATAGATGAAAATAATAAAGCACTTTCAATTGAGCATAAATAGTTTAACATTTTTTTTTGTCAACGATTTTGTTTTTTGGTCTTGGTTTGCCTCATTGGATCCAGTTTTGTGAAATTGCAATCATGTAAAATTAGATTGAAAAAAATGGAACTAGAGATAATCCACTTAGGGCCAAATAATTGTATGTATTAACATGGTAGGGAAGCAAAGGGGGGGCTGCAGTTCCCCTGCACTGCACAGGTTCCTCGGGGGACATGGTGAGGGTGTCAGTTTCTCCTCCCCACACCTAGAGCGAGGTTACCTCCCTGGGTGTCTGGACAACACAGCACCCACACCTGCGGCAACAGGAACTGAGCCAGTGCAAGTGTCAGGAAGGGATTGTACAGAAACCCAGCACAGCACCGTGCCTTTGGGTTATTGCAGGTTTTCTCTGAAAACAGGAAATGGTGTCCACTAATTTCCCTCTGTCATGGAGGCAGAAAAACACATGAGATGTTTGCTGTAACACTAACTAGTGAACACTGAAATATAAAGATGTTTCTGCGAATTCACACTGGAATCAGTGAGTAAAAGGGATGCCCAACCGTTCTCAAATAAAACCTTTAACCTACTTATGAGTACTTGAAGTTCATGGGAAATGAAGCGAAAAAAACCTTAATTTTATTTGGATTCAATACTTGGGAAGATTAGTGATCATGAATCCAGGTAGAGAAATGAATGTAATGCTCACTGATTTAAGGAATGAAACAATGAATAATAAAGTAGTATGTGTAGAAGGAGAAAGGAAATGGCTCTGTGGCCAGAAACAATCAGATTTCAAGCATGTTGTTGGATGTGAACTGGACCTTGATTATAGAAAACAGGAGAAATTCAGAGTTCAGAGCAGGTGAGTCTCTTTGTAGGAAAAGAAGGGGAAAGATGTGGTTGTCAAATTCTTTCACCAGTTAACTTGGGACCATTCTCCCAAGGAGAAAATTCAATGCAAGCTCCGTTAGCCACTGGCCTGTAAATGAAACTCATGACATTTAAGGCCAGCTAACGTGAAGGGAAAACTTTTCTTGCCATCTTTTCAACAGTCACCATAGTTTCATTCCCAGTTTTTCTGTAAACACCTGTGTGTGTGTGGTGCATGCAAAAACAAAATTCCGTGGTTGACAAGAGTGTTACATAACTTACACAGATTCATTGCAACAACAAAACCGAAGTTCATCAATAAAAAGGCATCAGCTCCACAAAGTTACTGGACCTGGAAGAAACTCTCATTTCAAAGTGTTTTGAATTTTAATCATCAAAAACAGAGAAGGGAGAAATAGATTTTATTAATGTAAAAGATACTCCTGAACTTCATTAAGATGCGAGTGCAATATGGTATGATAAACCATTTTAACACTTTTTTTCCATTTTCTCAGCTTTTCTCACCACCATTTTTCTGAGAATTGTTGCTGCATTTGAATGTGATACTCCCAACATTCTTTATTATCACTTAACAAAGAAACACATCAGAAATTGGAGTTAATTGCTGTAGACTCCACTTGTAGAACAAAATCAACAATCCTAATAGCATCAAAGTAGATCTCAAAGTAAACTGAAGTTTTTCTTTTAATTTCTCACCTGCCAACAAGGAAATGCTTTAGGCTGGTAACTGGCACTATCCTGTATTTTGACTTCTTTTGGAATGCAATTCTTTGAAAACTTGAGCCAATTGATGCTTTAGCTCTTCATTTCTGAATATGACCTTTTAACATCCAAGTTCCGGGGCTGACGTGATTACTGTTAACGACTGTCAACACATTTTAGAAGAGCAGTTTGAGCCATACTCGCTATCCTACTTCCAGTTTAGCTTCTTGCTAATGTGTGCCTGGACTGCACAAAAACACAAATGCAGCGTTTAAAAGGATACAGAAAGCAGTGGCATACCATGATGCATTTTAACTAATGACAGGTAAAAATTACATATTGATGCCTAATGTGATACTTTGAAACACAGTATTGTAGGGTAGTCAAACTGAGCTTATCAACACAAGTGGTATCTCATACAGGCAACAATTTGTGTGATGCTAGTGTTTAAAATCTCAGTGACTTTTCCAGAATGCAGTACACTGCCATTAATTACACTACCCAGGTAGCACAAGTGATTTTAGTTTATTGTCCCTATCCAATGGAAATTTTGCAATCTTTGGCCAATCTTTTCCTCACGGTATCCTGATTTACACTCGGCCTGTGTGAGTTCAGTTTTGTAGAGTCTGAAACTGAGTGCAATAATGGGGTATTTGTGTTTCTGTGCCTGGTATGTTGCACTTGGCATTGGGGCCTCTGGTTTTTCTCTGCTGTTTCAACGGAGATTTCTCCTGTACAAGGCTCTGTCATATTCCATTGTACAGCTATTCTCAATTTTCTTTGTCTTTCATCCCTTTGTGAATATTCAGACTATTTTCTGATCTTAACTATTGTGAATAATGCTATAATGAACACAGGTGTGCAGAAACCACTTCAGCATACTGATTTTTTTTTTTTTTTACTGTCATATACTGAATGGTGGGATTGCTAGATTCTGTAGTCACTTTATCTGTACTGTTTTGTGAAGTTGCCATACTGTTGTCCCTGAAAGCTGTACTGAATTATATTCCTGACCCTATGAAAGGGTCACCTTTCTCCATAGCCTTTCCAAAACTTGCTGTCTTCCATCTTTGATGTAGTTACTCTTCTGGCAGTTGTGGAAGAACGTCCCTGTGGTTTTACCATGGATTTCTTTCATAGTTAGTGATTTTGAGCATTCTTCACACACATTTTGAGTGTTTGTCATTCTCAGCTTTTGAGAAACTTCTATTTGGGACCCTGTCTCTTCCCCCTTAAAAAAAATACATGCTTTCAATTAACATGTTGTTGAAGTTCTTTATGCATTTTGAATTTTAATCTCTTGAGAGATGTATGGTGTAGAAATATTTCCTCCTAGTATGCGGGCTGTTACTTTCACTCTTCATTGTTCCTTTTCTGTACGGAAGCTTCTCAGTTGGAAGTAATCTCATTTGTCTATTTCTGCTGCCTGTGCTTTTGGATTGCATTTAAAAAAAAAAAACATGACTCAGACCCATGTCAGTTTTCCATCTGTGCTTTTTTGTGCTAACACTACAGTTTCAAGCATTACTTTAAGATTTACTTTTATTGGGCCCAGCAGCGTGGCCTAGCGGCTAAAGTCCTTGCCTTGAATGCCCCGGGATCCCATATAGGCACCAAATCTAATCCCAGCAGCTCCACTTCCCATCCAGCTCCCTGCTTGTGGCCTGCGAAAGCAGTCGAGGACAGCCCAAAGCCTTGGGACCCTGCACCAGCGTGGGAGACCCAGAAGAGGTTCCTGGTTCCCAGCATCAGATTGGCGCGCACCAGCCCATTGCGGCTCACTTGGGGAGTGAAACATCGGACGGAAGATCTTTCTGTCTCTCCTCCTCTCTGTATATCTGACTTTCCAATAATAACAAATCTTTAAAAAAAAAAGATTTACTTTTATTTGAAAAGAAATATTTACAAAGAGGAGGGACAGAGAAATTTTACTTCAACTGGTTCACTCCACAGATGCAGTGGTTGGAGCAGAGTCGATCCAAAGCCAAGAGTTTCATTGGCTGTCTCATGTGAGTCCCAAAGACTTCAAGGACTTGAGCCATCCTTTGCTGCTTTCCCAGATTGTAAGCAGGCAGTTGGATTGGAAGTAGAGCAGTCACAGCACGAACTGGTGCCCATATGGGTTGCTGGCACCACAGGTGGAGGCTTAGCCTACATGCCGCAGCACTAACCTAATCAAGTACTCAATTTAAGTCAACCATCCTTTTGACTGGACATTTGTATGTGGCATGTGATAAGCATCCAATATCAATCTTTATGTATTTTTATTGCCATACCATTTATGGAAGAAAATATTATTCTAATCATACACATCAGGAACACTGATGAAATACCCATTAACTCTAGATGAGTTTATTTCTGGCTTCTCGG
The DNA here is from genome assembly GCF_030435755.1 of Ochotona princeps. Taxonomy (NCBI): domain Eukaryota; kingdom Metazoa; phylum Chordata; class Mammalia; order Lagomorpha; family Ochotonidae; genus Ochotona; species Ochotona princeps. Next base: position 29,599,681 of record NC_080853.1, on the reverse strand, counting down.
TTCTGAACTATCTCTGTTTTTATGGCATCGCCATGGTATTTGATTATAATTTTATAGTATTAAGTGTGATTTCATGTCAACTGGAGCAACTTGAACTCTAGATCTGCTGAAGTATTGAGTGACGTGGGCAAAGCTTGGTTAAGAACTTGGATTTGGTGGGATGGTCAGGTATCCTATCTTGCATCTGCTAGAGTATGGGCCCTGAGAAACTTGCTTGCCCTGGGCAGCAGCAAGCCTGGAATTGTTTCTGTGGGTACTGACCTGGTACATGAGGCCAGGCTGCTGCTATGGTTCCAGACTGTGCCTTAATCCCAGGTTTGTGTCAGTAAATCCTAGCTTTAGGGTTGTTATCTGAAACCTGGAGTGTCCCTACACCTTGGATCTGCAAGTGGACAGGAATTGCACAGATCATTCTGTTGTGAGTACATTTTGATGCTGGAGTTGACTCAATCCTGAGAGGAGTTTCAAAGACTAGCTTGATGCTGCACTGGCTGCAAGTGCCAGGGCCAGTGGGGCTGGATGAGCACTAGGGATGTCCCTGAGCCCAAGTCTGCTGGTGCTGGCTTGGTGAGGAAGTGAAAAATGAGTCTACCATGAAGGCCTGAAACCTGAGATGGTGGGATCCCATCAGGCAGAATATGCTTAGAAGCTCAATTCTTGGGTTCTGGCCTGGAGTCTAGGTCCCTGGGGGCTTACCTGGTGCTGAGGGTTAAGGGGAGGTCCAATGCTCACCTCCTTGTCTTTGGACAGTAACTTCCCCACACTGCTGCCTAGATGGAGGGAGGCATCATTTGGGTCATGTAAAATTACCCTTCCTCTGCTCTGTTAATGTTTTGTATTATTCCTATGCCACAATACGCTGCTATAATCTTCCATCTGAAACACATGAAGATTGTTTTGTGTGCTTGGGCTGTCATGAAAGTTGATGTTTCTATTAGGGAGTAGGTGTGGACAAGACCACTGTCTTGGCGAAGTCCCTTTCTCCTTTCAATTTTAAATCACCCACATTCACACTCACTGGACTTCACTATTTTCCCAAGAACTGAAAGTGGGAGCTTTTCTCACATTCATTAAATCCATGCTCAGGGTTGGTACTTGTCCTAGCAGTCAAGTTAAAAGTTACATCACCTACTGAAGTACCTACATTTAATTCCTGGGTTCCCAGTGCTCCATTCCTGTTAAGGCACACACTCGGGAAGTGGTACCTGATCGCATAGGACTTGAGTCCCTGACACCCACAGGGGAGACTCAGATTGGGTTCCCAGGTACTGGCTTCGGCCTTGTTCAGCCATGCCTGTCATTTGTGGAATTGGTGATGGGAGTCCTTTCTCTGACTTTGTTTCTATGTTTGTCTCTGACTCTGCCTTTCAATCTCTTCGATGATTATTTTTAAGTGTATCTGAATACTTAGGTTTTTTTCATAAAACAAAGAGGCACAGGGCAGCTGGGTCCAGGACAGTTTCCAAGGTGTGCAGACGTTCTTGATCAGTATCCTGTAAGCTCATGATTGTACCCTTCAGAGTGCAGTTGAATGTGATTGAAAAGGTTTATGTGATCCCTTGAGACACTTGACAAGTATTTTCCTGTAAGAAAATTCTGCTCTGGCTCAAAACAAGATTGTAAGATTGTATGCAGATAACCAATTCCATTTCATGGTGCCGTTTGAGGCTGTATTTTCTATTAAAAATGACTTATTCCAAAATACATTTTCACTATGATTAGTTAGACTAGAACATTTTAATTTCCAGGTCATTGTCCAAGAATAATTATCTTTTTAAATCATTTTATAACATCTAGCATGCTCCCCAAACTCACTCACTCACTCTCTCTCTCACACACACACACAGACACAGCAACTCAGAGGTGAGCAGTGGCTTACCTAGTACATTAGTAATCCCCTCCTGTCCGCCAGTTCAGCAATGGGCATGGTTCAAATTCATTCTGGAATTACTCATTACTTCTTGGTAGAGTCTTCAGGGAAGCTTTGAAGTCAGTGGTATTTGCTATTATAATTATAACAACTACATACAAATCATATGTAATTTTATGCTGCTACCTTCCTTTGCTTAGTGTGGTGACTGAGTGTTGGTACTGGAACCAGATTACCTGGGTGTAAATCTAGACGATCTTAAATGACCAATATAGAGACTTGAGCAAGTTCCCTAACTTCTTTGTTCTGTTTTGCTTATACTCAGAATTGATAATGCCAACACTTGGATTCTGCTTGGATTAAACAAGATAATAAATGGAAAGGGCATAAAAGAGTACAATGCATTTTGATTAGCACCCAGTAAATGCTGGTTTATTATTCCTTCATTAACTACCTTCATTCTATTTTACCCAAGAGTTAAACATCATTTATATAATGATTTAATGATTATTTCCAAACATGTTATCATGCACAATAAATTAAAGATGCTTTACTTACTAATGTGGTTAATCATTTGAGCTATACTTAAATTAAGCTATAGACATTGAAATATTAAATAAATTCATTTCTTTGGCCTGTTTGCTGTGTTCTTGTGGGCACCAACCTTGTGCCCAACAAATGAAGTTGGAATAAAATGAGCTCTTTATCCTTGTCCCTAGCTAGAAGATCTTTGAAATGGTATCACTCTCAGGCAATTCAATGTTTTGAAAATAAGCAAGCAGAACCTCACCTAGGCTAACTGTAATCTATATGATGATTAAATGAAGTTTCAATGACCTTGCATTTAATCAAGGTCACATATCAGCTTTAGCATGTTTGATATCTTTAATGCTCATCCCAGACTTATTTAAGCTGGAATGTACTTTCCAAACACTGGGGGATCTAATTTAAAGAAGTAAGAGTGGAAGAAAAACCATTGGTTTTCTTGAATTGCTACTTTTGCTACTCATTTAATTTTTTTTTTGGTAGTGAATCCAAAACATTGGATCACCAAACTTAACGATTTTCGGACTTGCAAAAGTAACATACTGTAATATAAGTAATATTTGAATCAACTATCATCCATAATGGCATTTGTAAAGCAAAAGGAAAGATTTACATCAAATTCTTTGTTTTTTAAGAAACAAAGTGGAAATTTTATCCCTTTAATGTTCTAGACTTTAACCTTGCGGCATACATCAATTTAAATTTGGTAAGGTTGGTTAAAATATTTTTTCATGAAGATTTAGCTTGAGTCATTGAAAAGATTTATTTCCAATTCTTTGGTTTGGGGAATGAAAGATATTTTAGCTCATGAAGCTGACTCAACCTTCCCATCCTGCAAAGCATTTGGGGAGTACTTTATTTCAAAACCATGCAACTTGGTAGAGTTGGTGGTTGGGAGTTCTATAAAAATAGGGTTGTGAGAATATATATATACATAAGGATGGCGAGAGAAATGAGAGACTTATATTAACAGGACAAAGGTGTGACATAGGTGAGAAACTGCTAGCATATCACATTCTCTTCTCTGAGGCATTGAGTTCTTTCAAAATAAATGGTTCTGGGGCCAGGACCATGATGTCATGCATTTTATGCTTTTATCCCATCTGGGGTTATCTAGTTGGCTTCCTTGCGTTATCGAGTGAAGAAAAGCAAATTGCATGGGTCATATTTCTGCCATTTAGAAGGTGCTATCTTAGATCTTGAATGCCAAGTACTTGGGCTTCTTATACAGTTTCCATCACCATCTTTTCTAAATGCATTACAAGGCAGAGTAGCCCAAACCAGGGAGTGTCAGCAAGGCCCATCTGGACATACCCATCTTCAGGAGCTTTCAAGGACCCATTTGCTTCAGGAAGATGTAGAATGTTCAGAAAGCATCAACTCTTGAAATCAAAGGTTGTGGTACCTAGGAAAGTGCTGGTTTAGACAAGATTCCTGCTCATGTCAAAGATAGTGTCACAGGCCACAAAGAAATAAGGGAAAGCTGATAACTACACTGCATTTTAACAGTGCATAATTATGAAGTCACAAAGGACTCATTACTGAGATGGCTTTTTTCCTTTTTTTCACTCTCTAATAGTTACCCCAAAGCTTTTGTAGTATTGTCTGTTATTCCTTGGGCAATGAATCTCATTTATCACTATGGAACTTCATACTGAGTTAGTCATACATCTCCACAGATGAATTTCTGCACCCTCCCCTAATATTTTGAGGAAACAAATGAAGACTTCTGGTATTTTGGATGCTTATCAAGATACTGACATCACTGCTTACACTATCTGCATTTTTTTCAGTTGTGAAGTTAAGGTGAATATGAAGGAAACCTAAGGTTCTGCTTTCCCTAGTGTCTAAATCTTGGCAGAAGTAGAGCCTCATTTAAGGCACGTCACTTCATGGAGACGAAGCAGGTTCTATACAGTTCCATTGAGTAGGTGGATAATCTGTGGAGAAATACATCCCCGTGTTTCACTTACATCCTCTAAGCATTTCCTCTCTTTGGGCCTCAGTAATTTCTGAGATTGAGTCCATTGAATGTATTACATGAAGGGGGAAGAATTGGGACACTTAAATGGAGAGGAATAACACAAGCGCTAGGGGTGACAAACCAACACAGTACCTAGTGAAGTTACCACAAGTGGAATTACAAATGGATTAGATGGATTTTCATTACACAGCCTACAAGTTCAACATAGCAAACGGTGCTAAGTTTCCGTTTGCTTCCTCTGCCTCACGTGAAATTACACTCTGTGAAAGGCAGAACATTTTGAAAGTGAAAGCGTTTGGGAAGTGGAAGAAGAGAGTACGCAACGTCTTTAGGAATTCCTAGGGGAACTGATCACCATAATTCAGCTTGGTTGTTATCTAACTTAACACGTGAATACAGACAAGTCACCTGAATTGTGTAGCTTATTGTAATGATGGTTTCACTGCTACCTTTATGCCAAGTGATACATTCAATAGATTTTACTTTAGGATTGCTTATTTTTATGGGGATGTCACATGTCACTATAAAATGGTGCTTTGTTGTCATTGAGATATTCCTTCATGCAGGTTCAGACCCTGTTCCCAGTGTGTGGAATATGCCGTAATAAATAAGTCATCTCAGTGTTGGTTCTGAGCTACTATAGTTTTGCCTCTAGTGCTAAATTCTTGGCACTGTAAAAGTTGTTAGCTTATAATGTTATTTCAGTGAAGGAACAATATTGCACTTTTTCTCTAACTCTTACAATAATCCTCTGGCATTTTCCAGGGCATTAATCATTAAAGCTGTGTTTAATAAAAGGAGAAATGAAAAATATAAAGAGATGAATTAAATTTCAAATAGCACTGGAGGGAACTAGATGCACAGTGTGCTGGGAGGTGAAAATTTTGGAACTTTAAGATGTTTCATGGAAGAATCTTAAAAGTAAAATAGATGGGAAAAGTTTAATAAAATGAATGACAAAATTTTTATATTTCATTTTTGGTGATTGGTTTACACAGTCATTTTTCCCTAAATGTTGCATTTAAAAATAAATACAAGAATTTTTTTTTTTTTGCTTTAAGTCACTAATATAAAATTCTGGCAACTTGAAAATAGTCATTGGAAAGTAGTAAACAAGATTTAATTCTCATTTTTGGAGAAAATTTGTTATTAATGTGTTCATGGTCCACATTTCTACACAAATAATATAAAGTTAATAGCAGAAAAATTAAAGCAAGTTAATTATAAAAGTGAATTTATAATTTGATAAATAAACCTTGAAATTTGGGGTTCCTACCTTTTATACCTAATTAAAAACGTGAAAAACATGAAAGATGGGTATTCCTGGAAGTGCTCCAAGTTGAAATGTGCAAAACAATAGCATAAACTATGCCAAATGAATTTTGGTAATAGCATCTCTACCTTAATTTAATCCCACCATTTACTGTGATAGGATGATACTGGGCAAATTATTTAACTTTCAAGACCACCAGTACAGCTGCCTAACTTTCCTTGGGTGGCATTGAGCATATAAAATGATGGATGCACTTGCTCTTTGCAAAACGATGATGGCCTATAAGGTAGTGAAGTATTTATCATCTCTATTCTCTTTCAGTCTAACTTCTCAGTACAGCTGTTCTTATCACTGTATTTCAAAGCAGGAGGGATATTGTATCAGTCTTCTAATCCCATCCTGCGCCTTTGGGAGGATGGAAGGCAGTTCTGTGAGAACTCGTCATGAAAATCCCTGCCGGATGCCTTGCTGCATGCGTTGACTGGAGCTCTGTCACGCAGTCAACTGCTTAGATGAAATGAGTTTAGGATTAAAAGGATTATGGCTGTTACAAAACTCTGTGAATAACCAAGTCTCAGTGTAGCTCCTTAATGTACATGTGAGGACTGATCATGTGGACAGATATGTTAAAGCAAATGATCTCAGTATCACCTCACTATGCGGCAGCATGCTGCTGGATGAAGGCCCATGCATACTGTACTGAATATGTCTGATCTCCTAAGTGATGACTCATTCCCCATGGGCATATCAGGTTGCTTTCAGTCTATACATTTAAACTTCCTCTAGTTTAACCATTTCCCAGGTAAGACATTCTACTATACTTGACTAAATATTGTTAAAAAATACATCAACAAAAATTGAGATGTATACTATACAGAAAACAGCTTCACACACAAAAACTCAGTCCTTGTTCTACTGGTTTAATGGATGGAGTATAGTGGATCTCTATATGGCCATAAATATGGACTGATGAATGATTAGGATGAAAATATTCAAAACCATTGACAGCTTCAATTGAATTTAAAAGGAAGAATTTAAGAAGTGAAAGAATAGATTCTTGCAGGCAATTGCTCCTGGGTCTCTGCCTGCTACCTGGTGGGTGTGGCTTAGAGCATACCTGCCCATGACCTAAAACACAGCTTCTAGCCCTGCAAGTGGAACATGACCTCTGACGCAGGCAGAAGGTAAAGGGAAGTAGACATGCCTTATAGCCAATTGCAGTGTCTTTGGTGGGCGGAAGAAGTCCTCCTGACCTCCCCTTCCTTAGCATTTAAATTTGTAATTTGTGCATAATAAAGCCAACATTCCTTACTAGCTTGTCTGGTTCTTCTGCTGAAGAACACCATGGCCTCAACCTCAGTGACCTCGGGGCCTGCTGGCAGGTTTAAAGCCTGAGACACTCTAATTCATAGAAATTCACAGAAACAAAGAATCCTGCAAGCAATTGGATGGCTTGATATGGTGACTGGGGACTGCAGTTTCCAGACACCACACTTCTGTGATGCAGGGAGCTGTGTCTGTGTAAAGCCAGATCCTGGAAGGTTTGCTACACAGCCTATAAGAGCAGAGAGTGAACATGAAAGCTTGCCTCTGGTTGAAGATTCTGGGAGACAATTTTTAACTCACATAAGGCATTGATTATCACCACCACAATAAAGATGGAAAAGTCGGCCAAACCCTTCCTCTCTCCAAACTCTTTGGTCCTGTTTGTAGCATCCTCTCCTCCCTTATCTGCTGCCTTCAGTGATCAGGTGTCAGGTGTACCATTTAAAATGTCACACCAATGGGCTCATTCAACATACACCTTTCTGAGTCTGTCCTCTTGGATGGATCACAGTATTTTGAGACTCAAGTGTACTGTGAGTCTGTCTTTTGAATCACTAAGTCATGTTTGATTACAAGTTCTTTAATCACGGGTCCATGAAAAAGCACATTGGATTATTTCCAATCTTGGTTAAGCAAAGTTTTGCTAAACCTTGCTATATATTTCAGTAACCTAAACAAATGAAAGTGAGATTATTTGATCAGATAGTAGCATGTGTGAACTTTGTAAGAATCTAGCAGACACTGAATCGTCTCAGAATGTATCAGAAATCTGAGGGTTCTAATTGCTCCATGTTGGCATAAGTTGATGGTCTCAGGGTTTGTAGTTACTCTGATCAGTATGCTTCTTGGGTGTTCTGGGGTTTCGTTGCGGTGGACGTCTGTTTTTTGGGGACCACTTTGTTTTTCCATGTGTAGCTACTCTAATGAAGTAATTCAAATCTTTAGTCTGTTTCAATAACTGTTTTCCAGACTGTTTTCCAGATCTTCAAGTTTTGGTTTTTTTTACATATTTTGGAAAAGAGTCCTTTGTTGAATTTGTGAAAGTGTAACTCTGGTTCTATAATTTGCTTTCCTATTCTATTAGCAGTTCTGTTTTTCTTCAGAGAATTTTTTTTAAGGTAAATGAATGTCAGCTTATTGTTTTATTTGATAGGCTGTATTTTTGATGTTATAAAACACAACTTTCTCCCAGTTGATAAATTTTTTAAATGTCTGTGGTTGCTTTTACATTTGGATCTATTTTGAGGTAAATTTGGGTATCAATTTTTGCTAGCTCTAGGTCAGGGATATTGTTTGTTACTTTTTAACATCCATATTTGCATTTTTCACATTTTTAAAAATTTCACATGTTCAATACTTGATTATGTGATCATATTGACAAAGGCAAGCAGAAAGTAATAATATTAACAACAAAATAATTTTTAAAACATCATTTGTTGAAAAGATTATTTATGGTCCATTAAATTACATTTTCATCTTTTCCAACAATGAAGTAGTCATGTATACTCTATTTTTAGTCTTTATTGCTTTTGGTTTGGTTAACACTTCTGTCTTTGCAACACGACATAACATTGATACTATAGGCTGATAATATTAAAATTAGGTAGTATGATTCTTGATTTCAAGAACAGCTTTCAGCTTCCTAGTGCACTTTTGACAATTATAAATAAAAATCATCTTGCCTAAATCTGTATAATAACCTAGTAGTAGTTTTACAGCAGATATGTTGAACCTGTAAATTACTTTTTCTTGAGTCTAGAAAAATAGAGTATTTTAGTCTTCTGGTCCATGAACATGGTACATTCATTTACTTTGATGGCCTTTGATTTCTTTTCTCAGCATTGGAAAGTTTTCAATAAACGTATCCAGCTTGTTTTTATAACCAAATTTACAACCAATTTATAACCAAATGTCAGTTTTTACAGCTGTTAGAAATAGTATTTTAAAAATTTTTTTGCAAATTATTGAAAAGCTTATTTTTTTGTATTGAACTTGTACACTGTGATCTTCTTAAATATCTTAGTTCTAAGTGTGTGACTATATGGTTTTGGGGAGCAGATTTCTTTGATGATCTATGTAGATCAGATACTTGTTAACTGCAACTGTTCAAAGTTTTTTCTTCCAACTTTGTGTATTCCTTTGCTATTGCACTGGCTTGGGCTGCCAGTGTTCTGCTAAACAGTAGTGGCAATAGCTGATATTCTTGTTTTACTTATAATCTTAATGGAAGGGTGCTGGCTTTTGCATTTGAGGATGGTATTTCTCAAGTTTTGTGTTGCTTCTGCTGCTCAGGTTATCAGTTACTGGCAGTTATGTTCTATTCCTAATTTGTGAATGCTTTTTATTAGGAATAGCCCTGAATTTTGTCAGATGCATCTTAAACTTTATGAATCATGCAGTTCTCATTGGCTAAAATTCAGACTACATTAAAAAAAATCCACAAGTTTGTAATTGTGAGGTAAATCCCTTAACTATATATGCAAAGATAGAATATTCAGTCTTTTAATGAAATCTCCAGTGTACTCAAATTGGGAGACCTGGATGAAACTCCTGGCTTTGGATTAGCTTAGCTCCAGCTGCTATGGTCATTTGGAGATGGAAGATTCTCTATCTCTCTTTCTCCCTTTCAAATAACAAATATGAAAAAGGAAATCATGTTGGTTTTACAAAATGAACGTAACTGGAAGTGATTATGTTTAGCAAAATAAGCCATTCCCAAAATGACAAATGTCATTTTCTCTGATTTGTGGTAACTCTTATATAGAATATAAAAAAATGAGAATATGTGAGTGAAATTGACATCTTGATATCTTATTAGATACCTTGTATATATTCTTGAGCAACAGTGATCTTTCTAGCTAATCTTTTCTGAATTCCTTATGTAGTAGAGTATTAAGCTTTTCATTATACAATAAATTAAAAGTATGTCACAAAAATTAGAGGAAGAATAAGAAAGGAAGGAGGATGAAAAATACTACATTCCTAAAACTGTACATTTACCTAGATAAGAATGTTGCCTTTATAAATTTTTTAATGGAAAATAAGAAGGAAGTAATTAAGTAATGAGGACTTTGAATGGGTGGATTAGTTCTGCTACCACAGTGGGTTTTGGTTATCCTAGAAAGCAACTTCTGAGGAAAGAATCTATTCCACTTCCTTTCTCTCTGTATCTCTGGAACTCCCCCACTCCCTTCCTTCTGCCTTTGACCTTTTGATGGCACAGATATCAGTACTGTCTTCCTGTTCTTTCCAGAACTGTGAAACAACCCAATTTATGGTCACTATAAACTATTCAGCATCAGGTATCCTGTTACAGAAGTAGGAAACAGATTCAGAAATAATACCATTGGAGCTGCAGATGTAATAGAATGGTTAACACTGGTGACAACATAATCCAGTAGAGAAGAATGTAAATTAGGTAAACACATATTTGAAACAAGTTTGTTGATGATTTCATAATTGTTGAGATTAATTGCTGCTATTGTTTTTCCACATTGTTCAAAATTTTTCACTATAAAATATTTCCATAAGAAAAACATTTCTAAGGGTTTTTTTTCCAATAATGAAAAGAGGAGAGTTACTTAATAAATCATAATGAAAATGGGAAAACAAGAAAAATGGAATCGCAAGATGTAATATGGGATGCTGTTAAACAGGTACATGGAGGAAAAACATAGTTTGGAAATGCATTAGCAATTAGCTGAACATTGTTTCCAGAAACAGGTCTAAGGGCAGCAATTTGCAATCGCAACCAAACCAGTTGAAAGTAAAAATCGGGGTAAATGACATTGTAGCTCAGACATTATTTAGGATGTCCGTGAACAACCACAGCCCCTGGGTTTAATGCCTGGCTCCGCTTGCTGCTCATGCTTAGAGCTAATGTGTACATTGGGGACCATAAGTCATGGTGAAAGCAGTGTAAACCCTGGTTGAGTTTCCATTCCCAAAGTTGAATTTGCCCACATCTGACTGTTGCCAGGATTTGGGACGTGACCCAGTCAATGGGAAACCTCACACATGCTCGCTCTCTCTTGCTCTCTGAGGATACATGGATAGTTTTTTTTTTTTTAAGAAATGTGAAGAATAGAAACTAAAATGAAATAAATCACCAAAATCATGTTTTTAAAAAGGCTAAACAGCTCCATTGAGATTAATGAAGAATATTGATGAAAAAGTTATAGAAAGTAGCATGAATAAAACACTTCATAATATTGTCTTCATTTATAATGTTTCTTTGAAGTGTTTCATGAAACATTTGAAAGCACTTAATGTATGACCACAATTACTTCATTAAGAAATAGAAAAAGTATATAGAACTACATATTATTCCATCTCTTAAATTACAGAGAACCTTTTTTTGAACAGGGGAAAATGATGAAATTTAGAGAATTTAAATTAAGAAATATTAAAGCATAAGGAACTAGAAGTTACAAACAAAAACAAAAATCAAGAAGTATAGGTTGATCTCACTTATGCCAAAGAAAACAGACGTGCTAAAGTATACAGATCAAAATGAAGCCAACAATCTATATTTGAAATTAATTCTGAGGTTGAGCATCTGTCACAGTGGGTTAGACACCTGTAGTGCACGTGCCACTCACTCAGACTTGGACTGAGTGTTGGTCCGCTGGTTTTGGCCTCGCCCAGTTCCAGTCATTGTAGGCATTTGGGCAGTGAACCAGTAGATTGAATATTGCTCATGTGTGCTCTTTCTCTAAAGTAAGAAATGAACATAAATGTAGAATCTCTATTAAATAGCTTGATTTTTATCCCCCAAATAATAAGAATTGTTTAATATTAGAACAACTATGTAATGAAGTAGCAACTCAGCATAAGTTCTAAAATGCCTGAATGTTAAAAGAGGTCAAAGTTATGTATAGGAAAAGCATAAAGGATTGAAGCAAATTGATTTATTTTTTGATCGACAACACAATCTGGTGAAGATGTTTCTCTACGGCCATAAATCAAAATTTGAATTTTTTTATAAGTTTAGAAGTTCTTAAATTAATGCAGAATAATCATACACAAAATAGTTACAATAGTTTAGAAAAAAGGAGGTTGAAATCATTGTCTGAGTAAAGATGTATCATGAATTTAGAATAATGTAAATCTGAATCCAAAAATGCTTAAGTAAAAATCATCACTAAAAAATGAGTATACTTCAATCTAAACTTAATGTTTAGAACATTTATACGTTTATTTTCAAGTATCTTTTTTTCCCCTAAAGATTGCTGTTTTTATTGGAAGGACAGTATACAGAGAAAGACAGACTTCATCCACCCACTGCTTCCCTCCGCAAATGGCTGCAGCAACTAGAGCTGAGCCTATCCAAAGCCAGTAGCCAGGAATTTTTTGCAAGTCTTCCCTGGGTATGCAGGGACCCAAAAACTTGCGTCATCCTCTGCTGCTTTCCCAGGCAATAAGCAGGGAGCTGCAAGGGAAGTGGCAGTGGAGACATTAACCGGGATCCCTGCACTAGCACGTGGAGAATTAACCTGTTGAATCACTGTGGAAACAAATCATCTAAAAAGTGACAAGGAAATTGTTACATGAATAACTACAGAGTGAGACATAAATGCAAAGAAAAAAAATGGAGATATGAAAGCCGAAAAGCTATTAAGATACTCAAACTTATTAATGATCACAAGAGCAATCAAAATAGAAATTCAGAATTTTGCACTGACTGGTTTAGAAAGAAAATCTGAATGTGTGTGTGCGTGCATAAGAACATGAACCAATGTTGACTACAATACAGGAAAATCAGAATTGCTATGCTGGCGATAATGCTGCTGAGTTTAAAAGTTGGCTCTCTAGTGGCGGGAAGTGAAACAGCCTCGCAGCATATACCCATTTCCATGCTCCAACTACAGTCATAAAACTAATGTTTTAAAATACCAATGGAATTTGATGCTGTTGAACAGAGTAGAGATTTGCACAATTGTAATTATAAGCCTAGAACCTTGTGTTAAAATATAGCAGTACATTTCAAAAATGCATTACTAAATAAAATTGCAATGTGATGAAGTACATTGTTTTTTAAAAACATAGCATTAAAGGGGTATTTATATATGTATCTGCACAGTAAAATATGAAATAGTTTTATGTAGTGAACATGGGAAAATTGGGATAGAAGGTTTGCAATTACTGGTATTATGATTCTCTTACTTTTGCATGTTTGGAGGGAATCCTATCTCTGGTCAGAACATCTTGCAGTATTCTGTGATGAGCACAGGCATTGTTCAGACACACATGTCTTGTGGAGATACTCGGGCATGTTGAATGTGACAGGAATGCAAAGGAGGATCTGCAAAGAGCTGTCCGAACTTGAGGAGGCCGGGCATAGCATCACAGTGCAGGAACTCTGCTTGTAGTTGCTGAAGCTGAAATGCCCCCTATGGAATAAACTAACTTCCAAATGCCTCCGCTCACAAACCGTTGCAGTGGGTCTCTTTTCATCCCACACAAAAGCCAGAGATACCATAAGGGGTCACCCAAGAATTCTGCAGGGTTGACAAACCTGAACCAACACAGAAAAGGTGGAAAGGAAAGATAAGAGACGATTGTCCTGTTAAACACAGAATTCATTTCCTTCCTTTTATGGGGAATAACTTCACTGAACTGATTTGAGCTGTAGCCCAGACATCAGCCAGTCATTTCCAGGGAGTGCCCTTCTGAGGAAGATAGAATTAAAAAGATCATCTTTAGTGGAAAATCTTCCAAACAGGGAAAGCCAGTTAGAAATAAGAAATTCCATACAAACCTAGAGTGTTAATATTAGGATTCTGCCATCATTTAATTTACTCCATTCTTCTGTCGTTCTACGCACTGACTTAAGAGACAGTCACCCCTAGTCTAGCTCCCTCATCCTCCGGTTCAATTTCCAGATGCCCTCAGTGGCCAAGACTGCACAGAGACCAAATGCAGGAGCCAGAAGTTCGGTGCACGTGTACCAGGTGGGAGGCAGGGACCCTAGTACTTGAGACATCAATGCTGCTTCCCTGGTCTGCATTTATAGCAAGCAGTTGTTGTATTAAAACCGAGCACTGTGATGCAGAGCACAGATGTTTGAAATGCCGGGCTACATTCCTGTTTCCTACTCCTTTATTCTGTTAGGTGAGAAATGGAGACTATGGAGCAAATTTATAACTTAACAGATATCCATGGAGGTCTAGACCCAAAGCATTTCATTGCCAGATAAGCAACTGACATGCTACTGTGAGAATTTTTTTTTCCCATTACAAAACCTCAAGAAGATAGTTTGGGATTCTCACTGTTTTTTTCTTTTATTCCAAACTCATTCCCCCCTTTTATGTCCCACTGGACCTGAAATTGCAGGAGACAACTTGGTCTTTAATTGTGATTTGCTTTGACTCTTGACTTGCCTCTGAAGCAGAACTGCCCGGTACCTCTGAATGCTCCCTGACAGGTCCCTGTGATTTGTATCAGCTCACAACATTTTAAAAAATGCAGACTTGCAGCTCTAATTTGCCAGAATCCTTAAGATCTCTTTTATCATGCCCGGCTGCCTGGATGGGAAGCAGCATTCTCTTCAGTGGCAATTGGCTCTCATCATTTGTTATTCAGGTGGCAGTCAGGGTTCAGGCAAAACATGAAAGACAGTGATTGGAGCACAGTGTCTTCAAATGACTTAGACAGCATCACTCTGGCAATTTCCATCCTCTTCTTATTTAGCCACATTTAAACTGGCTTCTTTACAGCTCAGGAGACCAAACCATGGCAGAGGATAAAAATAAGATACATCAGAAAAGAGCATGGCATTTGGAGTCTTAAAAAGTTGTTCTTTGTGAGAAGAGTATGACCTTGAGTTTTCATATCCCCATGTCTAAAAATGGAATAAGAAAATAAATTCATCACCGGATGATTATAAAGGGGGAAATGAGCTTTGAAGATAGTATTTAGTGTTGCAGGAATTTTAAAACTGTCTACTTTGTAGGTGGATTCTTAAAACCAGCAAACATCTTTGGAAATGAGTTAGAACCATAGCACAGCAAATTTTTTCCAGTAAATGTTTAGCTGCTCATGTCCTCTCCAGAAATTATTTTAAAACTATTCAGGTCCAAGTCTTATTATTTCTGAGTGGTCTTCTGTGTTCTGAAAGGCAGAGAGTAAGGACAAATTGTGTAATAACCAACGGCCTTATTTTCAATGGCCTTTATTTTCAACATGTTTCTGGAAATGTAGCATTTTGTTTTATGTAAAGCTATACACTGTTTATTTTATGAGGAAATGCAGTTTATTTTATGAGGAAAAAAAATCAATGAAAAACTTGGATGGGAGGTGACTAGGGTCACAGAGAATTTCAATTTGACTGCTGGGTTGAGATTTGTTTTGGGGGAAAATATTCCAGCCATTTGATAAGGCCATTCCCCATGGGGCTGAGAAATAAGTCCAAGTTCTTACTCTTCATTAGTTTTTTCGATTTTCACATGTTGAGGTGGGGTATGAGGAAGGAGCGGCTGAAATAGGCTCTTTCAGTTGCCCATGTAGGTGAGCTCCACTGTAACATCAAGATCTATGTTCCATTGCAATACTCCTGTGCTGTCTGCTTATGGTGCAACAGTCATGATGGCTACCCAAAGAGAAAATTCTGCAGCTTCAAGAAAGCAAAACCCACGGTCAAATGGAGTTGCTTAACAAATAGTGTTGTGTAAGTCAGTACTTAAGTGACAACTCTAAGAACATCTTTACTTCGATATGGGTCACTTTTTCATACTGAAAAACTGCTTGGAAAAGCACACTTTGTGCCAAAGAGAATGCTAATGTAGACAGCACTTGAAAAGGTTTGCAGAAAATGGAATTAAAGAATGGTTATCATTGTGCAAAAAAATGGAAATCTGTGCAGGGTTTTTTGTAGTATACAATGTCCATGCCCATTTCAAGCACCCTGCTATAACATTGTCCAAAATGTTCTTTTAAAGGTACAAGTAAATTGTAATTCCTGGAACATTAGATCTTGTCGATAGGATATCATTATCATTTGAGTCACAAGGTTAGTCACAACATGGCTTTGTTCACATTATAGTACGGGAGGGGGAAGGATAAAAGATACTCGCTACTGAGCTCTTGTAGACACTAAAAAGGGCACCGTGTAACTCTAGAACCTGAAAATTTCAGGCGGGTCCAGTGGACCCCGGGGCAGGTCGTCAGAAAAATCATTCTTGTCGGATCCAAGATCCTGCCTTAAAGTGATCACATGGCAATCTACAAGCTGAAAGCCAGTCCAACCCACACCATATCCAGCTGTCCGGGTCTGCCCCCTCACCAGAGGGATACACAAGGAGGCACATACTTAGGACTCAAACATGTGTGCGCCCTGGACCGGTAGCATTCTTATCTGGCATCTTGTTAGAAATGTGATCTTCGATTCAAAGACTTACTGTTCCACAACTGTATTTCCATAATGTCACCAGATGATTCCAAAGTGATTTTGAAACGGAGATGCTCTAGAGGATTTCCTAATGAAAAAGACAACATATGGAGTTTGCGTTAACTCTTTTTAAAGCTCAACAGGCTGGATCAGACTGGAAAATCTTTAATATCCTCTTCATAAGCTTTTCAGAAAGGAAAATGAACTGTTTATGAAATGGAACCCTTATGCTTTATTCTACTCCAGCATGGCCCCAGAACAGAGTGCTCCCGAGGCCTGGACATGCTTCTCCTTAGGATAATGGTACTTGTGTTGAAGGTGACAGTAGCACTGCCTGATAGATGAGGATTTAAATCATTAGGGCTTTCCAACAGCTTCCTGTTTAGGGGATGTTGGAAGAAAAAGCTCTGATTTCAGGGCTTCTTTAAAATGGCATCAATCACTGTCGTGTCCACAAGTACCAGAGGCCACTCTCTTCAGGTCTGCTTTTCCAGTGTTTCCACACTGGACGTGAATTTACTTGTCATTGAGCTAAGCCAATGATGTGGGATTGCGCAGTGTTCTAAGACACGAGGAAGATGCGGCTCCTGCTTTGATGGAATATATGTTAACCCACCATTGTGTATTAAAACCGGTTGTTCCTCACTAGTTGAATCCCTGTTAGTCTCATTACCTACTTTTCAAAGCTCTTAAATTGAATGCACGAGACTAGTCAGGGTTTGCCTAGCGGTAAAGGCAAACACTGCCAACACTCAGCTACAGACTGTGGTGATATTTAATTACTTTCATATCTCCCTGATCCTTAGAGATACATTTCTTTGAAGACAACAGTGTGTAAAAATGTTAAAGAAAACATAATTAACATTTTGTGGCTTGCAGCATGCCTAGCATGCCATTCAAAAAATGTTATTGAATTACCTCATGCTTACACAAATAAATGAAGAGGGAAAGCTTATATATGTGGTAGCTTTCTTCTTTGGGTCATAGAATAAAGGTACTAATCATTTCAGTTTTCAGCCACATGGTTTAGAAGATATTGTTTTCCACATTCAGGTGCTTATAAGAATAATTCCCTGAAGATAGTCATAGTGTCTTTTATCACTCTGTATATTCTGTACTCCTGTTTGGTGAGTCCACTTAATTAGGATTAAGATCAGAGAATGAATGAGATCTTAGGAGATGAAATGAATACAGAGATTACTTAATTTGCAGGTGAAAAATAGTTTTGGATTTATGGCTTGCCGTGAGGTGTTGAAGAAAGTAATGTCATAGTTCAGAGATTTCTAGAATTCACAAATCTGCTTCCAAAGTTGATGACGAATGCAGTGGCACATCAGTGCTTGGAGCAATTTAGGACCACTGTGTACAATTCAGGCCGGTGGTAACATAGGCATACTCCTCCTCACTGTGAATGCAACAGATTCTGAAACAACCTGTTCTGCCTGTGGGGCTGCCTTGAAGCCCCAGAATCAATGCCCAAATGAACACTGGGGTAGGCCGTATGTAACAGAGGGTTGACCTACAGCAGCCATGGAAGACAAACTCGGCCTCTGCAGCACTCATTCCATGAAGGTCAAGGGGTGGGCAATATCCCCGGCTTCCCTGTTGTGTGTTGTTGTGTCCAATTCCTCTGCAGCCAGCTAGGTTTACTGCACCCATCAGCCATGACAGGCCTGCGGCCAGCAAGCAGAAACCAGTACCCTGTGCGCAGTCTCCCAGCAGGGTGTTCCTGCAACCTTCCCTCTGGCTCATCATAAACCATTCCTACTCCCCTGCCTGCCTTTGAGCTTCTGCCAAACACACGTGATGGGGCTGGGGCCTCTTGGGATAGCAAGCACAAAATAGACAACCTTTGTTGGACTCTTTGAGTGATCTTCATCTCTCTCCACTTCCCACAGTCTCTCCCCATCATCTGGCCTGTGGTCCTCCAGTTCCTGATGAGAAATAGTTACTCTTCCTTCTCAGTGAGGAGAATGAGGGAATAGCAGCCATTTGACTCTCAACACACATGCTGATGAGGCCTTCCTTGGATTTGATTTCTGTCAACTGCCCCCTAGGAGTAGCTTCTGCCACTATGCCATTTTGGGTTTGTTGTCGTTGTTGTTTGTTTGTTTGTTTGAGACCGTCCATCCTGACCCTTCTCTGTTGTTAGAACTTACCAAAAATGAGGGAAGAGTTCATCTTCCTTGCATATTTTCACAGTGTAGAGCCTCAATGGACTCATAATGCATTTTTTTATATTACCTGGTCTTAAAGTGGTACTACTATTATCTTTATTAAAACTACCATATGTGAAATAGTAGAAGCAATCAGAAATTAATTTTTAGTCAGTTTCCTTTGCCTGTATGTGGGAATAATTTGTCACTAAGTTTTGCTCAGATTTTATAATTTTTTTTAGATTTATTTTTATTGCAAAGTCAGATATACAGAGAGAAGAGACAGAAAGGAAGATCCTCCATTCGATGATTCACTCCTCAAGTGACTGCATCAGCCGCTGCTGTGCTGATCCAAAGCCAGGAGCGAGGAACTTCCTCCAGGTCTCCCACGCGGGTGCAGGTTCCCAAAGCTTTGGGCTATCCTCCACTACTGCTTTCCCAGGCCACAAGCAGGGAGCTGGATGGGAAGTGGAGCCGCTGAGATTAGAACCAGTGCCCATATAGGATCCTGGTGCATGCAAGGCGAGGACTTTAACCACTACACTATTGCGCTGGGCCCAGTTTTGCTCAGATTTTAAAGTGAATGCTAAGCAGTAGGTAAGCACTGAGCTATTGAGTAGCCTCTAGATTGGATTGAGATGTAACGAGGATCCCAAAGTACTCAGAACAGAGTTAGGATTGCAAATAAACTTGTTTTACAGAAGACTTTAGAAATCTTAATCTTATTCTCCCACCTACCACCCAGCTCAGAAGCGCCAAGGAAAATGAAGCTGAGGCAGTTTCAGTGTGATCACCCCAACACCTACATATCTCCTCTGCGATCCTCATCTCTGAAGTGCTTTGGGTTAACTTGTTACACGCCTTGTGACTCAGCTCACTGTCACCTGTGGGCAGAGCCCCCTTGGAAGTGCTCTCAATATTCAGACTTTCAAGTCAGCTTCTCAGTGATTGGTGCAGCAAGTCTGTTTTCTCCTATTTACACACGTAATTATTATGCATCTGTTTAGGCACCATGCTAAATGAGAATATGGTGTTTATCATAGACCTAATCCTTAGAGATGCAAATGTATGAATATGAATCCTCTTTCATCCCTCCTTCCCCCTCATCTTTGCCTTTCAAGATTCTTGCTTGCTGGTCATCTTTATAGCTCCTAGTAAAACAAAACAAAAGGCATCCATGAAGAGTAGAGCAGCTCATCTGCTCATCTTGGTGAGCCTTTGTGTTCTAGCTGAAGGAAACGGGGAAGCACTGTGGGCACAGGACTGGGGAAAGTTTTGGAGAAAACATGGCAGCAAAACGACTGGTGCGCTTTGCTTCTGTTTCTGTGTGTCTGCTAGGTAAGAGAAAGTTACTGAAAATGAGAGATACATGTAAAGGAAATATTTTTAAAATGGTTTTTTTTTTCCTTTAAGAATACACAATATTTGCAGAAGTACCTCTACTATTTTCACAAGTGAGTGAAACTGAGTGGCTTGTCATACTCTCCTTGTAAGACACTATTCCTCAGAGATTGACCATGTGACTACTCAGGTGTACTCCAGTTCCAGGGGAAAATTATCTGTTCTAAACCAAATATATGAGTAAACTCATGGAAAAATAATTTTAAAATACAAGTTTTACTTGGTGTAACTTTTTTCAGAGTACATAGAAAATGTACATTATGAAAAAAAATGACTTTCAAAATTGCTCTATGCCAAGTTAAATTCATACCTAACCATTACTTGTTTATCCTACAGGCAGAGAGTGAGGCAGAGGGAGGAGGGGAGAGAGCATCGGAACAGAGGCAGTGGGGCAACATTACTTATACTGGATGGGATAGAGTGTGTGTTTGGGCCTAATGGGCAAGACAACCTAAAGAATGACGTTTCTTGAGATGAGATCTCGAATGTAACCTGGACTTTCCTATAATGAGTACTCCTTCCTCTTGTATAAAATGCACTTCCCCAGGGGGGAGTATGATATGAACTTGAGTAGTCTGTCTTCCACAGCACCTGTTTACCTGCTGGGTCTAGAGCCGTATTGTTCATGGAGTAAGTACAGCTACTAAACAAATGCATTATTTACCACTATTGAATACTTCCTGTATATGACACTGTGTACTTCTGTCATCTTCAGTTCTTAAAAAATGATGAAAGCTTATTTTTGGTCCTACGTTGAGAACAAATGATTCAACCCTCAGAATCCTTTGCTTTCACACAAGATAACACATCAAAGTGGAAGCAGAAGCTGTCCATATTTCACTCTACTGCTCTTCTTTTTAATTGTGGTACAATTGTTAAATCCACCAATTAGACATAAGGCTCAGTATTGTGAAATAACCAAGTCTAACCCAGACGGGAGTTGGTGGCAGACTGTTGCAAACTCAGTAGTCTTTATTTACCAGCCAGGACATCAGGGGCATCAGCCACACAGTAAGATGCTGATAGACTGCCGCCCCAGGCCTCCAAAGTGAAGGGTTTTTAAATGTGCAAAGTACATTTTGGGTGGTAAGAAAAACCAGATGAGGCAGCAGAAAAAAGACGCTGTTAATCAGGCAAGGGCACAGATGGTGCAATAATATCAGGGTCCGGGGTTACAGCCAGAAACTGTCTTTTATCCAGAACACGCATGAGTCATGGGCCATATATCCGGGACTTTTTGTCCTTGTCTCGGCTCTTGGTTGAGGACATAAGAACTTGGGTCATTAGGAAAATAAGATGGTGTCACAGTTGTTCGGAATCCGGCAATGCCTTTTATAGGGTGGAGGTTCAAGGAGATGGTCCATTACATCAGTGTATACCGTGTCCCTTACATTGACCCAATCCTTTTGTCCTGCTCCTCTGTTGATTCACTTGTGTCTTTTTAAAGATTTCTTTGTTCATTTGAAGGACAGAGCCACAGAGAGAAGAGACAGAGCTAGACATGACGCAAATGCTGGACTAATCAAATGGCCACAGTCAACAGATCTGTGCCAGGTTGGAGTCACATGATCTAGGGAATTCCTCCTCCTCTCATCTCTCACAGGGATGACAAGGGCCTGATCTCTTACCATCTCTTTCCCTGCCTTCTGAGGCACATTAGTAAGAAGGTGGATTGGAAGTGGAATAGCCAGGGCTTGAATTAGCTTGTGCATTCAGGAAACTGGCATTGCAAGGGCAGCTTAAGCAGTTCTGTCATAACACTAACCCTGTTATTAACCTCCACTATTTAGTAAGAGTAAGGGTGCAGTGATGATTGAGAAGAACTTGTCACTTTTCAGAAAATCTACTTTAATCTTCCTAAGACTCAATCCTTTATTGGTGAAATAAATTAGTGCTTATTTTATGAGGCTGTAGTAAGAAGTGTATGTAATTCTTAAGAAAAAGTGTGCATGATTTCTGGCAGAGAGTCATCCAAAAAGGCATTTTCAATTTCCTTCAAGCACTATGTCAGACTTGGTCTTATTCAAAAATTCCTCAAATTCAATCTTCCATTTTCTTTTATTGGAAATTTGTACCAACTATCACATATACACAGTTTTCTCAGATGGTTCTGAATTTTTAAATTAATGAAAATCCAACCAGTTACCCATCTTCCAAGTATAGCAGGTTTTGTCTGTGTACCCCATCATCATAATACTACATTAAAATTAACTTTATCTCTTTCACTGTCCGAATGAGAATTAATTTCTTTCCACTCTGAGCAGCACTGTAATGGAAGATGTCAAACTCTAGAAAGTGCTTCTGTACTGCCATGGCTTGGGAGTCATGCTGCTTTACTCAGGCAGAGACTTCAATTTCAATAGCGGCTTCACTCAGACAGGAGGTCCCCTTATCTCTTTGTTTCACCCAGCTGACTATCAAAGGTGCAGCTAAGAGGAGAGAGAAACAGAAAGGAATCATTGTGCCTTTAAGAAACATTTCCCAGCTGCTGCTTTTCAGGCTGGTAATTTTGATCTTCAGAACACACTGTCTCAGAAGGATGCAGTCTAAGACAGAGACAAATGTCACAGGAAGGAGTCTGTGAATTGTCCCAGGGTACCCTGAGACAAGCTCAGACTCCCCCACTACTCACAGTGCCCCAGAGGAAGTCCCCAGTTGGCTGCGGCCGTATTTCAAGATGAACCAGGAAGGTTTTATTTCCTGCAGACTGAACTCTTTGAGCCTATAAAAACCAAGCAGAAGATGCCTTTGGGCACTGGGGCTTCCTGCAGACAGAAGGGATCAGCAGCCAACATCCGGAACACTCTGTTGGGCATTTATGTGTGTCTGCACAGTCAATTGAGTCATCTTAGAATCTTCAAGTAGAATTCATACTGCTAGGTTGTAGGGAAAAAATACAGGAATTGTTTGAGGCATCAGCATCATGGAGCAGCGGGTTAGCACACTGGAGTCAGTGTGCTGGTCTGACTCAAATCCAGATTCACACTAACATGCCTGGGAAGGAAGTAGAAAATGGCCCAAGTACTTTGATCCCGATAGAGTGCTGGCTCTCGGCTTCAGCCTGGTTCATAGCTGGTGGTTGCAAACATTTGGAAAGTGAGCCAAAGGCTGGAAGATGTTCATCCCTGTGTCTGTGATTTCTAATAAGTGAATCATAAAAGCAGAAAAAGAAAATTGATCAACGCTTAAGATCAGGCTGCCTGGAGGCAGGCTTGGGATTCTGAAATTGTCATGGAGGTTGAAACACATGTGATGCACTGAGAGAAGCTCTTAGACACATGAGGAATGTTGGGTGCAGGATGGGGGAGGCGGGGAGGCAAAAGTGCTGAGCAAGGGTTGGGTCTTTCCTGGAACAGGCTTGGTAATGCAGGATCTGTGATCCATAAATCAGAACTTTTCACCTGAGATAAAGGACTGGAAACCCTGAAGGCAGGAAAGCAGCTCCCGTGAGACAGAGAGCACTTTCCAAGCTAGCTTGCAACCTAGAGCCAATTAGCACCCAACACTGCTGACAACTCTAAGGCTAGCCACACTGCATGGCTAAAGGGGATCTGGACCGAGAACTGGCAGCATCCCCTGCACTGGCCAAAATTGTGAAAGCCCTCATATTTTCTTTCTATGTTAACTTAAAGAGCATGAATGTATTAACATTTTAGTAGCAACAAAATTCTAAACCACCCTGATTCTGGTTTGTAAATTCATTTTGCAGTTAAATGATCAGGGAGTCCTGTGTACATTGATTCTAGGCCTGAGATGGGAAGTTAGCCTCATGGTCCCGCAGTGTATTTTAACATCAGAAAATCAGTATCAAAAATAAAGCCCAGCAAAATGTTGCAATGATGAGGTTTTGACACAAGACCATAGAAACCAGCTTCAAGAGCTCCCAGGGCTGAAACGCTTAGGTCATCAAAATAAATAAAATGGGATTCAGTTCTGAAACAACTACCCGTGAGGCCATATTGATATAAATACATGATATGCATTTTAAAAACAGTAGAATAGACCAATTTCCCAAATATATTCCAAATCGCTTATTTAACTATACTGCACTAAGTCTCAACCCACTACTCCTTCAGGGCCACTGGAGGAGAAAGCAAAGAGTAAATTTGCAGGGAAGACATCTGCTAAACACTATGTCAGGACGGTTATCAGGGTCAGCATCAACAGTGATCAGCTCCGTGGAGACCCTGCGCCCTTGACAAATGTGATGAGGTTGCATCTTCTCTCGGTAAAGTTGTCCTTCCTTGCCAAAACCCATAAACATTCTAATGATAACAAAAATTAGACAAAATCTATTTGAGAAATGTTCTATAAAATGCCTGACAAGTATCCTGAAAACTATTGGTCAGTAAAAACTAGGAAAGTTAGAGAAAGTGTTCACAGCCAAGGGAAACCTAGAGATGCCAGTTAAAGACAATACAGTGTCCTGGATGGGATACTCTGGCACAGAAAAGCAAATATCTTTGGGTCAAAATATCATTGAGTCAAAACTAAGCAAATATGAATATGGGAGATGCTTTAGTTGCAAACAGTGCCAGTATTGGTTCATTGTGACAAATGACTGTCATGTTGGTGAAGCTAGCTGTAGGGGTCTATGGATGCAGTCTGCAGGATCTTCAGGATCTTTATGCCTTTTGTCTAAATATAATACTATCCTAAAAGTGAATTTTAATGTAAGACCAGATTTTCACCTCCTACATAGGTGAATCTGGCAGCACTCCTGTTTAAAAGACACTGGCATAGAAATCCTACCTTAGCTACCCTTTAGCCAATGATTGTGTTCTCACACTCTCTCAGCCACTCATACCCATGCTTATGGACCACCACCAGTACAAGAACTTTGTGCCTCAGCCTCAACTCTCTCTCCCTGGGTCCTCTTTTCTCCTCCTCCTCTAACATGTCTTCAGTGTCTGGGTCATAGTTTGCATGCTTTTGTTTCCACTAACTTGTCTCTGTCCCAAGCATCCTCATTTCTCATACCACTCTTACTCAGAGTACATCTTTTCTGATCCCTGGATACATGGAGACTCTGAGCTCTTCTTTGTCTTTGATTGCGTGTACCCTCTTGGCCAGATGAAATTCTACTTCATATCAATTTTGTCTGGGTACCCATTTATCAGATCACAGCTATTTCCTCAGCCAGTTTCTTCTCTCCTTCAAGATAACTGCTTCATGTTTTCCCTCACTTGTCAATGCTTGAACACATAGTCCTCATCTTCAATTTCAGCTAAGGCAACTCTTGCTGAACTGTTGATTGTGAAAAGAGAAAAACTGAGAACCCTAACCCCCACCATCACAAATACACAATGCCTGCCTCTATATTTATACCAATGTCTCCTCTTACTGTAGGCATCTCAAGCAAGTTTCTACCTTGTGTAACAACTTATGTATTATATATGCCATCTTACCACTTTAAAAAGTTTAGTGTTGACATTCTTCTAACTTTGTCCTAGTTGGTTAGCTTTTTCTGATCTACTTGATTTTCCTTGCGATAGATCAACACGTTGCTATTTCTTCCATCTGAAATAACAGCTTTTTTGACTGACTTACCCCTCTGGCTACTGTTCTATCCATCTCCCCCTCTGCTGTGCAATCAAGCTCCATTCAATAATGGCCACTATTCTTCTACAGTTGTCCTCTCCTCATTCATTCTTAAGCCCACTCGAACACGGCTTTTCCTCCATGGCTCCATCAAGGTCTAATGCCTCTTAGTGATCCCCGCAATGCTAAGAACGCATGTGATTCTGCGGTAAAAGCTGGTTGACATTGTGCACATCTGCTAGCTCACTCCTTCTTGAAATCCTTTCTTCCCTGAGCTTCCTGGGTCTCCTGCATTTGAAATTTTCTTCCTGTCTCACTGAGCAGCTCTTGTTTAGCTTCTTGTACGATTTCCTGGAGCTCTCCAATATTTTCCGATGGGAGATTTCCAGGAATCAAAGCTGATACTCCTTTATCCACCTACACTTGCACTTCATGTGACTTCTTTCAGATTTTTTAAAAATTGACATTTGTATACTAATAACTCCTAGTTTGTATCTGTGGTTCAGATTCACACATTTGACTGATAATTTATCTATTTGGATAGCTAATAAGCGTGTCAAATCTGACATATAAAAATGGACTCCTTCTGTTTCCCTGCCTATACAGTCCTGGTCCTCCAAGATAATTCCCATCTCGGCTTGCAACCCTGTCGCTCAGTTACTCAGTGCAAAAGTTGGGAGTCATCTTTGGCCACACATCAACTCCCTGCTTTCCACAAATTCGTTGACTCTACTTTCAAAACACATCCCCAATTGTACCACCTTCCTCATGCCCCCTGCTGTCATGATGCCCTGATCTTAGCTCAGTTTGATTCAAGCCATGCTTGTTTTTTGCAAGCATCTTACTGCACCCACTTGGGTCTGCTCTCAGCCAAGCTATCAGTGTATCCCTGCTAAACAAGTCAGATCCTCTCACTCCTCTGCTCAACACTCCCAAAGTGCTCCCAGATCTGTTAAGCTAAAAACAAGCTCAGCACAATGACTTAGAAACCTAATTTTTCAAACTGTCTAAAAAGGCTGCTGCTTATTCTGTACCTTCTCAGCATAGCATGACTGAATCTTGATAGTGTAATAGATGCTGCGATATCATCTGTCCATCTTGTGTTGCCATAGCAAAATGCCTGAGACTAAGATGTAAAAAACCCTCACTTGGCTATAAAATACAAACTTGGCTCTGATGTGGGGAGCCCATGTTGATGCCATCACATGACACGTGCTTATGTTTGAGAAGATGACATATGATGAGAGAGGAAACAACAAACTGAGGATCCCAAGTTTATTCATAATTTGCTCTCACAAGGGTTAACTTAGTTTTCTAAGTCCGAATCCCACGAGACCAGCATTAATCCTTTCAAAAGGGTAGCCAGAGCCCAGTCACCTGTCAGTAATTGGTGCCATTCCAAGGCCCTGATGTGTTTTTCAGTCAATACCCTGGGTAGTTGAGCTTCTAATATGTGATCTTTTGGGGAACAACCTGCATCCAAGCAATGGCTTCTTCTTTGGCAGAGGCAGTATGATACCAGGATTGAGGCCTTCTAGAGTTGATGGCTGCCTGGAGG
The DNA here is from genome assembly GCF_030435755.1 of Ochotona princeps. Classification (NCBI taxonomy): domain Eukaryota; kingdom Metazoa; phylum Chordata; class Mammalia; order Lagomorpha; family Ochotonidae; genus Ochotona; species Ochotona princeps. Next base: position 29,572,638 of record NC_080853.1, on the reverse strand, counting down.
AGAGAACTCCCCAGCAGCTCCTTTGGCAGGTGTCTTGATAACGGTGCATGCCCGAGCCAGCTGTACCCTACTATGCAGTTACATTCTGTCTTGCTAGTTCGCTGCTGTTTTCCCTGTAACCACTCTTCTTCGTCACATTGGTTTTCTTGTCCTTCCTTGGACACAAGAAGTGCACCTGCCATTCAAGAGGAGTTCTATGAACTTCATTCCCTTTCTTAAGGTATTTTTGTCTCCTTCAGGGTTTTGCTCAGTTACCACCTTTCTCAGTGACGTCTTCCCTAGCACTTGCTGTTCTTGCCATAGCCCTGGCCATCTAATACATCATATGTTGCGCTGGTGAGTTTTTTTATATGATAAAGGTGTGTTCCACGAAGGCAAAAAAGTGGCCTTTTGTTTTTATTAACTGCTGTTTCTGTATGACCCAGGGCTCCACCTGCCCCTCAGGAGTCATTAAAATCTGGTATCATATGAAAGGTCTTTCATGACTTGACTTCATTTCTCTCTCAATCATTCATCTCAACATAAGAATATTTTTGCTACTATTTAAGTTGTAGCTGAATATATTTGAGTTCTTTCAAATGAACATTTGCTTACTACCTCACATACACATTGATCTCTCTCAAGTTTTTCCCTTCCCTAAGAGGATTTTTTGATCAAACATGCCTATAGCTTTCCTAATTTGGGAAAAGTTTCTACTCTAAAATATTTCTTTGGTTAACAACAGACTTCTTAAGCTAAGGTAAATAGGTGTGTGTCAAATTGACTGTCTAAAAAACAGTGGGAAACCTTGACAAAATGATATTTGAGGATTATTTCAAAATGGCAAATGAACCTTAGTGGATAATAGTGTTATGGTGGTTTTTGTTCATAATTAAATACAAAGCAGCTGCAACTGACCTAATAAGCCTGTAACTGAAATACATTGGATTCAAAGACAAACGAAATGTTTATTTCTCACTGCATTGTATTTTTTCTATGGCTGAAAATGTTAAATGGAGAAATGAAAGCTATATTGTCTTTGGCAAAATAATTTTCTTAATTTTCTGCCAATGTCATCTTCATGGTTACATCCCTGGCCTTGCAAAGTTTGGGTTAACTTTATTGCTCTCTTCATGTATTCACAACAGAACAAACAGATGATGTTAGTAGAAAGAGGTCATCTGTTGATCTTTGTGTGAGCTCAGCGAGGGCATAGGAAGAGTCTGTTTTGAGGCAGAACAGCAGCATTCTTTGGGTAGCTGTAGGAATACAGTCCAGGGCAGATAGCTGGGCCCGTTACAGCTCAGTCTATGCACTGTTCTGGCCTCAAACCCAGCCTGGAAATGTCAGACAACTCCAGAAAGTTCTTGGATAGTGGAATTAAAAGGCGAGTTTATTTGGTGCAGATATTCCAATATCCAGACATAGGATGGCTCTTCAAAAAGATTGCAGAAAGTATGTAATATGAAAACTACATATATATTTCAAAACTTAGTGTACTAACATAAATGTGTCTTAAATTTCACTCTTCTATGATACTGTCAAAGTACCTTCATACAAGAGAAGGGCCAGAGAAAGGGATGATGTGCTAGAAGATTGTATCTTGGTGGTCAAATTAAGAGCTTGTCTGAGCTGTGTGTAAATATTTCCCCTTCCACGAATAAGGATCACAGAGTTTAAAAGCTGTTTATGGTATTGACAAATTCACCGCTATCCTTGAGTGGCAAATGGAAAATATTGTCTGGACATCTTTCCCGGAAATTGGTACCGTGCTTTCCACTAGTTGCAAATCGGCACCACAAAAATGGAGGCCTAAACAGGCTCGTTTAGGAGACTGTTCGCGTCTGCCAGTTCACTCTCCCAGTGCCGAGAGTGACCTGGGCTGTGCTAGGATAGGAGCCAGGATCGCAACCCAGGTTTTAAGAGCAAGGCAAGGATAGCAGTTACATGAGCTACCACCTGCTGTTCTCCAGGGTCTGCATTAGCAGGTGGTACCAGGATTCAAAACTGGGAATCAGATTTCACTTCATATGGAATGTGAGCATAGAAACTGTTAAGCTGATTGTTTACACCAAACCTGCAGATTTTCAGTCAGCCAGAGAAATATCAGTAAATTCAGAATGATTGAACGACTAGTTGCTATTTATTTAAGTGCTACTTCTTTTAAGAGACTTTTTATCAATTCCAATGTGTCCATTAAAGCTAGAAAAGAGTAAATTTGTGGGAGACATATTTTTTTAATGAGGAGACATATTTTTAAAAGAACTCTGATGTAAATATGAAAGGTGCTACTGTTTTATTATTACTATTGATTCCACACTGCCCTAGACTAACTACCACTCCAAGGACAAGCTAAACCTGTTATCCTTTCTAACACAGAAACATTAGTGTCTTACTGTTGTACTTTTATCGACTGCACAAACTTGATAAAGAATATACAATTAGAAAACCATAGACAAGCACAGGAAACAAAATTGCTGCAGCTGAGATTTTTGGCCACTTTTTTTTTTTATTACATTGCATTATGTGACACAGTTTTATAGGTACTGGGATTCCCCCCACCCCTTCCCAAACCCTCCCCCCATGGTGGATTCCTCCACCTTGCTGCATTGCCACAGTTAAAGTTCAGTTGAGGTTCTTTCATTGCAAGCATATACCAAGCATAGAGTCCAGCATCTTATTGTCCAGACAAGTTCAACAGCTTCTTGGGGAGACCATCTCTGGTCTGAAGGTAGAGCCAGCAGAGTATCATCCCGATCAATCAAAAGCACCCACATAACATCAGCGACAATTTATAACATTATGGAGTTAGTGGACATAGTATTGAGTTTAGGTGCAGAACAGTTTTATGGAGGGGTGTGCAGAGAAATCGTCAATGCCCTAGTGAGGAGTAACTAATCTTTGTGTCCCACCTAGTAAGATATAAATGAGTCCACGCTGACTGCTTCCTGTCTGATTCTAGGCTTTCCTTATTGTTCTCTGCCTATCTATTCTAGATTTTTTGTTTGTTTGGTTGGTTATTTGTTTGTTTTGAGGGGTTTCCAGAGCAATCCTATGGTCATTGCTAGAGAGGGTGTGGACCCAAAGTTGTAACCAAGCAAGGACAAGAGCGAGCTCCCCTCCCTAGTCCCGAAGGAGGTTTACTGTTCTTCTGTTCTGCAGACTGCTCAGGGCTCCTGTCTGTTGTTCTGATGCCCTTGGATCCTGCGAGGAAGAATTTGGACTTCTTCCATCCCATGCGGTAGATTCAAGCAGGGGTGGATGACCTCAGAGTTCTTGGCCTCCGAGAGCACTCCAATTCCCCACGGTCTCCTTGGTAGTTGGGATGTAGTCCTTGGTGCTCGTACTGATAGACCTTGGCGAGGATCCAGTTTTTGCCAAGATGATGGGGTTTATGGTCCTATCCCATTCCCTTTCCTATATGCAGGCAAAGTTAGTTAATATCAGTGACATTGGAGGGTGGGAATGGTGTTATATTTTTCCCAGAAGTTTTCTTTGCAGAGTTTAGAAGGTGTGGCATAAAATATCTTCTTATACACTTGACATAGGGATATCTGGGACGTAGATTTTCATACATAATAGGATAAGGAACTATTGGAAGGCTTTGAAAGAAAAATGACTTGTTAGAATTTAGGAGCTTACCTGGCTGTTGTTTGGCATGTGAAACCAATGGAGAACAAGGATTCTGGAGCCTGATGTGATGCTGAGAAGCAAGTGTCACTGATCTGAGCCAGATGGTAAAGGTACAGATAATGAGTGGATCACATTCCAGATGTGTTTGAAAGAAAGAACTATTGCTACTTTGTGATAGATGGAATATGGCCTATGAAGGAAATGACTCCAAAATCCTCAACTGATCTCCCTAACTAATGACATAGTGAATCTGTGGAGTGGATTAAGATATTTCTGTTTTCACAACTTCACAGGATCATCCCAATGTAATGCGTTTGAGAACTACTGGCTTGGTGGCATCTGTAGTTTTTGAGTTTGAAAATTCATGGAACCCTGAGTTGCAGGAACAGGATGGGTTTGTGCATGAGTAGAAGGAAACTAAAAACAAGGCAGTGTTTATTGCTAGGAATTACATAATTCCTGATTCACTCTGATCCTTATGGTTGGCTGACTTGCTACAAAATTTTGGAAATATGGAGACTTCTTAAGGCACTTTGCTTCATTCAGTGTTCATGTACACTGAGCAACATCCACGGTGCCTGGGCATCCTGCTAGCTCAGGGTGTGAGGTCTCTGCACTTCCATCTAAATGATCCATGACTGACTTCTCTGAGTATGGACGAAGGCTCTGGAGCTCTGCCACAACCCAATCAACAACAGCCGCAATTAAAATGAAATGGCACAGCAGTGGATGTAGGGAAGGAGAGTGCATGGGAGAGCAACCAAATAGTACAAGTGATGAAAGGACAATGTGGCAATGTGGCAGAATCCATAGAGGGGAGCTAGATGTGTTCATGGAACATCCTTTGATTGAGGATAAACAAGCATGTGCCATCCTGGACAACCTTGGCTCTCATGTAGATATAGTCACACACTCTACAAACTCAACACACTGCCTACACACATACACTACACAGCCTTAGATCAAATACACCTCCAAAGCAGATGTCCTTGGACTGCATTTCAATGACCTTGTCCATTGATTGTTTTCTGGGTACAAGCCATTTTATAAAAGTTGGGCAAATAAAACACTACCTGATTGACTTTCACATGTGGGTGTCGCAGCTCTAAGAGGGAAAGATTCTCCAAGTGTTTAAGTCCTGGAGGTGAAAACCCTTCATATCTCTCACCTGCAAAGCCATCCTAGAGTAATGTAGAAACTAAGATGAAAGGTTCTCCATACCCCTGCTGTCCAGGATATAGTTGTGTCTAGGGTACTGTCCTTAAGGTCACACTCCACGCAGAACTCTGAGAGAACCAAGGCTTGGCAGAAATCATTGTGCTTGTCACATCTCATGTCTGCACCTGCTCATGGGCAGCAGCTCAGCCTCTTGAGTCCTGTATCCTCATTTCCTCACTTGAGAGCTTTATCTTAACTAAACTGCATCTTCTATCCATTCTAGTAGTAAGTAGAATTTCTAAGTAACTGCCACCTCCCACCTTCCACCTGCCACCTCCCACCTCCCACCCACTCTGTACCTACAACCAATGGGAACTGGCTTCCTACTCTTTGAGCAGGAGAAAGTGGAGGTGTGTTCCAGCTTGAGTTTAGAGTCTGTTGTATAAAGTGGTGGACAGCACGTGATTTATTGACTGCTATCTTTGTGCTATCTCATATCTCCACAAAGCCATCCTGATGTGCCCTGTAAGATAAATTGCTTGCACTGAAATTCTTACTTATGGTTCACTTCTAAAGGACACTATGTCAAGCCAAAGGGAAATGGGAAATATCCTACAACCAGAAATGACGAAATGAACAACAGAGGTCAGTTTAGGGACTAGCGACCAGAAACCACATGCTTGTAAACATTGACCTGATAACCATCTTCGCTTTACAATGGTGACTTGGGAGATGTATCTCTCTGCTGGGGAGGAGAGCAGAGTGACCAGGAAAGGGAAACAGATGCACTCTGCCTGCGGCCCACACAGCTACTGGATGAGCAGCAACTAGAATTTTCCAGGAGGAGATGACAAAAAATTCACATAAAGCTTTTTATTGTGTAAGTGACACTGGTTATTATAGTCAGCATTCAGAAAGCTATAGAACTTCTGTGCCTATTAATGGAGAGAAATGTCTAGCTTGTTTGCCCAGTCTCAGAATGTAACTGTGAAGATGCAAAGATTCATTCGAAAGGAGTTATGATACCAGCCAAAATTCAAGAAAGATATAGCAAATGTATGTTGCAGAAAAGATAATGCAATAAAAACTAAGCATTTCAGGGCTTTTGGGCCAAATTAAATCCATGGGAACTGGAAAATAATAGGCTTAGGAAAAAATATGGTCTTTCAACAAATGACAGAAAACAATATATTTCTCCTGTTTATGAAGCATAGATTCTGGACCCCAAAAATAAGCTGATAAATTTCCAAAACAAATGTTATTTCATGAGGATGCATGGTTTTGGTATTTGCAGCCATGTCATAGTCTAAAGAATTCCCTTTTGGTGTAGATGGATGCTAATCATGAATACAGTTTATAGGCATTCTGAATATTTAAGTATTTCTCAATGTACCCATCACCCAAGCTTCATGATGGGGTGTGTTCTGCCTCCTGTTAGTAAGCCTCAGTGGGACTGCTGGGGACCAACCTCTTCACCCAGCTCATACTCCCCATTCTGCATAGGTCTAAGAAACTGTATGAGTCACAAGATGTGAAACAACATGCAATGATTTAGGGATCTTTACCAGAGCATAATCACCAGAACTTAATTTGAGTGTGTATGTAGAGTAAAAAAATGGGCTCTTGTACATATCATTTGGATATCTCAATCAAAGTGTTGTAACAAAGACCAGCCCTGGCACCTGGTTTCACCTCCCAGGTCTTGAAGTTTAAGGGAATGAAATGTATTCCCACTTATGTCCACTGGTCAATGGACAGGTGAAAAAGACTAGTCCATGACTCTGTTCACACATTCAGGTGGCTTCCATCCTTTGGTTGCCCTATGGCTTAGGCCATGTGAGCAGATTTGACTGTTAAATGATGACCATGCTGTCAGAATTTCCTTTTTAAAGGATTACATGGTGACTATTTTCAGCTTGGTGAACTGCGATTGTGAGAAGGCCTCCGTAACTGACATACAAATAGGCATAGCTGTGTTGAATGAAACTTGTTATAAGACGCCAGTTAATGGGCTGTAGTAAGAGATTTCCAAAAGAAAGTAGAGATACTTTAAGGAAGTATGTCTGAACACCCTCTTTTCATTCTCTAGATCGCATGCATGCTTACCTACACAGGAGCTTGGGAAATGTAATTTAGTTGTAAACTCCGCAGGGTGAAGAAATAGGATGTTGTGAGTTTATAGAATATTATACTCGTTGGGGAATGTATCACTTTTTGCGATACAGTATGTGAAAGACCTAGGATTCTAAGTAAGTGATTTTAAGTCTGTGTACTACAATTCCTATGGGAATAAAAGACATTCTGAAACTATGATGGAAGAAAATCTTCTGCAACTTTAGTGTTTGGGCATTGTGTAAACAATTTCACAACATCAGTTATTTTCTTGGACTAAGAATGTCAGTGTTTCCATGTGGCTGTGTTCAGTAAGCCTCAGAATTCAGAATGTAGTGGACTTCTGCTTGTTAATGATTTGGTAACAGCTATGATTTTCATGTAGGAGTAGTACATCTTTCTCTTAAAAGGTTCATGCTGGAGGGCCCAGTGTGATAGCCTAGTGGCTGCATCATTGCCTTGCATGCACCAGGGTCCCATATAGGCGTTGGTCCCTGTGCTGGCAACCCTGCTTCCCATCCAGTTCCCTGCTTGTGGCCTGGGAGAGCAGTTGAGGACAGCCCAAGGTCTTGGGGACCTTACACCTGCATAGGAGACCAGGAAGAAGCATCTGGCTACTAATCAGCTCAGCTCTGGCCATTGCGGCCACCCTAGGGAGTGAACCTGTGGATGGAAGATCTTTGTCTTTCTCCTTGCTTCTAAAAAAAAAATCTTCCTTTCCATTAAAAATAAATCATTTTAAAAAGTTCATACTTTCTATTTTTTTGATGAACACTTGGCATTTTTTTTAAAGATTTATTTATTTTTATTGGAAAGGCGGATATACATAGAGGAGGAGAGACAGAGAGGAAGATCTTCCATCCGATGATTCACTCCCCAAGTGAGCGCAACGGCTGGTGCTGCGCAGATCCGAAGCCAGGAACGTGGAATTTCCTTCAGGTCTCCCACATAGGTGCAGGGTCCCAAAGCTTTAGGCCGTCCTTGACTGCTTTCCCAGGCCACAAGCAGGGAGCTGGATGCGAAGTGGAGCTGCTGGGATAAGAACCAGCACCCATATGGGATCCCGGGGCGTTCAGGGCCAGGACTTTAGCCGCTAGGCCACGCCGCCGGACCCGAACACCTGGCATTTCTTAAATGCTTTCAAGTGAATGAAGTTTAGCTACATCTGTGTGGCTGATAGAAATTTTTGTTCCTTGTGCAGCTATAAAAAGCAATGTTAACTAATCCAGCAAGTTTTTTCTCTCCAGTCATGCCTCCAAGTGATTATTTTCATGGAATCTGAACATAGAAACCAAATATTTTATACCATTCAAGATCTACAAGGTGATGATGTCCAATAGCATTAGCAGATACAAGGGGCAAAATGGATGTAAAAAAATTTCATTAGATACCCTTACCGTGGACAAAAGAAAAAAAAATCACTGTCATTGTTCTTGTGTCTGATTTGGGTCACAATAAGAAAAAGCCAAGGAAATAAATCTAAAACTCTTGTCTTCATTTTTCATCTTTCAAACCTTCTAATGAGACAGAGCTGCGCAGATACATCTAAAATTTTAATAAGGAAAAAATGAAAAATATATGGCAGTTGCATCTGCAGTGCCCTTCTAGTCACCCTGAAATTTTTAGTTACTGTGATTGCTTGCTCTGGATGCTGGATGTATTTCGTAAACAGTGAAAGAAACTTGCTTCAAAGACAAAAGTGTATTTAAAATACAAGAACTTCTCTTGATCTGTTGTAAGTGTGGATGCCTTTTCATTTCTTTTCGCCAATGGTATATTGGCTCCTGGAAGGCAATCCCAATGTATCAGTTAGGGCGGTAGTGGCTTCAGTTGACCGTACACACCAGTCCCCTAAGAGGCTTGTTAAAACATAGAGTTCTGAGCCTCACTCAAAGGTGAGAGGTGAGCACTGACTCTACAAGTCTAACAAGTTCACAGAAAATGCTGGCATTGTCAGCTACTTGAACTGCACTCTGATGAACACCTAATCAAAGGTGCTGAACTGGAAAGCCTGCTCAGATTGACTGAACAATCGGGACACAAAACGGATTCCGCGAGTTCCAAAGGCAGGCTCTGTAGACACCTTGAAGCTCCTGTTTTCCTCATTGCCCTCGCTATTGGTGTTTCCCTGCTCTTCTCATAACTAATGTGGTGTCCTGGGCTTGATGATCTTCTGTTCCTAAGCCCAGTGCACCAAGCGGACTTGCTTTCTGGCCCTAGCTGCTGAAAAAAAAAAATTTTTTTTCATTGTTCCAGGCTGTAATTAGTTGACCTGATCATGGTAAGCCAACCACTGTTTTCATCGTCAGGATAAAAATGTAATATCCAATCAATGGATGCTCATCCTCTTAGGACTTTCAGTAACTGCCATGTCTGCTTCTCTGTATTAAGCATTGTTGCTCAAGTTTCTGGACTCTCTCAATTTGTGTTTAATTGCAACCCAGACAGACTTCAAGGAAATCTATCTTAATTTGCAACTTTCAGAAGGATAATTAATAGATAAATTATTTTATTTAAAGAATTAATGATTTGAAATGCAGAACAAAAGAGAACAAGAGAGGGAGATATCTTCCATCTGCTGTTTGGTTTCCAAACTGCCCAGGAACCTGGAATACCATTGAGGTCCCCCATGTGAGGGGTAGGGACTCACTAACAGAACCATCATCATCTAGCTCCATTATACACATTAGAAGGAAGCTAATTGGGGAGTAGCCAGGACTGAAATCCGGTACTGTTGATATGAGCTATAGGCATCCTATGTAGCTGCTTAACCCTTGTGCCCAAGTGCCCACTATGAGTGCAAGGTTTCTCAGAGTAAGCCAGCAGGATTCTACGCAAGTTGTCTACCAGAGTATCTCATAGTATTCTATTCCAGATGCTTACTTGGGGAGTCAGTTCTATAATACTCATTGTACAGACTTTGTTTTTTTCTCCCTCTACCCTACTGCTAGAATCACATTGCAAATAAGCAACCTGTACCCAACTTTGACTTCATGTTCAATTTTGGAGGGGAACTCCCCCCACCCACCCCAGATGACTTCCTCCACACCATATAGCATCACTGGGAAATAGATTATTCTCTAGAGGACCCTCAATGTGCTGCTGGCCAAAAAAGGGGTGAAACGGTGCTGAGGAGAAAAAAATGTTTTCCCTCAGAGGCATATACCTAAACGATGAGCACTGAATTCTTGCTCCATTGTAAAGTGCGTTAGAAGTAAAGAAACTATATACCTGCAGTAGGTGAGAGAGTGGCGTACGGTATGCAGATTCCAATCACTCTACAGGTGGATTGGAATAGAAGAAAAGGAGTTTGAGTCTGTCACTACCTTTACACAATATTTGAGCTTAAAATAATCTTTAAAATATGTGTTGCTAATCCCAGGTCTTAACCCATCTGAAAGAGTCCCTCTTTCTACTTTGTAATGCTGCCATCTTCCTACCTGTATTATACATTCCAAATTTCCCACCGCCATTAAAAATCTCAATCTGAAATTCTTTTTTTTTTTAGCAAACCTATAAGTCTTAAGCCTTTTTTGTGTTCCATCTGTTAAGAATAAAGCTAGACTAAAGCTAGCTAGATGCGTGGAACTCTAGGTGAACATACTACATTCATAGTCTCACTACCAGTAGAAAACTGATTATCAGGACTTTCTAGGAAACTTTCTTAGAAAATGTGTATAGAATATACACATTCTATAAAAATGTATGCCAAAAACTTTCATAAGGCATTTTATTTAGTTTAGAAAAATACTGATTTATTTGACAGATGGAGAGGGTGAGTGAGTGATCTTTCACTAGACAAATGCCAGCAATGTCTGGGACTTGGTTGGATCAAAGGTGCTGGAAACTCGGGTCAGGTCTCCCATGTGAGTGGCAACACTCCACCTACTTTAGCCACCATTTGTTTTCCACTGTGTGAAAAAAGCTATAGAAAGGGACCAGAGCTGGGACTGCAATGTGGGATTCAGGTATTTTACTTGGAGTCTTCATCACTGGGGAAGACCTGACCTACCACCTCATTTTCAGAAAGAGTGAGCATTAACTTCTTAAAGGCTCTGATGTCTGAGCAGATAATATCAACGTGATTTAATCTACGTATTTCCTAACCTTGCTCACTCTAGACCTCTCGGTTTTGTTACTGATTTTGTGGTGGTTTTGTAGATGCTTTCAGGTTATACTATTTAGCATACCAAAGACTATAAATACTTTTCAGAAATTCTGTCATAGCCTAAATATGATACTGGAAGTGGGAAATTCTATTAATTCTGTGGTGTAAAAAGGAGGAAGCCTTTTTCTCTCATCATGGGACAATGTGAGATTACACCTGCCAGGGCCTGAGTCTCAGCCTAGAATTGGCCAGGCCTGACCTGGACTCCTTGCCCTTGGGGTGACCACTTCACGCTTCTTCCTTGAAAGAAAGTGAGGGAATAAAAAATTAGACCTTAACCCTTGTACAACTCAGTAGAAGAAAAATTTGAGATGTCATTTCTGACATTGTTTTAGCAAGTGGGCAGAAGCATTGTCATTAAAATATGCTGCCTAAGAAACTTAGAATATTGATCAAAGCTCACACTTTTGGAGTAATTGTTGATAGTGTGGATATGTCTTTAGAGCTTCATGTGACTAAAACATACAAGGGGTTTTCAATCAGTTCATGTTTTCAAAATGCAAGTATCTTGGATTTCAAAATTGTTTTCATATGGAAGTAATTTTTTAATCCATTATTCTAGGAACATTTTGAAGTACCCTTTGTAACCCTTAAATCATAGTCCTTATGTTAAACATGGAACACAATCTACAAAAAGTTACTTGTAGGTTTTGTATTATGAATAGTGGAGAAGGCATATTCTACAAGAATGTTCAGCTCATCAAAGAAAGGATTTAAGGAAAACTGGAAAATTCAGTAGTGACTTCAATAGAATTTTTTTGTTTGCATGTAGATTTTAAATAATACATTAGAGGCTAACAAACCATTAACATCATTAACCTTGAACCAGGCAGGCATTCAAAATCCCCCCTTTTTTCCCCTTCATGTTATCATAGTGATAGAATTGTTTGTTGATTTTGGATTCTATAATAGAACAAAAGCTGTGTGAGACTCCGGGTTTGAGTGTGTCCTCAGCTTGACAGCTACCATAAGCTCTTGTCTTTACAAAAAGTAGTAGACCATTGTTACACTGACTTGATTTCTAGGAACAACTACACTTCTTTATGTGAACAAGGAAGTGAATGTGTTTATCAGTGACATTGAAAGTAAATGTGAGGGTTGATTTTCCTCTCTATTCAATTACTCTTCCAAGTGATCCTTTTTGGAAAACTGTTGGGAAATTTCATTGCTGTGTCTGTTAGGATTCTTGGTGAATCTGGAAAACAATGGATGAGAAGAGTTTTATGGGGTGATTGCCATTTAATAAAAGTAGAAATTGTGGTAAGCCAAAAGAAAGCAAATGTTCTACAGAATGGTAATTGTATTTGCACATTCTGTGCAAGTACAAAAATATATTTGTACCATAATGAAATTAAATAAGCATGAACTGGTGTAACTAGAGACAGGTCTTCCTTTGTTTAGATGGGCTCATTTCTGTTACCCACATGCCTAAATGGACACTGAGTAGTCGAATTTGCTCTCTCCTTTCTCATTTTCCTGTTGCTTCCCTCCTCCTCCCCTCCCTCCTTCTCATCTCCTGCTGCTGCTTATCACCTCCTCCTCCTCTTCCTCCTCCTCTTCTCCCCTTTCTTCCTTCTTCTCCCTCTTTTTATTTTCTACTTTGATGATACATTGGGTGCTCTTCTGCTGATAATTCCTCTCTATAAAGAGCTCTACATTGTATTCCTTAACTGAGGTTTGAGGTTTAATGCATCCGCTTTAATCAGGAAAGCAGAACTCACGGCAGGCACTTCAGTACAAGAAATTTTGTGTGAGAAGTATGGAGATGTTGGAAGAGCTGACCATAGGAGGCAAAGTAGGGAGGAATTGGTGTTTGTGTGACCTGTCCATGTTTGTTTAATTTCATGTTTGGTTTAATGTTTTTCTGTTGCTGTATTGAGACTACTTATACTTTCATTTTCAAATTTATGTTTTCTAAGTGAAATCCCATGGGTCTACGGGTATGTACCTAAGTAAAAGTGACAAACCCAGTAGGTACAAAATTACATGGAAAGTACATAAACAATAAAATTAAATTGAGTTTACTTAAAAAATTTTGAAACCCATGCCTACTTTGCTCTTACATTTGAGACTTTCTTAAGACTCTGCATGGATAGCTTTTACAAAGTTTACAATAAATTAATCTGATTCAATGTTCTAGGGTTTTCTGCAATAATCTGCAACAGTTTGTCTACAATATTTTCTATCACCAGTCCCAGCTGCCTTCATCACATGTAGTATTTGCAACACCCGATAAGAACACAGTCCCAGCAGACCCATGTACTACAGAGAACAGTGAGATTCAAAGTGAGTGCAAAGGACGCTGATGGTCCCAAGAGGCCACATTTTCCATTTTTATCAGAAAATGGTTTGATTCAGAATGGAAGATAGTCATAATAAGAAGCATGAGTAGCTAAAGACTCTTACATTCTCTCTGGCTAGTCATTTCTGTACGTTAGCCTACTGTTACGCAGAAAATAATGGCACAGGAGGAGAGGGAAACCTAGGGCACTCGTTCCGTTTTGGTCTTTCCTTATACACAAACAAGCCAAAAAGTAGTGTCGGTAGAATGTGTCACATCAAGAGGTAATATAAAAACAGTTAAAATTTCTACATCATGTCTTTCAGTATGATATGCATTAAGTTACGTGGCTATGCAGACTAGAAATACATCAGGCGTATTTCCATGATTCCTCCAAAGGAGCTAGTGTGGATATCTTTCCATCACAAATGGTCATTGCAACATATAGACATGAAAAATTGTCTACCAATAATCAAATCATTTTATTTAGAAGAACACTAATTACTTTTTAGGACAAGGAAAGGGACAAATAGAAGGAGAGCTGGGAGCTGTAGAAGACAAAATCCTCTAACAGCATTGTCCTTTGCTTTTTGACAAAAGAACACCACATTTTCCTATCGTGCTGGACCTTGCAAGTTAGGAGGCAAGGCCGCCATCATCCTGAAGGCTGAAAATACAAAGCGAAAATGGCATGAGTAGAATCCTTGCCAAGACCGGCAGTCACAGCGTGGAGTCTGGAAGGAAACAGATGCCCTAGAGGGAACTGGATCAGCATGGGCAGCTAGGGTGATGGAAAGAAGGGCACAAATTCATGTGTTGACAACCTCAATCCCAGGGCAACTGGATTGGCAAGTGATATCTAGAGGTATCAGGAATGGGTTAGTGCCCCTCCCTGCTATGAAGGACCAGAGGGACAGAGTTTGGTCCTTTTTGGCTTTCTGTCTTTGTGCATGAGAGAAAACAAGATAGCTCTTTTTTTTGGGAGAATGCAGCATTCCAGTTCCATTTCAGAGGAAGAGAGCAGTCCTTAGAGAATACTGGCACTTTGATCTTGGACTCCCAAGCTTCCAGTGTTGTGGGAAAAACATTTCAGTCTCTTAGCATTTATCTTGCCAGCGACATTCTGTTTCAGTGCACAAAAGGTCTAAAACACACAAGGAAGGTTTATCTGTTGTCAGAAACCCAGCTTGAAGCAGCAAGCAGGAAAGGATTGCAGTGGTTTCTCACTTCAGACTCAGGAGGTGCCTGCCCTGCTTCACACTGACTGCATGCAGCCTGATGCTACTGGCAGGTGCACTTGACAAATGAGGTTGGCGACAAGAGCATAGTCAGAGACAAAGACAACCAACGTGATCTAAGGGCAAATGGGTGAATGATCTCCTTATTTCTGTTTCATGAACTATTTGTACCTGGTCTATCCACATCTTCCCTGTTTTCCACTTCCGTTATCTTCTTGCTAACTATTTTGTTACCATAGCACATCTCCATCCTCCTCAAATACCTACAATGCTTACTGTTCACTTTGAACCTCTGCTTCCCCAGTGAAACCTCCTTTAAGTATCATGCATGGATTCTATTTCCTCTTCCTCTGAATTTGAGGCCACCTAGGAGTCCACAAGCAGCTGCTTGGAATGGAGTGTCAGGCTTTAGTCTCATTAAGGCTCAGGTCACTCTGCATATTAAAAAGGCCACAAGCAAATTTTGTTAGCCTGAGCTGTAGTTGCCTTGATCACAAAGAGAGAAGACAACAGTTTGGGATTACTATGAACACTAAAAGGAATATGAGACCACAGCAATACAGTTGCCATTCAATACTAACTGCTATGCTTATCACAAATTTGACATACTGCACAAGCTGTTATTTCTTCTATCTACTGCAATAAAATATCACAATCTAGGTAGCTTAAAACAATACAAATCATCAGGGTCCTCTTGTTTTCTTAAAACTTGTAAGGAAGAACTCTTTCTGGTGCTTCCAAGCATCTGCGGGTGCTTTCATCTCCTGCCTTTCTTGGCTTCTAAAAGCGTCACTCCACTCTCTCCCTCTCTGTCCTCTTGTGTCTTTGTTATCTCTTTGTGACATTCAGCCATCCCATGAGCATTAAGCTTCTTTCCTAAATATCTCCACTTGGTTACATCAACAGAAACCCCATTTTGTATACGAGGGCACATCTGCAAGTATGTGCTACCACCTCTTTTGGAGGGGCTCAATTCAACTTGCAACAGACTTGCACCAATTTAGTAATACTTTTCTGTACATTTCCTGGAAGTCTGACTGCTCTTAGACCTCCACTGCACCACTTGTCAAGACAGTACATTTTGAATCTAGAAAGAAATGAAATTTCCTATTCAGTGAAAGCTGCAGGAACAGCAACTTCCTAAAGCTTTCAAAAAGAACAAGAGGATGTGGGACTGCCAGGTCCTGAAAGCCAAACAGCTTGGAGAGAGAGATTTAAAGCTCATAAATATCAAAGAGCCTCTGGAACATTGGGGTGGGGGCAGAAGGAACAACCCTGAATACGGAGAAACATAAAGTTGGACTGGGTTCATTGGCTTCCCTCCCAGTGCAAAATTATCCTCCCCCTTCCAGAAGTAGCATTTAGCACACCATTAGTTTGGAATGGCCATTGTCTTTGTGGAATGTATTATATTTTTATTGCTTGTGGCAGGAGTTGACACAATGTTACATTATTCTGTTTTCCCACTCAGATGCTCATAAGGAAGATTGTGGCCCTGACGGGCCATTTGGGGATAACCTGATCCAGATGCCGCTCCCAACAAGCTCATTTTCTTGTTTCTCCAATTATTATCTTTCCATATTGCTCCCCAACCCTAGTGAGGACATGATTTATACTTCTCTTGATACAGAATGAATTTCCATTTTACACAGGAAAAATTTAATACTGTGTGTTTCATTACAATCCATCAGAAAATCATGGGAATCCTGATTCTCAATGACTTCCTAATATATTCCCGGTCTGATCTAACTATGTGGTTGGTCAGTTGTTACAATGTTTCTCATCCTTGTGGCTATTGCCATCATGGATGTGTTTGCTCCAACATTGTTGTATGTGAGTGTGTTACAGCATTATTTCTCATTTCAAATCCAGTTTCAAAAAAAAAAAAAACAGTCAAAAGATTATACTTTCTGACCTGCACGTGTGGATAGCTTTGAACAAAATATGAAACGCATGTGTAACTCTCCAGATCTCAGCAGCTTTGGCCTGGTTTAGGCGTGTCGATTTCACTGCTGAGAAGGTGCAGATGGGCTCTTACTCTATCAGTTCACACAGCTTACTACTTCTCACCGATAAGAGAAGCTGCTCCCTAGCTTTGGGTGGTATCTGATGACATTTCCCCCAATTCTCAAGGGTGTTGGGAAGTGTTGGCAGGAAAATCTTGGCCTTCTGTCACTTTTATGTGCTAGAAGCACATAGAGTGGGTTTACCAGAGGCCTCACATGCTGCAAGCAGAAATTTGCAGTGCAACCTTTACTCCTTAGTGACCGCGCTTCCATGAATTAGGGCAATTGCAGACCACGTGGTTACTGCCCCTTCCCACACACGCCCATCTCTGAGCAAGCAGGAAGCAGGGGATGGCCATTCCTGAACTCAAACTACCCTGGCCAGCTTCAATCAATTTTTTTTCCTCTTGCTCCTTGCTCTCTGCCTCCACAGAGGGACCTCTATTTTTCAATCATGCCTTTAGCAATTGAAATGACTGATGGCTTAGTATGTGTCGTTATCCAGGCTTGCACAGCCCCTCTGATCAGGAAAATAAGATAAAGTATTCAGCTGCAAACCATCTTGCTTCATGTCACAGTGGAGGCCAGAGACAATTTAGAAAATTTCTAAACCATTATTTGCTGTTGGCACAAGGTGAGAATTTTGAGAATTTTCTCATCTGAGGTTGCAACTGGTTCTCACCCATGAAGAAATAGTGAAGTCGATTGGGAGAGATGTGGACCATGGATTCATTAATATTTTCCTGGATGGTGATTTTTGGCTATTCAAGATTCAGTGGACAAATTAATCAGGTCCAGAGCCACCACGGTGTGTGTTAGAAATGCGGAATGCCCAGCCACAATCTTTACCCAAATGTTCATTGTTGTAACAACATCCTCAAGTGATCCCAAAGCAAGTTGAGAATTGAGATGCTCTGGTCTGTTTGTAAAAACAGCTGAACAGTTTGCCAACAAAACGCCCCTTCCAAAGCTAATGTTTCAGGACAGATGTATGTGTAACATTTGAGATGCTACACTAAATGTCTGCACCCTGTGGTAGAGGACATAGTTCGAGTTTTCAGCTGATACCAGCTTCCAGTATTTACCTGGGGAGGCTACACTGGTTGCTCATGTGATTAGCTGGCTACAACCCAAATGGGAGGCCCACACTAAGTTGCTGGAGGGGACTGTTTGTAGGCATTTGCCAAGTGAACAAGAAGATAGGGGTGTCTTCTTTTTTTCTCTATCCTTGTGACCCTGTCAATAAATAAGTACATATATACTTACATAAGGACGGTCTGATCTTTCCTTTAAGATGCGAGTGAAACATGGAAAATGTTTTCTCTCTGGTAGATCATTTGGGTCTTTAGGACGCACTTGAAATGTTAATAGAACTAACACTCCAAAATTAATTCTATGGCATGAGATTTGTGTGTTTATAAATAAGAATTTGTAATTTGATGATTTTGGTAGCTTAGTTCATGAAAAGCAATGCACGCGCCCTGGTAGAATTTTGAGTATAAAATATTTGCATTTAAATTAGGAACTCACTCTATATATTTAATTTCAATTCTAAAGGTTTTCACTAGATATTTTATGCATAATATGAAACATATTTAATTGTCCAGAAATATTCTCATGTGTACTAGGGTATTTCCTGTTTGTGGAAAACATGGAATTAGAGTAAACTTACTTCGATACAATTTTTTTTAGGATCCACAGACTGTTATTTCATAAAATCCATTCCTATTTAACTTTTTGTTTTAATACTTATTTTTGTTTATTGGAAAGGCACAAAGAGAAAATGAAAAAGAATAATAGACACTCACCCACGCAAGCACAGAGAAATAAGCTCTTTAATTTTTCGCTCCCCTGGCTGGCACCTCCAATGCTGGCAGTCACCAACCAAGGTTGGGCCAGGAGCTCCAAGTGGGGTTCTGATGAGGATGGGAGGCATCCAAGTACCGAAACCATCATTGGATATCTCTTGGGATGCATTAGCATGGAGCTGAATTCAAAGCAGAGCGAAATGGGACTTGCTGCCAACATCCCAAACTCTAGTCCAGCCTGGTGGGGCCTTACTTGCCCTCCAGGAGCCTTTAAGGGTTCACTCATATCTGGGTATACTTCTGTATTTGAAGGACACCATCACACATGCTATTCTGGGCTCTGCTTTACGATGCTTAATTCATTTTTCATGATACAGTTTTATAGGCATAGGGGTTCATTCCTCCTTCTCCTTCTTCCCTCCCTCTTTTCCCCTCCCACCCACTGTCCCCATGTTGTCATAAAAATAGTCCCTCAGTTCATGGCTACAAGCTTTATTTTGTTTTTAAATAGTCCATATAAGTATGGAAAGATACACCTCTTTTATTACACTTTTATATTTGCTTCAAAATTAGCTATGAAATAATACCTCAGTCTCTGCCAGTATGTTTGCACACATGTGTGTCTGTTTCTCAAAGAAAATCTAAGAGTCAAGTGACTGGTTATAAGGAAAGGCACATTGAAAATCTTGATTGATTTTGCTGCTCTGCTTTCCAAATACAAAGTATTTGCTTCCCATCCCATCATTCAGCCAATCTCCCTCTGTCTGCACTTACTGAGATGTCAGACTTGGAAATGTGTGATCTGATGGGTGGAAATGAGTCTCTTACTTCAATTTTTATATAAATTCCTTTAATCCTGAGTGAATGTTGAGCATATTTTCCTGGTTAAAATCCATCTGTATCTGTCTATGAACTGTTTGCTCATTTTCTTCTGAGAGAAAGACCTTTATCTGACAAATTTACCAGAGCTAGCGGCTTTAGAAATGATCCCTTCAAGAGTGATGCAATCTGCATATATTTGTTTATATTTCAGCATTTTTCTGGTTTTCTATTAAATATGGTTCGAACAAATAATGCATTGGCCTACTTTAGATGGTTGGATTATATACATGGTAAGAAATACACCTCACGCATTCCACCTCGTATCTTGTCTATCGTGACCCACCTCTCATGGGTAACTGTATCTGTAATTTCCAGTTAACATTTTGATGATCATATAATTGTAAGCATATTAAACCATGTACCCTCCTTTTTTTGTTTTAAGATTATTTATTAGAACTGAAAAGTCAGAGTTGGGGAAAGACAGAGAAGATCTTTGATCCACTGCTCCAGTCCCCAGATGGCTACAATATATGAAGAGCTGGGCCAGTTCAAAGCCAACAGCTGGGAGCTTCTTCCAGGTTTCCTTCACGTGTACAGTGGCCTAAACCCATGGGCCATCCTCTACTGCTTTCCCAGGTCATTAACAGTGAGCTGGCTTGAAAGTGGAACACCTGGGACTGGAATTGGTACCCATATGCAATGCCAGCAAGCAGGCAGAAAAATTAAACTGCTGGTCGCTCCTTTTTATTATGGAAAGGAAAATATTACTTAAAATATTGTTGCTTTTTCTTTTAGAATTGAATAAATATCATGGAATTCTATAGAAGGACCTTTTCTATTGCTTTATTACAATTGAATGATATTTCATTATGAAATATGTATTTCATCAAATTATTAGTGAGGAACTTTTTAGTGTTTGGTCTTTCATCATGCAAGCCAAGGTTGTCACTCTTATGATTTCATATTTGAGCAAATACATGCTTCAGGTGTAAGGTTGAAGGAAGAATGCTGAGGCAAAGGATAGACTTGCAATTTTGAAAATTACCACTCGGTTTGCCCACAGAGTATTTTCCAGTTCTAGCAGTAATGTATGCAGTAGGGCCCGGCGGCGTGGCCTAGCGGCTAAAGTCCTCGCCTTGAACACCCCGGGATCCCATATGGGCGCCGGTTCTAATCCCAGCAGCTCCACTTCCCATTCAGCTCCCTGCTTGTGGCCTGGGAAAGCAGTCGAGGACGGCCCAAAGCTTTGGGACCCTGCACCTGTGTGGGAGACCTGGAAGAGGTTCCTGGTTCCTGGCATCGGATCAGCGTGCACCGGCCCGTTGCGGCTCACGTGGGGAGTGAATCATCAGACGGAAGATCTTCCTCTCTGTCTCTCCTCCTCTCTGTATATCCGCCTTTCCAATAATAATAATAATAAAAAATCTTAAAAAAAAAAAAAAAATAATGTATGCAGTTTCCATTGTTGATCACATATCGTCATGACTGGAAAATTATGTCTCCCTGTCATCTTCACTTCACTTTTGTCTTCATGAGAAAGGATGTGAAGTATTTTAATGTTGATTGATTTTTTCTGTGAGTTGATGTTTATTTGCAAATGTCGTTGCTGAGTTTAATATTACATTACTGTCCTCTGAAAAACATGTTCAGTATATAGTCAGATACAAATTCCTTGTCTGTTTAGTAGTTGCCAGGTTCTTAAAAAAGTGATACTTCTCAAGAATCTTTAAAAGATTATTTAGGTATTTATGTATGTATTTATTTGAAAGGCAGTTACAGAAACAAAGGAACTGAGAGCAAGGAGTGTTGTAACCATTGATTGACTCACCAAGTAGTCACAACAGCCAGGGCTGGGATACAAGTTTGATATGAGTCTTCCAGATGGGTGGCATGGTTCCAAGCACTTAGGGCATCTTTCACTATTAGCAAGAATCTGGATTGGGACACCAACTTCATCTATGTGGGATGCTGGCATCAAAGATAGTCCTTTACCCACTATGCATGCCATAGGGCCAGTACCCTGAATGATTTTTTTTTTTGTAGTTTTCATTTCTGATTACTGTATTTTTACATTTTAAGTCATACTGAGAATGGTATTCCCTACTTCATAACTATGAAATAATGTATCTATTATTCTCTCAATTCCTTGAAAAATTTACTGTATTTAAAGTTTATTTTATTCTACATAAAGTATGAAATAATGCTACTGTTTTCTAACGGCTACTTTCATCTTAACCAATATCACTGATATCATTGACCCGCAATTTAGACAATGGCTTAAAACATTCTAAGTACTATAGGAATCTAAAATACTCCCCAAATATCCTACTGTATACTACCAATCTCCAGTCTAGACATTCATGTATGCTATGGTACTGCTTTTATGGATGTAGCTTTGGATAGAATTTAGTCCTTTACCTTCTCTTCCCATTTGAGATTTCCTGGCTAATCTGAGAGTGGATGTGCCTACATGAATTTGAAATCTGCTCAATACCAATAGCAAGAGTGAAGAGATGTTTACTTTATCCCAGTCATGCCAAACTTATAAATTGGAATTGACCTCTTAAGATAAATCTTAATCATGAAAGGAACGACTAAGTCATTCCATTTCTTTTGGCTTTTTAAAAAAGTAATAGTTCAGTATCTTCTACTTATATTTGTACAATGCTGAAGTTTATCATAATGTTAACATAAACAGAATCTTTATAATTGCTAACTGATCATTAACTGTATATAAACATTATATTCCCTGAATTAGTGATTTTCTGGTATGCAATCATGCTGTTTGCTATTAAATTGCAGTTTGTGTATTAATTCTCATAGGTTTCATAGATAATGTATCTTCTGGATGTAATGGTTGTGCTTTTATTCAGATTTTTTTTTATTTAAGACAACAGATAGAAGGAAATTTACTTTCTCACCCAAGGGAAGATGACTGACTATGGGAACCCCAGTTATTCTTGGGCAGGTCTTGTAAAAGGCAAGTTCCATGTTAGGGTAACAGTCAATATATGTGGCCATTATGGTTCAGTGAAGGGGCCTGAAAATTATCTAAATGGTGGCATTTATTTTTGGGGGGACCTAGTGAATGAGCAATTTTTAGAAATAGTTCATGGATATTTGAGGGAAAAGTGACCTCATTTATTTTTACTCCAGTCATCTGTCTTCTTGTTTGTCTACCTGATCCATCAAAAATGAGAGAATGGTAATAAATTCTGCTGCATCTGCTGTGTTTTTGTATGCCTCTGTTGTACATCAGTTGGGGATACCTCTAACCTGACATTCTAGTTTTCAGCACACGAGGATTCTAGGTTTTATGAAACCATTCTCCTGGTGCTGTTTTTATGCTTCCTGCCTTGAATCTTACTTTGCTAGTGTGAATATTGTCATCTCCATTCATTATCTGGCTTGCATTTCCCTGCTTACCTTTGTACATCACTTTCTCTTTAACCTGTTGAATCATTTTATTTTGGTTATTAATGAAAGGCAGCCAGTAATTGGGCTTTTGGTTTATGTCCCCATCTGTGGGTGTCTAAATTTTAGTATAGGAGCTTGACTCATTTTGCATGTATTGTTAAAATTGATGCGCTCATTATGTTTGGCAGCTTTCTTTCTCCTTCTTATTTTTACATGCCTTGTTGTGGTTTTGTTTGTGCTTTTTCATTTACTGTATCACATCTGTTTCACTTGATTTTATCTTTTCTTTCAACAATGCACATTTTCTGTTATGAGAACATCTAAGATTTTCAGGAATATTCTTCAATTTGCAATTTTTTATGCATCAAAGTTAAGAACAAATAAACCGCTTTTGTTATGCAGGCAAATCAATTTGACACAATGGCACTGTTCTATTTCCCTATCATTTGATGACATGCACACTGACAGCAAGATAATGATAATTTTAAAATAAATAGGAATGTCATGGCTTTGAGAAAAAAGAATCTTGAACTTGGCATTCAATTTTTGTAACAGAATTTTTCAGTTTTTATAAAAGTTTAGATTTAGCGTATTTGGAAGACCGTCACCCAAAACTCTATGCCCTGATACAAGACCAGAGCCAACCCAAAAATGTGAAGCTGCAGCTGCAAGAGCAGTGTACATAAGTTTGTAGCACAAAGAGAGACTGCAAGGATGGACTAACAGCTGCAGCTGCTGCTGGATGGCCGTCTCCCTGCCCACCACAGAGCTCCCCTCGTCCTGAGATTTTCATCCATTAATCTTCACGGGAAGTTGAAGGTGGCATGTGCACGTGTGGAACTTCTTCATTTTGCATCAGGGCACTGCACTGTTTCATCCAAGGAAATAAAAAATGACTTGCTCATTTATAGCTCCCATTGGAGGAGCAATAATACTTGGAATTCCTGTATGGCTATTTTAAAAAGATTTCTTGGTAGATTTGAAAGAGTTGGAGAGGGAGGCGGAGTGACTATCATTTTACATGAAACTTGGATGTGGGATAAGATAAATTCATCAATTACAGTGAGTGTGGTCCAAAAAGTACCAGAAGTAGGAGCCATGCCACAGAAAGAAAAATACTTTGTAGTGGTTCCCAGGTGGTGAAATATAAGGGACCTCCCTTAAGAAAATGTGGAACATCTTGGATTGATCATAAATCCTTTGGATATATTCTTCCATTAGCCTACTTTATTAATGAAAATTCATGATATTTTCTGGGTCGCTGCATATGTTCAGCCATGTACTGCCAGAAGATAATCCATGGCTAATTTTGTCCAGAATCATTTTAGCTAAGAATCTAATGAGTCCTGTTGTTAAGCTAGGGATTGGCCAGCATTCCAAGTTCCCCAAGGCTGCAGGTGGACTTCCCAAAGCAACTTGATGGTATATAGTTAGATTTCCTTGCCAACTGCAGTTTATCATGGAAGACAGGCGAAGTGGGAAAGGCATGTGAGCTAGGAAGTGTAACAGCATTAAAGTCGATCAATTCATGGATATTTTACAATGAAAGCAAAAACTCAGGTACCTGGACTAGGGTAGATTAGATGTTTCATCCAATAGACTGAAGCAGGATTACAGCCTCATTTAGGGCTATGAACTCCTGAACGATTCAGTATTCCTTACCTGGTTTTAAAGCTGGTATAATTGTGCATATTCCCAAAGGACTGACCTGGAAGCAGGACTCCATGATGCAAAAAAAAAAAAAATATCAATGTTGGGAGTCCATGCTTGGCCACTGATTTTCCAAATGCAAAGGAAGGATAGCAAATTGATGGGAGATGAGAACATCTTCTATTGTGCGGAGCAGAGGCAAAGTATACTGTTATATACTGTTAAGTATATCTGTGATGACACAACCCTTTGAGGATAATAATTCTGCACAGGAATGGAGAACACAGTGGCTCTTGTATTAGTTAGGCAACATTCTTACATTGTGTCATTTCCTGTAACATGCAGGGTCAACTGGGGTTCCAGCAGAAGGGTTTTCTAATGGGTTGTAGGAGCCACCTGAGCTCTTGAGCCACATCAGATTTTGTGTAACCACGTGAGACTTGGAATTCTCTCATTTTTCAAGTATGGGAAATTTGTTTCCTGTGACTATCTTGTTTATATTAGGGGCTAGAGTCTAGTGGGCTTTATATGTGTAGGATTTCCTTGTATCAAACATTTTCCTTTCTTGTGTTTTTCCCTCTGGCTACATGCCCCTCACTTGGCCCTGAGCTATGAATGTACATGTTATAGCAACTATCATCTTATGGTAAGTTGGGTTTTGTTTTTTATTTTTTTTTGCATTGATGTTTGCCTTGTTTCCCACACTAGGAACCCTGTTCCTTTCAAAATTCATTTGTGAAACACACACACATGAGAGAGAGAAAGCATCTGATTCCCCCAAGTTTGAGGTCCCTTGGCCAGGTCTTGCACTCACCTCTAAACATCTACATCTGACTGTCTAATGCAATGAGTCCAATTAATACCTGCCCATAGAAGTGATGTTTGCATATTGCTTTAAGGTCTTCACTAACCATCTGTGGAATACTGCAAAATTCTCTCACTTGTTATCATTGTATGTCCATGACTTTTGTTACCATTTATAGACTCATTGTATTTTTAATCACAGACATCAGACAAGTTATCATATGACCCCCCTGCCTTAGATCTTTTTGATCCCTCCAGAAGTTCCAATTAGCATCTCTTTGAGGACCTGTCATGGCGCACACAACATATTGGTTGGGTTGATTGGCTGCCAGGGAGTCAGCTTGACCTAAAGCCTGGGACTAGATTTATTGCTTTTCCTCAATGGCACAAGTGAATAGGACAATCTGTAAGTCATACTAGTTCAAAGTTGAAAGTTAGGGTCTGCAATGCCTCAGTGAATTTGGTAGCATCTTCTGAAACCACCCCTAACTTTCCTTAACATTGTTTTAAGTTGGTCATAGTAAAAGGATGTGTGTCCCAGTTATTCCAGCATCCATGTTAGCTACTTCTCAACACAGTTTACTGGTACCCAGATGTTAGCGAGCCCCACTGTAAATGATTGTAACTAGACTGCCTTGTACGAGGGGTTGAGGGGAGAGGTCACTCTTCAGGATAGAGGATAGGGACTAGTCGGATGCAACACGAACTCTGGTCCAGAGGGAGCAGGATGTGGGAGCCTATGGCTTCTGGGAATGATTCCACTACTGGCAGAAACTGAACTCAAGGCAGTTGAGCTCTGGGTGATGAAGATTCAACAGTGTGTTAGCTGCCATCACTGTTCACTCTGGCTCATATCTGTGTGTCTGAAAGCATATAGGCTTAACAGAGCTCCTTCTAGGTGCATGATTTTAAGTGTTCCAGGAAGGGGGCTGAATATAAACAACCTTAACCATATTAGAAGTCTCTTGCAGAAGAAATTAAGATACAGGATAGTATTCAGTTGAATACTGAATATCATCTGGCATTCAGGTTTCTCCCTTCTCTAACTAGCTTTGTCCAGGCATCTGTGGCCCCTGAGGACTTGCTGCAAGGGTAGGGGTATACTGAATTCTCACAAGAGATTTTAGGTCTCAATCAAGCAAGAGGATGGGCTGCTTGATGCTTCAGACACAGCTGTAGTAAAATGTTATGACTGGTAAAAAAAAATGTGGAAATCACCATTTAAAAGGAGAGTCAAAGGATATAAGGGATAGAACTAGAGGGTGGTCATATGACAATGGGTGTTCCCCAAAGGCTCCAAGTGTGTTCAGGGGTTGGAATATGATAGAATTTATTTGCCATGCATAGATAGTTACGTACTGCATGAGAGAAAAATACCATCTCATTGATAAGGGTATTAACATAGGCAATGGGACAATTATAATGAAGAAGCAAAAGGGCTAGAGTTGAGAAGTTGTAAGTAAAAGAGGTTAAACAGGACAGCAGTTGATGAGAGAGACAAGGAGACCCTCTGGTCACAAAACGCTTTGGGAGTAAGTCCCAGCTGCTCTTAGAATCCTCCTTCACATAGGCCCCAACCATCTGATCTACACACAGTGTTGGCTGTTGGCCTTGCCACCTTCAGCAGTCACTGATTGGAGCAGCCATGGTTGAGTTAAGGGAAGTTAGTCCATGGTGGAGCAGAACAGATAACAATAAGAAAAAGCAGCATGAAATCAAGACCCTGGAGTATTAGAAAGTTGATGTCTACATGGCCATCCAACGCCTGCTGCTGCTGCATGATAGGCTCACCACTGACAATTTGGGGTGGCTGGGTCCAGACTCTAGTCTCAGAATGAAAAATGAGACACAGATAGTGTCAGCCAGGCAGCAGCATGTGGTTGCATGTAAATTAAAAGTATACACTCAAGAAGTATACACTCAAGAAGGAAGATGAATATGCTTAAGAGAAAACTGCACTCGGCAAGTTTGGGACCGGGCCCTTTGTAGGATTTGACTATGCAGGCAGAGGTGTCTGTGGGGAAGATAAATTGAATGTCCCAAAAGGGTTATGTTTGAGGCGGGGCTTTAGTATGACTCACTTTCTTGCCTTTCTTTAAAAATCTCTGAAATGTCTGTCAAGGGCATGATGGGAGAGGGAATGTCAGCTGTGATAATTTTATTCACAGCAGCCATGTTGTTCACTTTTAGTAGCTGCTGATGCGAGGCTCTGAAGCTGCAGATGCTGTGTTTTCTGCTGCATCAAGGGAGGTGGGTGTTTGGATGGGCAGTTGAGGCTGCATCACAGGCAAGCCTGCAGGGAAGGACTGATGGCTCTTTTCTTTCTGCTTGCTACCTTTCTGCCTACTTCAATGTCATGGAGATTGTTGGCTTTGCTTTAAGCAGGTGCAAACTGTAATGTCTAGAACAGAGAATAATTCTCCAACATAGAGGTGCATTAGAATTATTGCCAAACTTTTACAGATACAGATTCACCCTCTGGGATTCTGATTCTATTTGTTTACAATAGAACTGGCCGTCAGATTTCATCAAGGCTTCTACATGCCTTTTCAAACCACTCATAGAACTTAGTGCAGCAAGACAGCGATGAGGTCATCAAGCATATTATCTTTGCTTTGGGGAGTGATTATCTTATAATGCGATCATCAAATTCCACTGTTTGTGTTTTGCTCCTCATTGCTGCATCATTGTAAACTCAGTGATCATTCTTACAGGTTCTGGTAATGCAGTATTTGTTACCTGAGAGTTCAACTAGAATGCATGGATGAATTCTTTGCTAAAACTTCAACAGAACTTTAAATGATCACTTCAGAAAGTTGGTCAAAAGTCCCTAGTACAGGGACCTTGTAGATGGGAAATTGCTGGAAAATGGTTTTATATCTTAAAATGGCTCATGTTATATTATAAATCCTTGGTAAGAACATATGCAAGAATTCATGACGTTTGTAAGAATGATAAATGCATGTGTACCTGGCAACTAATTTGTGATGTGGAGAGCTCTCAAATCCCTTGGAACTAGCCTCAATAATCATTTGCATCCTTTCCTATACTGTACCTGGAATTCAACAGTTTAACAAATTTTGTATTTACACTTGCTATTTGATAATGGTTTTAACATGCTTGTATGTATTTTGTTTTGCATGTTTTACTATGGGGTTCATAGAATCTAATGTCTTCTGTTACATCTGCCATTTGCTTCCTCAGTCATCCTATCGCGTGGAATTGTTATACAAATATACCTAAAGTTAAGAAAAAGGTTCATTGAAAACACAAGTCTTATTTAAATCACATTTATAATGAGTTGTTTGGAGAATATATATGTGTGTATATTTATGTGCTTGTATGTGTACACACATACATGTATATATGTGTATATAATATGTATAAACTCCATGTTCTGGGTTTGATAGTGAATTAGTTTGCATTGCTGTTTCATAAACAATATTACAACTTTCAGTATTTTCCTGATGTAACCAAGCAGTCATCTCTGTTTACCTCACAATGCTGAATGTCTTCAAATTGTGGTTGATTCAGTGTTTCAATTTAATTGGTTTTCCCTCATAAAATTTTGTGTCTTGATATTTTGTTCTTCTATTTTTACTTTATTATTTTAAAGATTTGCTTTGTTTTTTATTTCAAAGGCAAAGTTAGAGAAACAGAGATTTTCCATCTGCTGGCTCACCTGCAATAGTGGCTGCAATGGCCAGAACCGAGACAATTTGAAGCAAGGAGCCCCCTGGGGTCTCCCACATGGATGCAGTGGTCCAAGGAGTTAAGTCACCCTCCACTGCTTTCCCACACCATGAGCAGGGAGCTGGATTGGAAGTAAAGCACCCAGGACTCAAATGGGTTCCTGTATTGGATGCTTGAGATGCCTGCTCAGCAGGCAGAAGCTCAGTCTGCTGTGCCATGCCATGGTGCCAGCCCCTGCCTTTACTTTTCAACCCAGTGTGGGTTGTAAAACACTGCTATGTAGAGTGGACTTAATTTGCACTTTCCAGGTAATTTGGAGTGATCACCTTTCATGGTTTTGAATGTCATTTATGACAGTTTTCTTTGACATTCTCCTTCACAATATTCAATGTTACACAAAAGTTTGTGTATCTCAAAAATGTATACATTGGGCTGGCACTGTGGCACAGTGAGCTGCATTTTTGCCAGCACTTTAGGTGCTATATAGATGCCAATTTGTGTCCTCGCTGCTGCACTTTTGATGCAGCCCCCTGCTTACGGCCCGGGCAGGTAGCTGTGGATGGCTTGAGTCCTAGACCCATAGTATTCACACGAAGCGCACATAGGAAGCTTCTGGTTCCAGGATCATGGATCCTGGCTTCAAATGGGCTCAACTACAGCTATGTGCGATCATTTGGAGAATGAACCAGCAGATTTCTCTCTTGCTCCCTCCTTCCCTCCTTCCCTTCTCTCCCTCTCTCCCTCCCTACATCTCTCCATCTCTGCCTGTCTGTCTCTCGGCTCTCCCTCTCTCTGTCACTTTGCCTTCCAAATGCAAATAAATTCTCATGAAATTTATGTGTTTGTTTTATTCAAATGGTAGAGATACAGAGAAACAGACTCCAAGTACTTTAGCCAGCAAGAACTCAGCTACTAGCTGGTATGAAACCCAGGTACTCCAATACTGGATATGGGAATTCCAAGTGACAGCTTACTGCATCAAATGCTAGCCCCTATTTTAATATTTTTAATGACAACTAGAAGTTATTAATATCTTCCAGATAACAATCCATTGTTTTATATGTGCAAAATTTTCACCCAAGATTATTTTAATTCTTAGCAAGATTTTTTTTTTTTGATGAACAGATGGTCTAACTTCAACATGGTTTAAGATTTTCACTTCAAAGATTTCATATTTGTTTTAAAAACTTTCCCACGAATGCAACATAAAAACATGTTATTAAAAAAGTTTAAAAATCTACCTCTAATTTTACAGTGTATGATTCACATGCCATTACATTTAGTCTGAATTAAGGGAAGAATCCAATTTTATTCAATTTCCATATTGATAAACTATGTCAATGTTGCCAAACAACACACCAGACTGATTGGAGGAATTATTGGGAAAGCCCCCAAACTGGATCAGCTCATATGATGCACAGACATTGGGGTGGTGGGCGAAGGTAGGTATTGTTGCAAAGTGCAGAACAAGGAGCTAGGAGGCTATTGCTTAATTCTCGGGCTCTCCTAAGAGTTAGGGGTGAAGTTCCTATAAATTGAAATTGGAACTGAGAGATATCCATCCAAGACCCTAGTTGGTCAGTGGTGCTCATGGGCTTCCTTTGAATGTTCAGTGATGCTGGGCTCTCTAGAGAATGTATGATGGCCAGGCTGGCTACGGTCTATGAATTACACATAGGTAGCAGTTACATTCTTCACAGACCTGAAATTCCCCTGCATGGCTAACAATGGACTTTTGGACAATACTTCTAAGGTTCATATCTATTGCAGGAGCAAATGATTCCCTGAGTCCAGTGATAGGAACCTTGTTGGGTCGACTGAGTCACTCCTTCAGCTAGTGATTCTGTTTGATAGAGGCCACGCACGGACGCTTAGAGCTAAGGGAGCTACAGAAGAGGCTGGGTCCCATTTTTGCATTAATGGAGTTCAGTTCAGTTGTATCAGCACCATGTGTCGATCCATTCAGCTTACCAATAGTGTTACCTTTGTCCAGGCAGCACATTCTGTGTTTTGCATCCTGTTCTGTAACTATTTGATACTGTGTGTGCTAAGGGCAGAACTGGTTTGACAATCCTAGTCTTAAAAATGTCTTTATTTCTTGTAGGATATGTGACTTTTACTGTGTCCTTTCACTGGGAATATTTTTATTTTGGTCATTCTTCCCAGTGGTTGGTCATACAACTTAAATTAGCTTTGTGGTTATTTATTTATTCAATCATTATCTATTTATTGAAACACAAAGGAGGACATATCTTCCAAAATGACCACATTGGTTAGTATAGGACACCTGAAAGCCAGGAGTCTAGAACTCCTTGTGGGTGGTAAGAAAACAATATTGGAGATGTCCTCTTCTCCTTCCCAAAATGTGTATGGACAGGTAGTTGGCTAGTAAGCAACTGAGCCAGAACTCCTATCAGGCTTTCTGATACGGGATGAGGAATCCTCAGTAGCACCAGAAGACCGCCAAATAGTTAATCTCTTAAGCCTCACATACATAAATAAACAAACTCAGACACCATTGCAATTAAAATTGTAATTTGGTTATATAGACCAAAACAGGGATTGGCATTCAACAAACCTTAGGCCAAAGCTGGCCTTTGACACATGCTCTTTGGAAATAGTTTCATTTGAATATATCCACATCAACTCCAACATCTCTTTCAATGCCTTCCTTCAAGTTAAAAAGGCAGAGTGGTCTCAGTTATTCTATAGCCTTCAAGGCTTAGACATTTCTATATGACCTTTTACAGTATGTGGACCTCAATATGGAATATTTGGAGAAAAAAAAACTGTTTTTTTTTACCCTTTAAAATTTTCATATCCAGGAAAACAGTCTCTAATAGATCTTACAAATTAGTTTGCCTCTATCACGGGCTAATATCTACTTTGTTAAATTCATGTCGAGATGATACATGTGCCTAAAAATTACAAGTGGAATCTTTTAAAAATTTCAGTCTCTGAATCTTGCTGGAAAAGAGATACACATTTCATATAATAATTTACAATTTTATTTCTAAAGATTGTGCTAAACTGATTAAGTTCATCTTTATACTGTTCTTATTTTGAGCTCACAGTCATTATCAGCAGTAAGAATTCCATTTCTTTTTCTAATCCACGTAATATTACTGAACCTTGTTGTGGTGGCACCTTAGCTTTGTTTTTGCTTTTTTGTACATAAAAAGATTGAGATGTTCCTATCTAGTGGATATTTATAATTTCTTTAAATTGTGAGTAGGTACAGGCATTTAACTAGAAATTTTCCATATTGAAATAGCATCAGGTTTTTCTTTTTATTTGGTTTTTGGTGTCTGTGGGTGTATATGCTCAGTTCATTATGTTTTTGTCCAGTAGAATATAATACGTATGATTTATCGTGAAAGATTTAAGAGATCCTGTAAGTTGTTTTTATCATTCATGGTTAATTTAAAAATGTTTAACGAATTTTACTCACCCCCTCAGAAATACAAAGATCTTGGTATATTTTAATATTGATCATCTCTCATTGTCTTGTGTATGCTGTTCTTACAATTAAAGTGGTAGATAACTTACGGTGTTCTTGTAGGTGACACTGTTACCAATGTGTTGTCACACAGTATGTGGTTATGTTCACCCACATTTGGAACAGTTCATTTGCTCATCACTTTCTGTGCTTCTTTCCAAAGACTACCTTGCAGAAGGCATTTTTAGTGAGGCTCTGCTATTCATATGTCATTTGTGTCAGATTACAAAGGGTCTTTATTTTGACATCATGCCCAGAAGATAAAATCTCTCTATATAGATAAGATCTAGCTGGAATTGCTTTTTCTCACTATGCCTTAAAAATATCACTCACACAGTCGGCCTACTACTTTGGATGTGGAACAATAAGGTGCCAATCTACTTTTTAATAAATGATCATCTCTTAATGGTGGTTTTGCATTGTTTTCCTTCTGGAAATTTAAATTTTACTGGCCCAGGTGATGTCTGTTTTATATATCCATTTTACTTGGGGTTCACTGTTGTTGATAAATGTAGAGATTTAATAAATGCAAAGGGTTAGGGCTAGGGTCTACCACAAATTCTGGATATGAGTCAGGCGTTGTTTCTTAAATAGCATTTTTCACTTCATCCTCTATTTGAGATTTCTTTAAAAATCTTCTTAACACATCCACCATCCTGGGTTATTGCTTGACCTTTCTTGATTCTTAGTGTTGCATTCTGGGTAATTCCTTTGGATCCGATTTTGCCTTGTGACCCACGTTGTTTCACAGGACTCCAGAGCAGACATTAGGTTTTTGAGTGAAACACAGCAAAAGTGGACATCACATAGGTCACAATCGCAGCCTTCCCTTGGATGAAGCCTTGGCATTGCAGTAATTGTGCTCTGAACCCAATGACACATACACGCAGTGTGACGGAGGTCATATGTCAGAATCTGCAGTTTTAAAAGTTGGGCAGCACCCAACAGGGGACATAGCTCAATAGACATAGTTACTGAAGTGGATAACTTGTTAATGTTCATCTATTTGTTAAATTAATGGTCAGATAGCTACTAAGCTTTTCTGAAAGATGCTTATGAATTATTTGAGCTTATTCTTACAACTTAAAGTAACTGGTTATTATTTTTAGCCTACAAACCTCTTGAAAAAAGTGTTGAGAAACTAAAGGTATCATAAAATTAGAATCCTTAGGAACCTATTCTTTAATCCATTTGAATGTTTGTTTTCAATGACTTTTTTCTTTCAATCTATTGACATTTGATTTTTCCAGAAGCAACTTGCCCATTTATATAGTCTCCCAATTTCTACTTACGTAATATTCTGAATATGTGCCCTTAGCATCTAGCTGATACACTACTGTCCCCTTTTCTTTTTTATACAATTTATTTGCTTGAAAGGCAGAGTTACAGAGAAAGGAAAAAGGAATAAGGACAGAAAGCTTCCATCCATTGGCTCACTTCCCGATGGCCACAAGGGCTGGCACTGAGCCAGACTAAATCCAGTGTTTCAGCTGAGTTTCCCACATGGATGCAGGAACCCAAGGACTCGTGTCAAATTCTGCTGCTTTCCCCACGCACATTAACAGACAACTGATCAGAAGTGGAGAAGCTGGGACTTGAACCAGCACCATGTGAGATGCCAGGATTGCAGGTGGTGGCTGTTCTGGAATACCAGCCTCACTACTTCATTTTCTTAAAGGTGGTTGATAAGGCTTCCTTATGAATGAGAGTTCTTGGAATTTTATCAGGGACAGTTGTTACAAGATGGGCATAATATGTCGATTCATTCAGATAACTCTGATTTCATTACTCTGTGGTCCCAAAGAGAGTGCTCAAAGCCCTTTCAATTCCACTGTACTTCTCAACTTGATTTTCTTTCCCACACAACACAGATTTTGAATTTGAGCCACAAAACTAGTGAGAAATGGCTTATGGTTGGTAGAGCTCAAATATTTTATCCCTTCCCCTGGCCTCCAACTTAAGATTGAAAAATTTGCTTTCTAATCCTCAACATGAAAGGTCTTTCTCCATAGATCTGATCTATGTGATTGATGGGGTAGACCTTTGAAACTCTTGCCTTTACTCTGTCTTGGGTAGTTCTTAGTTATTTTTGTCATCTCTGTGATATTGAGATTAAAACCTCAGTGGCAGTAAGGTCAGCTCTTAGGACACCTGCCAGCATCATTCTGTCAACATCCCTTTGAATGGCTGCAAGTACAACTTTGGCTAATGAGAATTTCCTCACCCTGCCTCCACCCAGTAACTTCTATATGTGCTTTGTTTATATTCCTTTTGCACATGAAGGTCTTCTTTGTATTAATTTGCTTGAGTTGCCATGCCATGATAAAGAAATTGACTCTTCTTTGTTTATAGAAAGATCTGTTAGAGTTGTGTGCTAATGATTAGATTCTCCTTGATCATATTAACTTGCTATGTGAGATTAGATAGTCATTTGTAGCTGCTACATTTCCAGGTTGGTTATTTATTCTATGCCAGTTCCCAACCCAGGAGGCGTTTCTTCTGGCTAGCTGCAATCAGGCTGATTCTCTGAGCACAGCAGGAAGCAATTCCAAGTAGCAAGAGTGACGATGATTTATTTTTATTTTAATCTGCATGTTCCCTATAGGTAACATTGAAACTTTTCGTTTTGTTTTGTTTTATGTAAACACTGTTAATTTTCAATTAAGTTTCCTCATTCTGTCTCTAATGGGAGCCAGCAACATTCAAAAAAACTTACAGCCCTATATTTTACAGATTTTATTGGAAATGTAGAAGGACACAGATTGAAATCTTCTCTTGCCTGATTCATTTCCAAATGCCTGCAAGAGTTTGGCTAGGCCAAAGCAGGGGGCTAGCAGCTGAATACCCCATGGAAGGTGGAGTGCCAAGGGCCTTAACCATTACTGTTAACTTCAAGGGTACGCATTAACAGAGAGCTGTAGCGTAGAATGGAGCTGGACATTGAACTCAGACACTTCAGTGTGGGAGGCTGACAGCTGAAGGAGCATTTTAGTTGCCTTGCCAATCACCTGTCTTACAATCCAATACTTCCAATACTGTTATAATCCTTTCCCTTTTCTTTATTGTTGAGAGGGATGTATATTTTAAAGACATTTTAAAAGGAATTCTGGTGGAAACTCATTAAAGAAGAATGAGCCTGATTCAACATACTTGGAACACACTCTCAATGTCAGTTAAGAAGGCCAGTTAAGGCCTGGTACCAAGCTCTAAGGTGATTTTCCTCTTGGCCAAGTTGTCTTGGGAACTCCTGATGCCAGCAGGGTACCTTCTGGCACCACATATCAGAGTACATTAGCTCTAATCTTTGGTCTCAAGTCCCTCCCCATACACAAAGCCAAACAAGCAAGAGAGGTACTTTAGCCATTGTTACCATTCTCAGTGCAGCTGGTTGATCCACCTAATGGCACGCCAACACCTGCTGATGTGATAACCCCTTAAGAAGACTCTCTGAGTCTAGGTTTGAGCAATATCAATTGGCAAATAGTTTGTTCTCCCTAAAAAGCTGAGAATGCATAAATGTAAAACAATTGAGATAAAATGAACCTGTTTTAATACTGAACACTGACAAACAGTAAATAATCATGAATTATGATCAAATACAGATTTTCCCAATTACTAGTGAATGACACCAGTTACCCACCCCACCTCTGGACACACAGTATTGTCTAACTGTACATACTACAGTTTCTGCATTGCCAAGATGACAATAAGAGAAATAAGATCACAGTGGAGGAATAGGTATTGACAAAATAATGTATTTCGGCTGTTACCTGCACATAAAAATATAATCAGATTAGAAAATGCACCATTTGTAGGAAAAGGTCAAACCAGAAAAGTGTATTAAGCTTGATCTTACACAAGGGTAAAAATTGCCTTATTGCGAGGATGCCATCATGAATGTGGAGGGTGGAAATAACCTGCAGGGTCATCACTCTTGTATCTGATTGATGATATGAAATTAAGGAATGGTGGAGTCTAACACTCCTTTTCAGAGCAGGCATCTGGAGGCAATCTAACTTAATAAATTTTGCTCAAATTCTCTGGTACATGCAAGGTACTTCAAAGAATGATTGTGCTGGATCCTGTGCCAGAGACTTGGACAACCCTTGGCTAGCATGCATGTCTGAATTAGTCGTTTGTACAACTCATTGTGAATGATCAAGGAATTAACTTGTTAGCTAATCAGGGCTCTGTTTTCTCTAATGAATTCAATTTGATACAATGATATGCTCTCTTGGGGAGAAAATCAACACAGAAGCTCCTAAAGCTGGGTGTGAAGTCATGGAAGAATATAAGAGCTGGTTTTGCAAAACATGTACACCTTTCCAAGGCTGAGGACAGGAGGAAAGAATGCAGAGAAACAGTTTACTGCATGTACACATGATATGGAAATGCCATATCAAGGCCTGGGTTCATCATACACAGCTGATCTTTCAGCGGGTCGTGCACTTGTTTCCCTATGAAGGATATTGTTAGTATCTTTCATAAGCTAAGATTGTAGTATATTTACTGCATGCTTTTGATAGATTATAATATAATTTGAAAGACATTTATGCATAACGTCTTCAGAAGTTCATGGCAGTGTAATCAAAAAAGTTTATATTGCTGCAAATAATTTTCAGAGTATCCATATTCAGGATTTTTGTGGGAATGCACATTTAAAAACTATGGGTTTTGACCTTTTTATGTGGAAAAAAAATCCATTCTTTCCATGAAATGTTCAAAGTACTCTTGCATAACTTCCTGTTTGTGAAATGAGATAAATTTTCTCAACTGTTTGAAAGAAACTTAAGACTGTTAATTTCCAACTATTTCTACAACACACTGTTTACAATACTTCTTTTCACATTTGCAGTATTAAAGACATGGTGAAGACTTCAGGTCTTCAGTGGATAAGAGGCAACAGACAGACACAAAACCCAAGGAGATGAACAGGTAAGTTTACCTCATATTCTTATACCAACTTTGTTCTGTTCCCAAGTTTTAATTAGACTTAATCTCTCCCTTCCTAGTACTTTGACATGAACTCAATAGAAATATTTCAATCAATACGTAGCTGAACTACTCTGCACTTATAGCATCCAAACCCGTTAAAAAAGTCTCTGATGACATGATGGGAAATATGTTGCATTAAAAATAAGTCAAAGTAAATGAGAAAGACTATGTAGTGATTTTTGTTGTTTGTTGGTGAGGAATGTTACATTTACAACAAGCCATCGCTTCTTTTGTCATTTTCCTCAATATTATTGAAGTATAATTAACAATTAAAAGTGATGCAGAAGCAGGGTGTGAAATTTGACTTCTATATAAATTGTGAAGTTCACCACAGTCATTATTAGCCTGTTACTTAGCTTTGCTACTTGTGTGTGATAAAGCTCACAATCTACCCTGCTACTCAAATTCAAGTATGTAGTAGATAATGCTCTCTATAGTTGAGCTGTATAGTGTATCTCCAGAATTAACATGTCTTGCACAAGTAAAAAATTTGTGTGCTTACATGTCTCCACATCTTCCCAACCCCAGCCCCTGCAACCGTGAATCTGGTTTTTTTTTTCAATTGCACATTTAAATGATAGCATACAGTAATTGCTTCCATGTGGCTGCTTTCACTAACTGTAATGCCCTCTATTTCTCCCATGTTGTTGCAAATGACAGGATTTTCTTCATTTTAAAGATGAATAAGATTCCAGCAAAGACAGACACACACACACAAACACATGCACATAGAATATTTAAGAGCTTCATGGTAAATGTACATTAAAATTGATATCAGAGTTATAATACCAAAAAAATCATGTAATTCCATGTTCCTTGAAAATGTTTAAGTATTCTTACATGGCCACATTATCAGTTCATCAGCCAACATTTATGTTTGTATATTTTAGCTATTGTGAATAACAAATTAAGAGTGCACATCTCTCTTTGAGATGCTGGTTTCATCTTGTTTAAGTGTATATACCTAGATATGGGATTGCCAGGCCCCGAGGCAGTTTCACTTTAATTTTTAAAATGATTCATTTACTTGAAAGGCAGACAGAGCAGGACAGAAACCAGAGACCTAGAGACATCTTCCTTCCATTGATTCACTCCACAAATACTTGGGCTGGGTATGAAAGACAGGAGCCTGACAGTTAATACTGGCCTCCTGCATGGGTGGCCAACAGCCGGGTATCTGAGCTGTCAGTGCTGCCTCCCAGAGAGTACATGAACAGGAAACTAGAATTGAAAGTGGAGCTAAGAAAGGAACTGAGGCACTTCAATATGGGACATAACTGTCCCACATGGCATCTTATCCTTTGTGCCAAAGACTTGTCCCTTACTTTAATTCTTTGAAAACCCTCCAAACAATTTCCATAGTGACTGTATGAGGTTATATTCCCATGAGTTTACCAAAGTGCTTTTTTGCTGATATCTCGTCATTTTTTGTCTTCAACCTCACCTTTTGGAAAATAACCAAATTAACAGGGATGAGAGGTATCACTGGGGTTTTGAATTATAGTTCCTTGATGATTAGAAATATTGAGCTTCTTTGAAGAATGTTCCTACTACCCATTTGTTTATCCCTGGAAATTATTTATTCAAAGATTGTGCCTACTAGTCTGGCGATGTTTTAATTAAAATTTATTTTTGCAATTAAGTAGCATGAAAACCTCATGTGTGTTTTGCATATTAACTCCTTAACAGATAGTTTGCAAACCTTTGATCCCACTCATACATCACTTTTCATTCAGTTGAATGTTCTGTCTGTGCAGAATGTTTTTAATTTGATATAGTCCTATTCATCTTTATTTACTTTTGTTGCTTATAATTTTGGTGCCATATCCAAGAAGTTATTGCCAAGGCCAACATCAGGAAGTTTTTCCTAAGTTTTTTTTTTCTAGGAGTTTCAAAGATTACTTGAACCTGAACGTGTAGATTTATTTCTGAAATTGTTTCTTTTGCTCTATTGGTCCATATGCTTGTGATTGTGTAATAGCATACTACTGTAGCTTTTTAATGAGGGCACAACAAAATGCTTAGTTTTTTTTCCCCCATCCTTTGGATCAGCAGAGATTCCCTTCTAAGTGCTCTTCAGAAAGTCCATGAGAAGTGTGTGTTATGGAAATCTATGCACCAAAGTATTTTTTTAATCCACTGGATTATTTTATTTTTCCATTATTTTTTAAAGTACACTCATGTGTTTTGCAGTCGAAGAATGTAGCACTTTTAGCTTTGTTCTTGCTGAAGTGACTCTAGCTATTTGGGACCATTTTTATATTCCATAAGGATCTTAAAATTGGTTCTGGTCCTTTAAAGGATACCTTTGAAATGTTTTTGCTGACTGCATTAAAATGAACATTAGAAGAATAGCAACACCACACAAGATAATCTATTGAAATGGGATGCATTTACTAGCATTACGTGTTTAAGTTTCCTCATCAATATTTGTTCATTTCCAATGTACATATCTTTCCTCACTTTAGTTAGTTTAATCCTCAGTGTTTCCTTGATTGCTTGGCAATTACTACTACCAGTGCATTTTTTTGTAATTTGCATATAACTTGAATAAACTGTTTTTGTAGTTAGAGCTTTCCATTTGCAATTGGATCTGTGTATCTCATGTGTGTGTAGGTATCAGAGACAGCTACTGAGTCGTCATCTGCGGCCTGCCAGGGTGCACACTGCCAAAAAACTTGAATCAGGAGTGTAGCTTGAACTTGAATCTTGGTGCACTAAGCAGCATGGTAATTTCTGCACCACACATCCACACATTTCCTCCATTTTCAGACCGTGATTTTTAGTACACAGTACATGATTTTAGGACACAGTACATGTCTCAGTAGGAGATTTATTTCTTTTCTTACTTTGAATATGTCATGCACCTATTCCTGGATTATAGAGTTTTTATTGAAAAACTCACTGGCAGTCTGGAGAGTTCCTCTATGCAATGGTTGTCTTCCCTCTTATTGCCTTCAACATTTTCTTTGATCTTGAATTACACAATTCTAATACATCTTGGTGAAGATCTTCTGCATGTTCATCATATTTGGGTTCCTTGGGTGTCATGAATATAGGCACTATTTTCCCACAGCTTTGGGCACATTGCTGCCAGTTTTAAAAATAGACAAATTCTGTGTCTCTTGTGTACTCCTTCTGGAACTCCTGTAACATGAATACTATTTCACTTGATATCCTGCGAGTCATACTGGCTTTCTTAACCTTTTCCTTTTTCTTTGTCTGACTGGATAATCTGACTCGGATGTGTCTTGATTTCATTGTTTTTTTCCAACTTCATTGAGTCTGCTGGTGAAGGTCTCTAATTATTTAACCAGACTAAAATCTTCAGGTCCAAAATTTGTTTGATTCTTTTATTTGGTTTCTATCTCCTTTCAGCCATACAAATATCTTGTCTTAAACATTGCTGACTGTCTTAAAGTGCATTGAGTTTCAAGACTATTCTTTTAAATTCTTCATCAGACTATTTATTGAAATCCGATTCTTTCAGATCATTTACTAGAAAATTATTGTGTCTTGGTGATGCAACGTTTCCAGAGCTTCATGTTCTCTGTGGCCTTGCAATAACGTCTGTTCTTTGAGGAGAGTCACATCTTCCTATTTTTTAGATTGATTTTGGTGGAGGCAGATCTCTGTCTATGGGTGAGGGTGAGAGAACAAGATGCACAAGATACAGCAGTTTTGACTCTGGGTAGTGTATAGTGCCGTTGCTTCTGTATAGCACCTTCAGCTGAAATCATCCTTGGTGGAGTTGGTTGGGAATCTCAGTGGCCAAGCTGTGAATGGCTACGTCAATGGCAAGAGCAATTTGGATCTTGAGGGGTGATGGCTATTTTGGCCCTTCTCGTTGTGTCCATAAGGAGGAGTCACAGCCAAGGAGATTCATATGGGCTCCAAGTCAGGCGGGCTGGCATGCTCACGTGGGTAGTGGCCGCAGTATCAAAGGAGCACACACATCTGCTTCAGCAGTGGCACTTGAGTGCAGTGTTGACGAGCTCACAGAATATCCACAGATCTGGAGTCCAGAGCATGGACATGCATGAAGTGACTCCTCCTTTGTTAGGATGGTAATTGCAGTGGGAGATGGACAGGGGTGCTGGCAGCTCCAAACTGGGTGGGACAATAGCATCTGCTCCTGATGGGTTTGTGGCAGCTGTGCTGACTGGGAAGATGCTCAGCAATGAAGGCTGCTGGAGACCAAAAAGGCACCTGTTCTTGCCTGAACATACCTGTTGCATGCCTAGTACTGAGAGCCAGTGTCCTCCTGTCTGTCTAACCATCTCCAAATAAATGAGTTATGCAGATCTCCGTAGCCATTTGAGGGGCAAAATACCAAGAGTTTCTTTGACTAGTTCCCTGAAAAGCTGGACAAGCTGGTTGCTCGCTCTGCTCCCCTTTTCCCAACTGAGGGAACTCCTGGGACAGGGACTTCCTCCCCCTGCTATGCTGTACCTACCTCCGGATATGATGCTGCAGGCAAAGTTGTTCTTACTGCTCTTTGGGGACAATTATTCGCTGTTGTGTTTGCTCTGTTATGTTGCTATAGCTTGTTAACTAGATTCCCAAGCTGAGAAGGTTGTTTGGGTTAGTGGGTAACTAGCTAACTGTTTCCTTTGGAGCAAGTAAAATACATATGCTAGAATCTCACTTTATTGTTTCACTCTGTTATCTTGTTGTGTCATTTCTGGCACTATTTCATAGTCTTCAAACAATTCCAACAATAATTTTCTGAACCCATCAGTTTGAGCACTAGGTTATTTCTTAATTCTTTGAACTTCCTATATTAGAAAAAAAATACCAAAGATAAAATCCTGTGTCAAAAACTGTCAACATTTCTTTTCACTCAAGCATTAGCTAAAGTTTATTTTTATTCTTGGATTATTACTATACAAAGTAGCACATTAATTGCAATGGAGATCTGAGGACCTGCTGATTTTTAATATCTATCTTGCCACATTAATTATGCTACAAATCTTCACAAAACTATATTTAAAATGATAAGCATGTATTTTTCCTGTGCATTTTAGCAATGAACTTGAAATTAGCTAGGTTGATCACTGACTAGGTAGAACCGTTGCATGAGTTTTGCTCACTGAGTAGTCTGCCTGGGGCACACAAGTTTACACTCCTACAGCACGTACATGAGAGGGTACGAGCACAGCAACATTTCACAATTGGGCTTGTATAATATCCACCAAAATCACATGATCTGACCTAAAGTTCAGAAGTAGGTTAATGTGGTGGCTCCAGAGGGAAGGATGATAAACTCACGCGGTGAAAGGATTGATGACAGGGTAAAGTGAAGAATCTGTTTCTTCATTTACACCCACTATACCCACCTACTAGTCATTTAGTCTCCATTCTTCCTCTTGCATAAAATGAAGTTAAAGAGTCCTTACTACCTTTCAGTGATAATCCTAATCTTGATTAGGGCCTAGCACCTGGACTGGCTCTTCCTCCACTAATTGTACTGAATATGCAACATAATTGATTTGCATGATGCTGGACCAGTCCTGAGCTCTGCAATCAAAGAATGAACTGCTCCCTGAAGCATGAAATAGGAATAAAACACGCTGAATGGCAAGTTGTGTAGTATAGGATCACAACCTGAAACTCAGCTGCCCAGCTCCCTCCACACTGGAAGTTGAGCATGCCACATGCATATTTTCACTGATTTCTCTTGAAACTGGAGGTTACGTGTATTGTGAAATCCTGCCAGTGAGTTGTATTGCTGCCCATTAGTCTTTCATTGCAAAACTGGCACTTCTAAAAATAGGGAATTGTAATAAGTAGTCTGTCAGCAGTAGGCGCTGTCATGATTTCTGAAACATCCTTCACGTCAGTGTAAACACAAAGTAAAAACACACAATGTGTGAGCAAGAAAGTCATTTCTAGGTGAAACAATGGCAGTGGTGGGGCATGCTCCCAGGCCAGGGCTTGACTGTAGCTATTTCTTCCATGGCTCTACGGTTTGGTTATCACTCTCAACTGCAAAGCTTTTGGTCTGCTTTGCCAATGTTTTGCAAACCTTGCAACATTGTCTTTGGAAGGTATTTTCTACTAATTCATCCATTTGACATCTAGCTTATAATTAATAGCATTTTGATCTGACAGTTTGTAACAAAGGTTGGCAGATAACTAGGATATGTAGCCAACAGGTCTTGAAAATGGGGGACAATATGATGGTCATCTGATCGGGCTAGGCACTTGACAAAGGTGTAGTTGGTGCTAAGGAGAGGTTTATGGAAAATGGTAGAACATTTAGCTACAGTCCCTGGGATGAAGGTTTGGTATGTGGGCTTCTTCCATGCAGTCATTTACACACACCTGGGGACCGAGGCAGTGTGTTAGTTCTAGGCTTAAGGAAACAATAAGGTTCTACTTACTTTTCATTCAAAACATGGGCTGAAAATCAGGAGTTTCTTTCACTGATAGAGTACTGTCACTTTCTGTGGTTGCTTTTAATCTCCTCTCTTTTATACCTCCAATGTGAAATTAAAGTTTTGATACTAGTGATTTTAAATCACAATGTTCTCTGAATTTGTGGTCTTATCAGCTCTTTTAAATTATTGGTCAGGATAGATGAGACCTAAATAGGAAACTGTACACAACTTCTTTTTTTGTGTTATATTGCTTTATTTTCTTCCTTTTCCTCATCTTGCCATCTCATGCTACATTGATGTATCAGAAAGCTAAGGTTATAATTATGAAATGAATGATTATGCTGTGGTAATTACTTGCATAAAATAATAAGGTGGTGATAGGTTGGGAGTGGGGGGAGTGAGGATCCCCTATACTTATAAATCCAACATGAGAAACAAAACTCCTACAAATTTTATGAAGTTAAAAAGTAAAATAATACAAACTTTTTTTTTTAATTTAACAATCCCAGATGCTCACTTGTGGTTGAGTCTCCCTGGCTTCCGCTTCCTTATTGGACTAAACTTCTTAGAGCTGTTGAAGACCCTCAGCTAGAAAAGTATCTGCAAGAAGTAAATTCTCCCACCTCATTCTACCATCTCCCATAGTCTCCATATTTTAGGTAGAATCCGATTTCAATATATTTCATGGGCCATTTATAAAGCAAATATAGAAAGGATGGTTTACATTAGGAACAAATTGCAATATGCCAATTTCCATCAACACATGCTGGCAAATGTGCAAGAACTGACTTCAGGGCTATGCAATCACATGGAAACAAAAATCAATTTTTGGTCTGCCTGATTTTTATCAACATGGATGTTCCAGAATGCTAAGGAACTGTTCACACAGTGCCTAGGGTACTGTTTGACTAAATAAGGGCGTGAATGCGTAAGCAGGTTTATT
Source organism: Ochotona princeps (assembly GCF_030435755.1). NCBI lineage: Eukaryota > Metazoa > Chordata > Mammalia > Lagomorpha > Ochotonidae > Ochotona > Ochotona princeps. The sequence continues at coordinate 29,528,049 of NC_080853.1, read as the reverse complement.
GTATGTAACCAGAAGGTTCCTCCTGGCGTGTAGCTTTGAAACAACATCGTGTGGAAGAGAGAACCAGAGTGAGAATTGTGAGAGATGCTGCTATTGAGATGGATTCCCCTCATTGCTCTAGGGGAGCAGGATCTTGGGGAGCAGACATCCAGCTGCAGGACGTGTCAGAACTAAGGTCCAGCAGTCACCAGGCTAGGAACCAGGAGGAAGAGTGGGCACTGTCAAATGGTGCAACCTGCATGGAACGCCTAATGGCAGCTAATTCATGAGAAACAGATAATGAATGGGGAGTAAAGGAGTGAATGCATTGATACAGTGGTGAAGAGAAGACTGTCTCTTCATCTGCTGGAACTGAGATCGTCTTGTTCAAGTCCATGGCCTGAAATAGTTGACATAGTTTATTTCTGCTCCCCCTGCTTCCTTTCTCCTTCTCTTCCTCCTCCTTCACCTTCCCCTGTTATTGCCCCTGCTTTTCGATAGATAAATCGAAGATAAAGTATGTTACTTAAATTTGGTTTTATTTGGATTTTAATTTCATAAATTGGAATATCAGAAAACATTGGTTTTCCCTGAGTGTCCATCAGCTGAATGCAAGGTTTTGGTGTAACTTATTAAATGCCATGTTCATGGGTACACAGCAACCTGTCTTCTCAGCTCAGAATTCTTTGCCTCTTTGGAAAACCATACATAGCAACTGAGCTAGGTCCTCTATCATTTCATTTTAACCTCAAGCACCTTGAAGACTGCCTAAACAAAAGGCTCAATAAATGCCTTTAAATTGTTGATTCACTGCAATGTCCCATAAATTTGTTTTGTCTTAGGACTTGTGTGATAATGTAGAAAGTTACACTGGTGCCTATAATGGCGGCAGCTTTGAGTGCCAGCTAGAGTCCTGGCTGCTCCACTTCTGGTCCAGCTGTCTGCTCATGTGCCTGCAAAAGCATAAGCAGATAGCCCAAGTACTTGAGCCCTTGCACCCACATGCACAAGAGATGGCAGTTTTTTGGAATATTGCTTTCAACTTGACTGGTACGCAGCTATGTGGCATTGAGCGACATGTATAACCTGTGTGGTTCACAGTTCTCACAAGTACAGCAAGTGACCATGTCAGGCATGTTTTTGGTTTCTTTCAGCTCTTGTATTCTTCAGTTTAGGACAGTTTGTTGTTGTTGTTTATTGTTTTGTTTTGATAGATACCAGCAGGCAAAACTTTTTGCTCTTTTTTTTTGGAACCTGAATTTTTAAAATCCAGATGTGAGACATTGTAATCCCTTTCAGTATAAATCTCATTCTGTTACATTTACATTTTCTGCCTCTGTCATTATGGGCACTGTTATCAGATATTCCCTAAATCATCCAGTTGCATGGTAATTCATTACCAAGTTCTCATTAAAGTCAGATTGATGCTGTGGGCAGCATCCAGACACACAATCTGGGAGTTAGCTCACAGGCACCAGTTACCTAATGTCTGGAATGTCAAGATCAAACCCAACTGATAGCTATCATCTTGAAATGATTATTTTTGCTCTTTCAGATATGTCTTTGAAAATGAAAGATTTAATTGAGGAAAAAAATTCTGAATTTCTCAGATCAAAACTCTAAATACCAATAGCCAGAGTTCTCTGGCCAATGATTTTGTTGATCAGCAACACATTGAATCAGTTATGTCATGGAACCCTGATTTCTTCCATCTCCAGGGGGGTCATGTGTACAGTGTCTGGTAGCCTGAGGTCCAGGCTGTACTTTCTGGCCATGTGGGTGGTTAATGTAATCAAGAATCCAATTAATTAAATTAAAAGTCTGCTTTTATTTCTCGGAAAACAAAGAAAATCCAATACTCCTTGACAGCGTTGGGCTGGAGGCCTGGCTCTAATGTGATCATGGTTGGATTGGTAGGGTGAGGCAGCACATCATTTAGGGAGGCAGAGCAGCTCAGCTCTGATCTTGGGCTGTCTGTGCCTTGTATTCCACAACCTTTGCTAAGCAACCAATTTAACCCAAGCTTACCTAGACAGGTAACTACCCAGAAGTGAACCTTTTTCTTGTACTTAGGCTGCTTGGGAACTGGTCACCCTGTTCAATAAATTTAGAGCCCCTAATGCTGTGTTATCTTGGAACATCTTGGGTATCAACGTTTCATCTCTGGCACTGTACCACTGTGTCCTACATTAGGAATTGTCCTTCAAGGGAGTCAATGTGTCAAAACCCTTCTCCCTGGTGTGCTGAATGGGACCTAGCTATACAGTACCCATTAAAAGGTACATAGAAAAAGATTGTGGAAAAATGGAGACCCATCCCATTAGACTTTAAGTTAGGCATTGTTCCTTATAGACTGTGCACTTCAGAAATAGAGACAGTCTGGAACTCTGCCTTCATAATAACTCATTATAAACAGGTGTGTTTAATGCTTTTGTACCTGTGAAGTGGGACCCAGGATATCAATCTTTAAAGTCCTCTGAGGGACACAGACAATGCAAGGAACAGCATTTAGTGTAGTGCTTTAACATGCTGGTTAAGATGCCCCTTACCCATATCAGAGTGCTGAGTTAGGTTTCTAGATTGCTTTCTCATCTCCAGCTTTCTGCTAAAGCATAACCTTGGAAGTAGTAGTTATCTTGTATACCTGGGTTGAATTCCCAGCTGTTTCCCAGTGCCAGGTGTTACAGGCACTTGGGGAAGGAACCAGCAGATCAGAGCTTTCCTTAGTCAGTGTCTTTCTTCCGCACCTGCTTCTTTCTCTCTTTATATCTCTGTCATACACACACACACACACACACACACACTCACACACACTCTCACACACACTCACACACACACATTTTGATCTCTCAAAAACAAAAAATTAAAAATCACATTGAAATACAATGTTGAAAGACAGGTAGGCTTTGGGAAATGTATCTTTGTTGTTTTTAACATCATTAACTCCAGATACAGAGACCCCAAGGGATCTAGCTGGTGACTATCTTGAATGTTTGCTCCTTTTCCAGCCTTCCTCTTCCCACCCCACCCCATGCCATGCCTGATTTGATACAATCATTTATAAAGAGTTAATGGTTATCAGTCATTTTCACCTTAGCATGAATTTCATCCTAAATGCAGTGGTTCTGAGATCATAATATACATGATGCTGGAAGTTCTTGGTTTGGGTTGCACATGGGTTTTTCCAAGGTTAATTTGGGTACAGGCCCCATGCCTGAGCATCCTGGGATGCTGCTTGGGCACAAGGGTATTGCAAATCTCCCTAGTGACTCTGTGTGTAGGCCCTACTGGGAAAATGTACCAATCCAGTGCCACTTGTGGAAGAGAAGGCTTTGCTCAGTGTTAAAGGATGCTATGATGGATTGGAGCTCAAGAGATTCCATATCTTCACAAGATGGAACACTACTGGGCTTTACTTGAGGAGTAGCTGTCTTAACCAGGAACACTGGGTGTACCGTAAAATATATAGATGATCACTTGGGAGAGATGCAGACATTGCAAGTTAATGCTTCCAAGGGCCCAGTGGTTGTGCCTCATGTAGGTGGCTTTGCTTGGTCCCAAACACTTAGCATGCTTCCCAGTAGGGGAGCTTGACTTGGCCACAGGAGATTATCTATAGCTTGAGGTCATCACTTTGCCCATGTTTGTCTACCTGTCTAGTTAGACTCTGATCTTGCTTGGGGTGAGGACTGCTTTAGTATTTCTCAAACACACGGTTGTGTTTATGAAGTGGGGTGGTAACTCCTCCTGCAATTTGACTTTAAAATATTTAGTTCTAATTAACTGCAGAGTTTTATTGGGAACAAAAGACAGGATTAAACTATTTAAACTGGCACTGGAAGAAGTACTTTGAAATGCATAACAAATTTCACAGGGTCATGAAAATCTCTTGCCTTGAAAATATCAACAAATGTATTATTACCTCTTAATAAATGAAATGGAAGATCAGCTATTGGCTAAATTATTTTACAATGGATTTTTCTGTAATTTTTTCTAGAACAGGGTACAAAATAAGTTATTCCAAAAATTTAAAATGACACATATAAAATAACACTGATTTCCTCTCCAATACTGGATTAACAACCATTTTAAAGCTTTTTCTAAAATTAATGTGCTCCTGCTTCTATGATGTTAACAATTCTCACTAGTTCCACCTTGCCCTTGGTAGTGTGCTCATACTAAGAAGCCGGGGCTTAGAGTGGAGATGGACGTGTGGGAGAACCTGTTTTTGGAAAGAGATGGAAAGGTTTTCATTTTCACAGCTAGTATCTGTCAATAATTTATTTTAGTTAAATGTCATCTTTACCAGTCTATAGGGCTTATGGTATATTTTAGGATCAAAAGGGAACCGTAGTCTGGTCAGTGAAATTACCTCATTTGCAGATAAGGAGTTACAAGTCAGAGGTGCTGAGGGCTTTACTCAGGAAGAGACTTAAAGAAGATCCCTCTGATGCGAATCCCCATAATGCGCCAGTCTCTGTTCCATCCACACCACCCACTTCAGATTTTTAAAAGTCATTCATCTCCTACAAAAGTGCATCATAGAGGAAAGATCTGATTTAATTTCTGTCTTGTCTTCTGGAACCAGGTTATTAAAGTCACCTCATGCTGATAAGCCCTTTTTAAATTCTCTCACTTTTCCACCCCTCACCCCTTTTTAAAAAAATTATTAATGCGGGACCAGTGGAATAGCCTAATGAATCGATTCTTGACTTGCATGTGACGGTTCCTATCTCAGCTGCTTCACTTCCCATTCACTTTCTTGTGGCCTGGGAAACCAGTTGAGGACAGCCCAAAGCCTTGGGACCCTGCACCCAGAAGAAGCTCCTGGCTTTGGATCAGCCTAGTTCCGGCCTTTGTGACCATAAGGGAAGTGAATCACAGGACAGAAGATCTTTCTCTCTGTATTGCCTTCTCTTTGCATATCTACCTTTCCAATAAAAACATAAATCTTTAAAAAATAAATTAATGTGGGCCCAGCATGGTAGCATAGCGGGATCCCATATGGACACCAGTTCTAATCCTGGTGGCTCCACTTCCTAACCAGCTTCCTGCTTGTAGCCTGGGAAAGCAGTCGAGGATGACCCAAAGCTTTGGGACCCTGCAACCATGTGGGAGACCCAGAGAAGGCTCCTGGCTTTGGAATGGCTCCTCTCCATTCCAAATGGATTCACTCCATCCCAAATGGATTCATTCCAATGGTCGCTTGAGGAGTGAACCATTGGACAGAAGATCTTACTCTCTGTCTCCTCCTCCTCTGTATATCTGCCTTTCCAATAAAAAATAAATCTTCAAAAATATATATACATAGATATATATAAATGCAAGGAGTACATATTTTTCCTCACTTGAAAAATTAATATATATATACATACATATAAATGCAAGGAGTACACATTTTGTTTTTTCCTCATTTTAAAAATTATTCTCCGTGACATTTTTAAAAATAGAGTGATTCCCCTCTTTTCCTCTCTTCTTCCTCCTCACCTTCAATTCTAAGTCCTGATTTTAACACCTGAACTATGTGCACAGCACCCTCCATGTGTGGCACCCAGTGTTTACTTGTTGGGGCACTTGCCCCTAGAACAGGCACAAGGCTGCCCTGAGGGTAGGTGGTGGTGTGCTGTGAGAGCGATGTGTCTGACCTCCGTGGTGTGAGCTCAACTCTGATCCACCCAGTAAGCCTGTTGTTGCTCTGTCCTCTCACTCTGTGCCCATCCTTTATGTTGAGTTCCTTCTGAATCCATGGCTACACGGACTTCTGAGGCCATCCCCTCAACTACCCAAATACACAGTGGTAAATGGAGTAGAGAAATCTGCAAAAAAAATTAATAGTCTAGCCCCCTACCCTGAATGAAGGGTTGGATGGCAATGGTGCATCAGTGTTATCAGTCAGTGGTCACGGGGAAGAGGAAATAGTCCCCTGTGACTCCATCAGTCAAAAGGGTGCTGTGTGCCTGATGAAGGGCAAGCAGAAAGTGAGTAGCAGTTTCAGTTAGGATTTGTCATCAGCCTTGGGTCTGAACACAGAATGCCAGGTCCTAGCTCTGTGACCTCAGGTCAAGTCAAGTGTTTTGTTTAGCTTCACGGAGAGGTGCTGACTCGAGAAGCAGACAAATGAGGGCTTTCTTGGATATGCCCTGTTATTACATTTAATATGAAATGTATGTCATTTCTTCCACAGAGAATTCAGGGAACTGGAGTAGAGACCAAAAGCAAAGAAAAGGCAGCACAGAATTCTTTTTGTGGATGTGGGAGAAATAAAAGGGAAATCTTTCTCTATTCCTCTCTGTAAGCCAGGCTTATTTCTGTGCCCCAGCAGGCTGCTTCCTTCTGTCAGGGAAATCTCCCATGCTGCTGATGTAACTAGCCCCTGGCCCCAGTCGCTCACTGGACTACACCCTCTGGACTTCCCTCCTTCCATCTTCTTTTTTCCCATGATCTCTCTCAGAATTATCCTGGATTTTGCTAATTTACTGTTTCCTGTTTTTAGCACATGAAATATGTGGCAAAGGGGATTCAATCTTGCTTACAGTATTCCTGTCATCAACAATAGCTCTCCTAGAAGACAGTAGGTACACTATAAATACCTGGTTATTGACAATGATTATTTTACAAGTGGGAACTCATTTTTTTAAATGGAAAGGCAGATTTGCAGAGAAAGAGAAAACAAAGATCCTCCCTCTGCTGGTTTGGCCCTGGCAGCCACTGGGGAGTAGAGCTGAGCCAATCTAAAACTGGGAGTCAGGAGGCTCTTTAAGGACTCCCACATGGGTGCAGGATCCCAAGGCTTTGGGCGGTCCTCTACTGCTTTCCCAGGCCACAAGCAGGGAGCTGGATGGGAAGTGGAGCAGCCGGGATACGGACCAGTGCCCACATGGGATCCTGGCATTTACAAGGCGAGGATTCCGCCACCAAGTCACTGTGCCAGGACCCAGAACTCAATTCTTGTTAAGTGGTGTTACCAAGTTAAGTTCTCAAAGGAAAGGAAAGATTTCCCAAAGTAGGCAGGACCTGGAGTGGAGGAGTTGAGCAAGTTCAGAGGGCAGCACCTTCTGCATTCAGAGTTAGAGGGGTAAGAGTGGTCAGGAATTTGTGAGAAGCTTAGATACTAGCTGTAAGAGAAGACCAAAATAGCCCCTAACACAGACTTCACAAGAGATGTTTGTCTTTTAAAAACTTTTCATTTATTTGAGAGGTAGAAAGAAAAAGGCAAGGAAAACGACAGACTTTCCATCTTTGTTTCCCTCTCCCAAACACCCATCATAACTGCAATGTGGCAGGGCTGAGCAGGGATAAAGTAAGGACCGACTCAGGCTTCCCCATGGGGGGCAGGGACCCTGTTACTGGAACCATCACCTGCTGCCTCCCACGGTCTGCATTAGCAGGAGTTTGAAGTCAGGACCCAGGGTGGGGAATCCAGTCCAGGTGTTCCAATTCAGAACCCCTTCAGCAGCATCTTCATTCTAGGTCAAATCCCTACACCACAGACCAAACTCCATTTTGTTGTTTTTGGTGAATTTCCCAATCTATGGCTAAAAATTGTTAAGCATGAGCTTGAAATTTACTGAGTATTCAATCTCGGCCCTTAAGAAACAAAACACATGATAGGCTTTGAAAAGGATCGATGATGAGTGAACGGAGAGTGTCGGAACTTGAGTCTCTGTTGCAATGGCCTCATCTCAGTGTCGCTGAAAGAAAATGCAGACCTTTCCAGATAACAAGCGGAACTAAATCACACTCACATTGGCCAGAGCTGCCAATCCATTCTATCGAACCACCGCTATCCTCAACAAGGGTATTATATTGCCTCTTGTGTTAAATTATATTACAGGAGGCTGGCAAGGAACACGCTGTACAAATCAAGATTCCGATGAATACACTTGATAGAATAAAAGTGAAATGGGGGCAGAGGTCAGGAGCTGTAAGAGCAGCAGCAGTTTGGAAACAGAACATCCTCAAACATTTCACCATTTGTCAGAGCTGATAATGCTGAATTGCACACTTTAGGAAATGAGTGCAGTGAGCTAAGACTCCTCTTGAAAGGCGAATCCCCTGCTCTTCTTGGTCTAATGCACAGACTCACTCAATACATAGAATCCCCATATAAGCAAGAACCATATCTTAAAATCTTCCTTCTAGAATTTCATTCCACATCAGAAGTGTACTACTAACAACTAGTATTTATAAAGTGCTTGATACAATCCATTGCATATGAAGCTGTTTAATCCTTTGAATAAACCAATGAAGGAGGTTTTACTACTAGCTGCTGTGTATACACAAGTTTCGGGACTCCAAAGATCTAATGAGGTTGGGACCTATGTTTGCTCCCGGGTAGCCTGACTCCAGATTATGGCAGCAGCTGTCATATCATAATGCCACTATTAAATGTATTCATGATTGAATGAAGGGAAGAAAGAAGGCTAGAAAAAAGGTGAGAGGAGGAATGAAAAAAATAGTGAAATAAAGTTGAAATGGAAATAGAAAAGATGAAGGAGAGCTGGAAGGTGGAATGACAAGAGAGAAGACACTGAGGAAGCATAGGTGGAACAGGGATTAGAGGAGCCAGCTTGAAGGTATGATGGATGGACACAAGGGTTGGTCGTTTAAATACAGGAAGGAATTTAAATGGGTAGACAGGCATAACAAACAGGAAACTTTATTTCCTAATGGATTTTCTGATGTTATTGAGGAAGCAAAATAAAAACTTCCTTTCGGAGACATTCAGTACCTTTCCAAGAAAAAACAGATTAACAACTTTACTTCTCATCTTTTTCTTTCTTCTGAAGATTTTTCGCTAAGGAGTATCCAACTGAATAACCGAAAGGACCTGCAAAGATCTAGAGTTTTTTGTGACTGCCAAGATGGAGCTATTTCCCTTCCTCAATGTAGCCCTTTGTATAATTCTAGGACGGTCAGTGTCTTAGGTTGCATTCTCCTGGAGGCTGACACTGAACAGAGAACATAACTGGAGATTTACTTAGGAAGCATCATTAGTGTTGGCTGAAAGGAGATAGGAAAGGGAAGAAGCCAATGAAAGCTCATGTATGAATCAGATTACACCGTGAATGACTGAAATTCTCCCTGGAAAACTGTGAGAACCTGTGCAGCCATACATTCAGGACTATCGCACAGGGGAGTGAGGGAGCTGGCCACTAAGTGAAGTTACCTCTATAGGAAAAGGTGCATTGATGCACCTGATGAACGGTATAAAGGCATTAACACAAGGTTCACCAGGCATGAATGACATCAGGCTAATTGCACAAGTGCTGGAAATGGCAGTTTTGTTGACATGCTCTGACTGTAGAGTAAGCTGTTACCAAATGTTATGATTGACACAAATGGGGCTCACTTGTTGCCATTCAGGACTGAACCAAGAAGAGGAAGAATTTGGCTTTTTATTTCCATTGTACCCCTGATTCAGCTGATGCCAGCTGAGTCCTAACACAGTGCTGAATCCTGTATTATTAAGTGTGGTTTAAACATACAGAGACTAAGACTTCTAGCATTTAGCTTCTCTACCCACTGTCACGTAGTTAAAGAAGTAGTGATGTGCAAACCATGGCTTAACTCTTTCAGTTTGTTCCCAGGCTCTGGGTGTGTGTATACTTGTGTCCACATGTATATTTGTGTGTAAAATTAATTAAATACATAATATACTACTCATGCCAAACTTGATTGGAAGACACGCCAGAGATTTCTTCCCTTTGCCCAGATCTAAAAATGCAAGAGGAAAGAGTGTGAACTCAGACGACCAGAAGTTTCTGTGATCATTCAAAGTATGCAGGGATAGGACAGCTGCTGTGGATTGGTGCATCCCAGTGGTGATGGATTTACCACCTCGTAGTCTAACACCCACTTACGGCACTGAGCTCTTTGAGCAAAGATTTAAGTTCAGTTTACATTTGAGACAGAAGCGAAAGTAAAAAGACTGTGAAATTGAAACACAGCATTACATTTACAGTTACTTATCTGTGTGTTCTGGGAGACATTGAGCCTAGAGCTACTAGCAGACAATAGGAGGTAGCTGTGCATGGTGGGCCCTGGGTCTGCATTTGGAGAGGAAGGCTGCTCCAGAGTGGCTTCGGTTAGTGCCCCCTCTCAGAATGACCTCTGCAGCCACCTCTCAGACAGACTGGCTTGTTGGCTGACAAAATCTCGACACACCCATCTTATCTGGTTGCTTTGCCCACTGCTACCCCACACTCACTTCCTGGGAAGCTACCCTTTCCCAAATATTCTTATCTTTCTTTGAACCTGTTAGAGATACAGAGGGAGTGGAATGAAACCTGAAATACTCAAGAGACAGCCAGAATGTCAGGTAACCATGCTGTAATTCAGAAATCAAATCACCTCCCAGGCTACAGGACCCATTGCATATATTAGCAAATCCTCTACCAAAACATTTCTATGATCTCTCTTGTTCAGGGCATGGGACTGTTTTCCCTGAAGGTCATTCGTTACTTGCGTGATGTCATGGGCTGATCTTTATACTTTTGTCTTTTAATTAAAAAAAAAATACATGAAGGACTTGAACTAGACCACATCTTGATTGAGACTGAGAGGAAGTCCTTCCAGGTGCACAGGTGAGCCCACCTGCATTTTGTTCCTTCCTCTTCCCTCAGCTCACAGGTAATATACTGTGAAAGTCGGCCATGGCAGGAGGAAACACAGCTTTGCTGTGCCTTGGGTATGGGCTGCCAGAAGGCCAGCATTCAGCTATAGACAGTACACTGGCAGAGGGCATAGTGCGGCCTATGTGCTTCCAACAAGTCTTAATGTACAGAGAGCAGGATGCCTTTGCCAGTCTTGTGTTTCCACTGCCCTAAGGAACAAAGGGAGGGAGGAAGAAACTGATTTCTATGGCAGATTTCACATGCCAAGTTTTTAAACAATTTGCCCCATTTGTATTTTATGGCCCAATTTTAACTTCCCTGAAGAAAATACTGATTTCTGAAGATTTGACTGGAGGCTGTGAGGTTGGTTGCATGTCGTTCTAGTGTGCATGGTGTCTTGGGCTGAGTCGGGAGCCACAGCATCTACCTGGGAGAGGAGTTGGGCTGCAGGTTTCTGATTTCTATTCCATGACTATGACACCTCAACTCTTCCGATGTTTTCTTATAAGTTATACTTGCTGCAGTTAGTAGAAGGAAATTGAGGGAAAAAAACCCTGCACTTAAACCCCAGAGTTACTCAGACCGGGATAACAAAGAATCGTTGTGAAATACTTCGATGAGCTGGAAAGTGCTAGGAAAGCAGAGACATTGTTGCATTAAGCAATCCAACAGAATATTAGAAAAGAGAGAACACTGCCTTTTCATTATTCTCTTCATCATAGTATTACCAGAAACTTAAGTGGTTAAAAAAAATACAGGGTAACTGAGAGTCCACAGTGTGAGTGCTGCCACCTGGGGCAACAAGAAGGGTCCCCAGTCAAGCAAAATGCAGAGGCCATCACGTTTGAGTCTGCCACTTGACATTCAGAAGGGGTGTGAGGATGTTTAAAATGACTCTGAAATCTACTGCCAGCTTGGCCAAACCACTAGCTGAAATCCTGACTTAAAACTTGTTTAACCTACCAGTAATTGAATTACAAAGAGGCTTTCCTAAGGCTGGAATATACTTGCAAGAAAGTGAAAAAACAAAGTTTTAATGCTTCTGTTTTGTTGGTGTTAATATTTTTAGTAATCTTACAGGTGATAAAAAGCCCTTGGCTCTCAGCCCAAGTTAGGGTTCCATTCATTTGCACACTAACTTGGCGTTTGCTAAGTAATTTAAAGACTCTTTGATTTTCACTTCAGCTGCTTGGACTGAATAAAAGTTTGAGAGGGTTGCTGGCACTTTAAAGCAATGTGCTGTATTTGCTGTATTTACTCTTGCTCTGGACTGATGTAGGTAACAGGGGTGAATTAAGTTGCTGGGTTGAGATTGCACATCAGTACATGCTGTTGAGGGACCTGTGAGCTTCCAGAACCAGCAGCTACCATTGTCATCTGATTGGCCTCATGTGCTGCAGTGGATATTTGCCCAAACTCATAAAAATTTCTCTGCAAGGTCTATTGAATGTCGCTGGTATTTGTAACATAATAATCAAAATGAATTGTTGCTCTGCTGGTAGAATGAATACACAAGGGCTGATTAATCCACTTCCAAAACTCTAAAATGAAGATGAAGAACATAATAACAGCCACCCTTAACATTAAGCCTGTGGGGACTCTGTTATTAATTGGCCCAGATTTAAGCACAGTTTTTAATCAACTTGCAGGCTTTTAAGCCTACCCCCTCCCCCCCCCCGCCGTACTGCTTGTTCATCTCCAAGTTCTGTGAATTAAATGTTGAACAAATGTCAGGAAGGGTCTTTGAAGAAAGCACATATTAGAACATTTCTTCTACATCCACATCTTGTGATAAAGCCACACAGCTGTCCACCTGACCAAGCTCATATCTGGATCAGGTTTGCCTTCTTTTTTCACAGAAGGTTGACAGGAGAACTCTGTGCTGCCTATGAAACCTGTTTCGTTTGAATAATTCAGGCCCAAATAAGCATCCTCTTGGGGCTCCATACACCTCTGACCTTCAAGCAATTGCTTGTAAACCGTCTCTGCAGAACAACGAAATATGAGTACAGGAGCATATCCCAAATGCATACCTAATCCAAGTGGTCCCTTGACCCTCTGAGCTCCATGCTCTGGCCTCTATGTGTGCGTCCTGGTGACTGGTGGCTCTTGTACTGTTCTACTATTTTCCTTTTCTGGTGGCTGAGAAGCTTCTTGAAGGCAGGAGTCACATGCCACAAAATCTTCACAGAATGTAATACTCCAAATGTCTGACTCCTTGGCAGACTGTTTTTGAAACACAAGAGATTGTGACAGAAGCAAGAATATATATGTGGCTTTGATTCACCCTGGCCTCCAAGTGGATTCTAGAATATAGAACATTTTTCCCCTGAAGCAAAGCAGGAAATCTAGGGAAGCCTCTCTTTGACCTCCTCCTTTCTTTGTTGAAGATCTGTATATGTTGAAAATCCTTACGACACGTGGTGAGAAGGGATGTCAAACAGAGACACAGGAAAGTACCAGGACAAACAAGCTTGGCTGAGGTCCCCCCAGTTCATTTTCAATAGAGCATAACCCCTCCTGTCCAAACATGTTTGTCCACAGCTTTCACATCTGTCATAACCTTAGCATGAGCATAGTTTTCTCTTCATCTGTTCATATGTTAAATAATACGTTTTCATGCTTCTCTCATTATTCCGTCGATGTGACGGGGTGTTAGTTATGAGCCTAACCATGACGGAGAAACATAGACTGGTGTTCCTTCCCTGCCAAGGCCTCAGCACACACAACCAGGCTCGGGATAGAGGTGGAACTTAACAGATAGTTAAGAAATTAAAAGTATCATTATCCAGTGAAAGTTTGATTCCATTGTCTAAGACCAGATAAAGCTATGTACAAATTTCTCAAATTAAGAGAGAAACCATTGTCCTCAAGCCTCTAGGATGAATGTTTAACCTTTCATTGCACAAGATTTACCTAATGGCAGTTAACTGGCGGAAGGCAATGTTTGTAATTCTATTACGTTAGTTTAGCTATCTGAATCGATGTTGAACCATCCCCTTCATGCACAGAAGTCGCAGTGAAGGCTGTGAGGGCACAGATGTGAGGAATGTACGTGCAGGTAGTCTGATTCAAGTCTAGGACTGAGAATTGAGACTATGTGTAACTAGCTCCAGGGCATACTGATGCTGCTGGTCTAGGGATCACGAATTCTAAGCAAGCATATGGAGTGATGCTGATGGTCGCATGGACAGATATATCACGGGACTTAGTGAGTCCCAGACGTAAAAGAGCTGGAGGTCCGAAGGCAGATTTTAAAATCCACTTTCTGTGTGTGTGTTGTTACATTATGGTACCACTCCACCCATCAACCAGAAGAAAACCCTTAATCTCATCTCTTCTTCATGTTCTTTGCAGAATTCTTCTTTAGGAGATAACTATAAAGTAATTAAGCTCTTAATGTGTCTTATTGTGCAAACACTGTTATAATGGTTAACTTAATTTTAGAAAAAAAAAAACAAATCTCTTCTAATCCCTCTGTTTTATCATAAAATAGTTCTTGTGTTTTTGTCATAAGAATGCTAATTTTTAAATAGCTGCAGTAACGATGGGAAATGTGTGCTTAGTTTTTAAGTAACATATTGAGCTTTTTTCACTAAGTTGCTTTGTTTTGATTAGGATGATGGTTAAATGAATATACTAAAGTTTACATGTGCAATCGTGCTTTCAGTCAGTATAGTACCCTGAGAGATCATAAACCTATTGTATTATAAAGGAGTTGCTCAAATATAACGAGGGTGCCTTTTTTGAAAGGATTCTCTGAGGGGCATGCTGGAATCATAGCACAGGAAAACCACCACCAGTAATCCCAGCATCCCATTTGGATGCCCGTTTAAAACCTGGCTGATGAAGCCTGACCCCACACTGGCCTTTATGACCATGTGGGGAGAGAAACCATGGATGAAAAGCCCCTCTCCCTTTCACTTTGTAACTCTGACTTTCAAATGAAAAAAAAAAAAAAAAAACCTAAAAACCATCAGTTTCAGGGAGGATGTTTTGCCTGGTCTTTGTAGAAATCTTGTACCATATAGGAGTACCTCATTTCAATTCCTAACTTCAGTCCCTAGAATCCTGCGAATGGAGTCACTGGCACTCTTGGAAGCTCTAAGATCCTGATGCCTTGTCCTCAGCCCGGCCTTGACTATGAGGGCATTTGAGAAGTTGAATCAGTGCATGGAAACTCTCTCACTCTGTCTCTCTCAAAAAAATGTTCACAGCCAGTTAACAAAGAACAGAGCAGTGTAATTCAGCCTCTTAGTTTTTCTTTTTTTTATTGATTACGCATTATGTGACAGTTTTATAGGCACTGGGTTTCCCCCCACCTTTCCCTAAACCCTCCCCCCATGGTGGATTCCTCCACCTTGTTGTATTACCACAGTTCTTAGTTTTGATCAGCAAAGGATTACCCAGCAGCATCCTTCACTCTTAACCCTGCTTGACGACAGGACCATGAGTCGTAGCAATGCATGGTCTTTTGCTTGGGCCTGTTTTCCCAGTGCGTTTTCCATATCATGGAGGTCTCAGCACAGCATTCCGAAAGGAAAGTCCCGATGCCCAGGAAATTCTGCTTGTGACACATTTGCAAGTCTCATGACCAAGCAGCTGAGTCAACATGACTCACAGGAATTAAATGGAATGCAGGAAGTCAAGCTTATAGGGGCCGTTACTGTAAGACACTACCAGATCTTCTCCTCTTTCTCCTTCTTATTTTCATTGGTGATTAAAAAGCAAAGCTTCTAAAGAATTAAGTGGTTCTCCATAGTTCACGGTGCTGATCAATAACAGAATGAAAAGCCTGTCCCCTGCTTCCTTGATCACAGAGCTGCCCCTTCCACACCTTTTTAGAATTTAGTAATGCATTAGATTCTCAGTGCCATAGTAAATGCATGATAACTACTACTACAGCATTCCCATTAATTCTCACGTTAATATGATATTAGAATGGAGACAACAGAATTCATGTACTTTATAAATTCAATTCTAGGAATAAAATGGCATTTCCCTGTCTTCTTTCCTAATCTTTTCTTTAATTTTTAAAATGATTTATTTATTTTTATTGGAATGGCAGCTATGCAAAGAGAGGGAGAGACAGAGAGGAAGAGCTTCTGTCTGCTGGTTCACTCCCCAAGAGACCACAATGGCTGGAGCTGAGCCGATCCAAAACCAGGGGCTGGGAGCTTCTTCTAGGTCTCCCACATGGGTGCAGGGTCCCAAGGCTTTGGATTGTCCTCAACTGCTTTCCCAGGCCACAGACAGGGAGCTGGATGGGAAGTGGAGCTGCCAGAAGAGGAACTGGTGCCCCTGTGGGATCCTGGAGCAGGGAAGGTAAAGAGTTTAGCTACTAGGCTACTGCACCGGGCCCTTTTAATTCTTGATAATATTTTAAATTTAAATTACAGTCGAAATTTAATCTGCCACTAAATGAAAAGTTCAATAACTAAAATGTTAAATGATCCTATTTGTACCAAAATGTCTAAAAGGGGTATACAAATAAAATGAAAAAAAAATTTTGTTTCAATCCAATTCAGTAAATTTTAAAATAATCACAGATCACTGAAACTAAAGCAGTATACACTTCTTAACCATTGGTTTGATAAAGTGTAAATGCTTGATAAAACTACATTTGTAACAATACTGATACAGCTATTTCTTAATTTCTGATTTTTTTAACTTTAGCTGTACACATAAGAGGAATATTCAGTATTTGTCTTTTGGGGTCCTGCTTTTTTCAGTCAATATTGGACCTTTCAGTTGTGAAGGTTTTGATGCAAATGTTAAAATTTCATTTTTTGTGGTTAAATAATATTTGATATACCAGTAGAGGAACTGCTGGATTGCATGAGAGTTGTTTTCTAGATGATATTGTCATCGTTGTTGTAAGTCTCCTGTTTTCCGCAGTGACTGCACAGTTTCACATTCCTGCTCACAGCGGGTAAGACTCCCCTTGTGGCCACATTCTCACCAGCATTTGTTTTTCTCTGTCTTTAGATAATATTCAGTATGACAGGCTTGGGTGAGGTGATACCTCACTGTGGTTTTGAATTGCATTCCATGATGACTATTACTGAGGTTTTGGGGGGCTGGTTTTTGTTGTTGTTGCTGGTGTTGTTTTTACTCTCTTCTGGACCATTTTTATTTCTTTAAGGACTGTCCCTGACTACACTGAATGTAAACACGATCCTGTCTCCCCACAGAAAGCCATTTGGGCTTGGAGTCTGACCTCTTTAAGGGACTGCCATGGCCCTTATTCGCTTTTTCAGTTCCTTTTTTCTCTGACCTAGTTGTACCGGTTCGATTGTGTTTCTATCTTTCACAGATCTCTCTCCAGCTGTGGCTTTGCACTTGGCTCTGTAATTTTCCTTGGCATGTAGGATAACCGTTCATCCCATGAGCAGGTACCTTAAGCATTCTTGGGTAACTGGGCTTTGTTCTTGTCTTCAGTGATCCATAATGAGAAAAGCACATTTGAATACCTTCTCCCAGTGACTGTCAGGGACTGCAGCAAGGTCACCAGAAAAAAAAAAAAACAACACTGAAGCATCCCTAAATTCCCACCCACAGAAAGGATCAGGCCCAGCTGACTGACAGCCCGAGATGGGGATGCTTCAAAGCTCATTGCAAGCAAGTCAGTTTTGGTCAAGCAGGCTTGTGCATGATAGATGCTGGAAAATCATTGAAAAGCAAAGTAACTTGTTAGATGGTATTTTTGCAGCAATAGCAGACAAAACACAGGTTTGGTTTTGCTTTTGTATCATTCTCTGGGCGCCTGGCTTAGTAACTTCCCCAGCACTTGTCCTGATTTCATTGTCCCTGCCTACCTGAATGCCCCCTGCCCTAGGAGGATGATCCTCCTCTGGCTTTAGACGTAATGCCACGTCCTTCCCTGCACTTGAGCATCCAGGAGCTCTTCCCTCCTAGTGTTCCCTGTCAATTTCGATTGCGTGCTTCATTTTCTTTCTTTCCCACTCAACTATAAACTTCGGGAGAGGAAGCAGCACATCTGTGTAATGTGAAACATTTCAGAGGTCTTAATGAGATCTTGGTGAAGTAATTCAATTGTAGCGTATGAGAATTTTATTGTGTGAGTTTATTTACATTACATGAGGCCTTTCTTCATACAAGCGATTAAATCCAGATGAGTAACTGCTAATAGCTCTCTAATATTAATAACTGAGAATAATACAGAGCAGAAGTGTCGGGGCAAAAAAGCAAACTTTGAAACAAAAACTAGAAAGTGATGAACTTGAGGAATTCCACACCATGTCCCTTCTACTTGTGCCTGACCTAGAAAGGGTGAACCTCATCAGCCACTCTGTAAATGAGATAGCAGGTGCTGTGGTGGAGGCCCTCATATTTCATGACTATTGAGGGGTGAATTTTGAGCAGTGAGGGTCACGGAGACAAAAGTTAATTTACTTCCTGTCAAAAGGTGGTGTGATGAGAACACCAGCTTGTCTAGGGAAAGAGATGGTGATGTCCTTGGAGGAAACAGCCATCAATTGAAGCATCCATATTTGGTGAGAGAGTCTCCACTTTAGACATTAACTTTATCGTTGGGACTTACCTGATTCCGTGGTAAGTCAAAGCATCTTGAACAATTT
Organism: Ochotona princeps; assembly: GCF_030435755.1. Taxonomy (NCBI): domain Eukaryota; kingdom Metazoa; phylum Chordata; class Mammalia; order Lagomorpha; family Ochotonidae; genus Ochotona; species Ochotona princeps. The sequence goes on along the minus strand of NC_080853.1, from coordinate 29,509,853 downwards.
CTATGCTCCAGTTTTAATTTCATGTGCTAGATGTCTGTCAGTTCCCTCCAGAGCTGTAATCTACCCTTGAGGCATACCGTCTAATCAATAATGGAAACGAATGAATGGATAAGCTTGTGTGTGTGTGTGTGTGTGTGTGTGTATTTTAAGTTAGTGTTATGGAAGACAGAGAAACTGAAGAGTATCTCAGATTAAGATCTAAAGACCTTAACATTGAATGATAGTAAACTTGATCCTATTTTTTAAAAATATTTTATTGGAAAGTCAGATATACAGAGAAAGACAGAGAGGAAGATCTTCTGTCCATTGATTCACTCCTCAAGAGGCTGCAATGGCTGGAGCTGAGCCGATCCACAACCAGGACCCCGGACCCTCTTCTGGGTCTCTCACACAGGTACAGGGTCCCAAGGCTTTGGTCTGTCCTCAGCTGCTTTCCCAGGCCACAGGCAAGGAGCTGGATGGGAAGTGGGGCCGCTGGAATTAGAACTGGTACCCATATGGGATCCTGATTACATGCAAGGCAAGAACTCAAGCTACTAGACTACCACATCGGGCCCCAACTTGATCCTATTTTTAAATATTTCATGAACAAGTAGTATTACTACTTGGGACTCCCACATTGCCTCTAATGGTGCCTAACTGGCACACAGCTCCTCTGCTTGCAACCCCAGCTACCAGATAATGCATATCGCAGCAGGCAGCGGGTTTTGGTTCACATATTGAGTCTCTACCACCCGTGTGGAAGACTGGATTCAGTTTTGGGTTCCTAGCTTCCATCAAGTCCAGGCAGTTTCAGACTTTCGGAGAGAGAACCAACAGAAGGACGGAATCTCTCTTTCTGCCTTCCTGTATCTTTGTGTTCGCGTTTCTCTAATTTTCAAATCAAATCAGTATAAATAAAATTAAGTAAAAATTGGAGAATGTTTTATAAAAATGTATTACTTGGGATAGTTAGTGAAATCAGATGATGGATTCTAAATTATACAGGAGTGTTATATCTGAATTAAATATTCTAATTTTTCTGATTATGTGAAAAATTATCCTTGATTTTAGACAATGCATATTAAAATGTTAAGGAGTTCAAGTGTTAAGGAATAGAGAAGCATACTGTCCCCAAAATGCTACCTATGTCACAGACTACATAAATCTTTGTATATGTATTCATACATAAATGTAGGTGTGGCAGAAGACAGGAAAAGGGAGCCAGCAGGGCAGAGAAGAGCAAAGAATGTAGCAAAATGGTAATGCCTAATGAATCTGAAAACATGAAAAATTTATTCTTATAACATCTGATTTTAAAGTTTACAAGGAAGACACATTGTTAGATTTCTTAGTAGATGCCTCACAGCTCATGCTAGGAGGCTCCTCGTTCAATTTTCTGAGCCAGAAACAGATACCAAAACTGAAACACAGAACAGAATGCTCCAGGGGAACCATGGTAGGATCTTGGCAGATAACAGCGGTCTCCTCCCTGTGCCACCTCCACAATGGGGTGATTTCTCCTCACAGAGGGGCAGCTGCGAGACTCGGCGTGTGTGCTGGGGATTCAGAGCCTAATCTGGAAAGTAGTCGTCATAGGCATTCCGCATGATGGGAGTGTATGGGTCACATTCCAACCGGGGAGGCAGCAGTGGGCTGGTACTGAACTGTGGCATTGTGCCCTGCTTTACTTCCCGTCAGTGAAGATCTGAGAGTGCCCCAGCAGGAAATGCAGTGATACGAGAGAAGGGGCCTGCAAACCCACTTCTTGTGCTATCACTACTTCATACAAACACTGTTAACTTCCTTTGCCCACACAATACTGCCAGTCCTAGATTCCAGAGCAAATGCTGTATAGCATATCAGAGTTAAGAACAGCCTGAGATCATCTGAAGTAGAATTAGCATCCCAGAGCAATTTCATAAAAAGTCACTAAAACAAAGCATTGCTCTTAAATGAGCCATAAAATACCAACTAACATTAGCTCTAATTTTCTGATAACAAAAAACCATCAAATAAAGCCCAAATACACAAAAATCTGCTACTAACCTCTGTGTGTGTGTGTGTGTGTGTGTATGTATGTGTGTATGCCTGCGGTACTGACTTGAAAACTTAGCTCCCAGTCATGACCTCTACCAGTGTCATTCTGAAAAAAAAAAAAGCTAAAATCTTTGAAAATACCTGACCTGCGGGAACATATTATGCATCAATATTAAAAAGTTGTAAGCTGCCTTTATAAATTATTTCTTTTTCCTTGATGTCGGTGATTTATTTATTCATTCAGTGTTTACTCAGTATCTGCTGCTTTAGTAGGTATGTCAGTGCACTGTCAGAGCTCCTGGGTCAGCTGGGGTTGATTTAAAGAACCCCCTCTACAGTGACCTTGGACCCTTTCTTCATGACCTCTGCTGTCATAAAGTATAAGGAGGAGGAAATATTCCCAGTAGTGGGTATCAAGCAATGAGTGATGGGAACTGCGGGATGAGGACCTCAGCTTCTCTCTGCCTCCAATGGAATAAGGTGCGTTCTATAGTTTCACTGGGGCTCTGAAGGCTTGTAACCTCCCCTTGCACAGAGCAGGACCCACTCAACACCACCCCCTTCACTGGCTTCCTTGTCTTAATAACTCCCCAACCCTAACGCTTGGGTTACACCACAAAAAAAAAAAAAAATCACCTTAAGTAACTTCTTGTTTGTATATATGCCGCTTTTCTCTACCCAAGAAACTGTTTTGGAAAATGTTTCCCTTCTTGTGGTCCTTACCTTATAATTGGAGAAGCAAACATGATCCAAGTAACAGATTCAGAAACATAGAACATCAGGGTTTCTGTGTGGTAAAAATGTAATAGAGGTGAAGGGGATAGAAGATGGTTATGGAGGAAGTCTTTGAGATATCTTGGGATGAGATTGGCCGAAAGTTTTTGAAAAATAATCCAAACAGGGACATAGCCCAGGTCCTGAGTCAGATTTTGAGAAGGGAGGAAAGAAGAGAAATGAGAGAAACTAAGGAATAAAAGGAGATAGTTCTAAGGACAGAAGGAAAGTTTGGCTGAAAATAGAAAATGAGAAGTAAAAATATTGCAGTTGAGAGACAGAGGTGATAAAACCACTGCTCTACTAGAATAGCAACATTTTATGGTTAAGGAAGATTGTGCTCACTGAAAGTGATTCAGCTGAGGATGTTTTGACTTTATGCTGTATGAAAGAAATATGAAATGGGAAGCTGCTCTGAAGCTGAAGGCCTTTTCCTGGGCAAGTGATACGTGATCCACTACACTCCAGGACTGCTGGGCGGTGCCAGTGAGCACAGCTCCCAGGAACCCATGTCCAGCAAAGATGCTCAGCTGGTGAGGTCTTAATTGATATGTTTAATTCCAAATGGTTTATATCAATGTAACCTCGTTGGCAGTTGAGTAGCATCACTGATGTTTATTTTTTATTGACACATTATGAACAGTGCATTGATAGGATACAGTATGACCTTTCAATACATGGACGCAATGATGAGAGCAGGATAATTGAAATACGCATCCTTTCGAAATTAAGTCATTCCTTTGTTCTGGAAATGTGTGACAGTCTCATCTTACCAGTTAGTTTGAAATATGCATTTAATTGTTGCAGAGGAGCATCTGTATTTATGTTTATATCTTGGATGGTTTGGCTCCATAAACAGTTGGTACAGCATTAACTCACTGAGGAATATATATTCATTCAGTGTTTTCTAGACATTTACTGTATAGAGATACTATTTTGGAATTTGGAAAATGGAAGTGAATAAAATGGAATCACTAACGAACTAACAATCTAGAGTAGGAAAATTTAAAAATACCCTTTTCTTTCACATCAATTCTGTTGACTCACTAAATACTCATTTCCTATGCTATCAAAATATAGGCTCAGTCTCCTGGGTTTTCATATCTATTTCTAGAACTTAATACATTTTGATATTTATAGCCTTATATGATCTCATCTTCTGCAAGTCTTCTAGATTCTAACTCTTCCAGTGGAAAAAGTAGATGCCAAGAATCTCTTTACTAACAAGATACAACTATCACAATGGTGGGAGAGGATGCCCCTGTGTTCTGCGATCGGTGGATGCCTTTCCAACTGATGCAGCTGGCCTGCTAGTAGCTATTTGTATGTGTGCTGAGGCGATGCTCAGGCTTGCTCTGGTCCTCCTCTGAAAGGCCTCCTTTAGAGAAGTTGTGTCTGTTGGAACAACGAGGCACTAGAGACACTGTCCACATACAGCTCCAAACTCCTAGAAACCATGCTCACTCTCACAGATTCATGTACACCATTCCAATCAGAAGATTTCTGCAGATTCTAATCCTTAGTAAATGTGTACCATAAGATAAGAACAGCTTCCAGTTAGCACAGCAGCCCAAGATTTTACACGTCTTCTTTTGATGGGCCTCCAGTCTCAGATCATACCTCCTCTCATGATCAGGGCAGGAGAAGTTAGCAGATGCTGGAAGTGTGTGTGTCCCAGACTCATCTCCTTAGCAAACATTTGGACAACACACCAATAGCATCCTGTTGCAGGTAACTGTGACTTTGACCTTAAGGCTCTGTATCACCCTAGTGCAGACCAGGAAGGCAAACATACTGAGCCCACTATAAACTGCCCCTGGGAGGAGGGACAGGAGTTAGGGTATGAACAATTCAGCTCCCAGCTCCTTCAGGTAGAACAACTCAGGGCATATACTATATTGTCTCCCAGAGTTCTTCAGTAAAATTTAGATTTGGTGGGACAATCCATTCCAATTTACATTCTGTATTGAGTTTTTCTTCCTCTTCCTTCTCACTTTATAACTTTATTGAATTTATTTGATTATATCCCCCCCAAACTATCTGTATTTAGAATGTACTTTGAGGAAATCAAGCCAAGATGGCAGGATCATTTGTCACACCACCAGAACAGTGGGGTACCATATTCCATTTGTCCTTCCCAACTTTGGTAATTTGCTCTAGCCTTGGCCTAACTGAAAAAGTTGCACTCCATCCTAGGTATGTTTATTCCTATTTGTATTCACTTACATAACTACATAACTGGTTTCTGCACACTTGAGTTAGCGTGGAATATCCTCAATGTGGTTCGTTAATGTTAAGGGCTTCACTGCTCCCAGTGTCTTTCTGTATTACACGTCTTCATCTGTAACCAAACAACTAGACTTTATCATGGCTAATATCTTTTACAATCAAAGATTTTACAGCCTATGACAATTTTAGGGCTTTCTGTGGTGAAACATTAGAATCACTCTTTCTTGAAATAGTCTCTGATATCTCAAAGAGATGAAGGTGAGGATGAAAGAAGATGCCCTCCTCCCAGACTGAGCCCAGGAACATGGACTAGAGGACAGATTTAGGAGACTTTTGTGAGAACAGGAGTAGCTAAGAAATATTCTGTACCTTTCACTTTTCTCTATGAGAAATCGCAGCCTCAGTCGATTGACAGTAAATGAATCAAAATATCAAATATCAAATATCAAAATATGCAAGAGATAGGCATAATACCAACTTGAGCATTAGTTTAAGAAATCATTCAGAAGACAGATAAATCTGACAATCTTATTTTCAAGCTTTTGGGGGGGGTGTCTATAGTAGCAAGGACTGGGTTGTGTTGTGCGCGTTTTCAAACATGAGCGTGGATTCAGAACAGTGTTGGTTCCTGTGTCACCTTCACCTGAAAAGACAAGTCACCACCTTCTTGATTCAGTTGTGAAACAGACACACTGAGGGGTGTCTGCTCATCTGAAGATCAAGGAGTCTAGCTTTATTCCAAATCTTCAACTTCATTCTCACACATTGATTACTTTTTCCTGCCTGTGGAGAGCTTTGGCAGAAGATCAGGGTTTCTGACTCAAAGCTGTTCATATTCACAGTGATTTTTTTTTTCAGCCAATCTCGGGGACATTAGGAATTTTCCACAGGAGCTTCAGTGGCTCCTGTGAGCCGGAGCATGAAGTTCATCAGAGCCAAAACCCTCCCTTAGTTCTGGAATCACAGCCACTTGCCACCATCATGCACACATAGGATTTCACCTTTTAATATTTTTTTCTAGTGGGAATTTTCAATCTCCATCTCCTTTATAGCAAATGACCTAGCTTTGAGACCATGTATTCAACCAAAGGCCACAAGCAGCCATCATTCTGCTAGGGAAATAACAAAATGAGATGTGAAACTATTTCAACTGTTTCACGTGAGAGTTGTACTTCCCTTCAGTCTTTAAGTGACTCACCTATGATGCTCAAGGCATGATGCAAGGTGGGACTGGACTATCTCACCTGTGTGGATTCTTTACCCTAGGGACATAACAAATACCATTTCAGATTCCTAAATGTAATGAATCTGGAAATCATGGATGGGGACATGCTAACAGGCTAACCATAACTCCAGAGTCCGTCACCATTCAGATGGGAAATTATTTAGTGAGTCAGGATGGAAGAGTGTGTGTCCTTCATCCTTATTATGGAAATCCTGATGTGAAAATTCTACATCAGATATATCCCCTCCCTGTCATCTATTTTCTGACTTAAGGTTGCAACCCCTCATTAAAGACATCTTGAAAACTTTACCCACAATTTACTTCTGGTGCCAGAGTCCTTTGATACCCAGTCCAAGATGGAAAATGATAGAAATATTTTTCACTGAACCTTACATTGTCAAGCATTGGGGATCCAATAGCATCGCAGCCCTTCTTTCCAGCTCTCAGCCTATTTCCCTTACTTCATTATCAACTATCTGAAGTAGGAAAGGGTACAATCCAGGGATCATACAGATGAAGGCTGGCTTCTAACAATGTGGTTTCAGGAGCCAGTCTAGGGAACAGTAGGTGGGATTCCAGAGATGGTCCTGCTGGTAAGATGCAGAACACTACCTCAGAGACGGAGTGGTGCGCCCCGTTGATGCAGAGGACAGCCAGGGAACCATGGCACAATGGCCATGGAGAACTTCCTGCATGGAGTAATCAAAAAGGTTAGAGATGTCATCAGGGCACTTTAGGTGCAAGTGGTCAACTCATTAAGAATGTGTCCATATCATCAAATAATAGAAATGCAACGACTTTCAGTAACACTAAGCAAACTACCTACCAAGCCCAGGAAAATAGTTTCTTATGCTGATGCTCTATAGAATTTTTGTGCATACAACTGTTAGGGCTCTTTCAGTAATCTCTGGCTGTCCAAGAATAAACTCTGAAACATATAGCACTGAAAATTCCAGAACAGAATTAAGATAATCAGCAAGTTGCCTAAATTCATGTCTAATAGATTCTACCAATGAGAAAGAAGCACATGGAGAGAAATCATTAGAAAGTATCTCTGACATGTGAGTAGGTTGGATTAAAGAACATCCCATTTAGAAGTCCCAGATCTAGGGCCCGGCATTGTAGTCTATTGGCTAAAGTCCTCGCCTTGCATGCTCCAGGATCCAATACAGGCACTGGTCCATGTCCTGGCTGCTTCACTTCCCATCCAGCTCCTTGCTTGTGGCCTGGGAAAGCAGTAGAGATGTTTCTGGGTGACACATTTCAATGTTGCCAGATTAGGGATCTAAAGAACACAAGAATGAAGTTCATTCAAAAATTTTTCAGTGTATGTACAATGCCTGCAGCCATTCAATTCCAAAGCAAAGAGACAATATTTAAGGTTATAGGGAATGTAAATACTGCAACGTGGAAAGGCTTTAGTACACACAGAGTACTGACGGGGCTTCCAATGAGTAGTTATCATTGCCCAGATGGCCTGCACAACATTGCAGCTAATAACTATGATTATATTCCCCAAACCCTTGTTGGGAAATAACAGCAATGCATGCCACCATGACTTGACATTATTGCATTCTAAATTCTGCTTCTGGCAGCCACTTTGGAAGAAAAAAAAAAGGAGGTCTCTATACTTCCCTGTAGAGGTCCTCATATTTGCTACATGAATATATTTTCTGTAATAAAATATCTTTGTTGTGCTCCAGACAGACACTGTAATTTTTTAAAGTGAGTAAACATTCTGTTACCTTGCTTTCTGTCCTTTCTATTCCAGACATCCTTTTCTAAATAAATGTTAAAAATTACAACCTTCAAAGGCAGCATTTTTTGAAATTGTCTCCTCATTTTCCCTACTGCTAAGAAGCATGCCTTTTTTGTTGGCAGCAAATAATAGTACTTTTGGTATAAGAAACTAGAAAAGCATTCACAAAAATTATATATATCAAGAGCGTTCTGTTTCACGATCTATAAAATGAAGTGGGTTAAGCTAGAATAAACTTGAAATCACTCTCAACTCTTAGACATAAAAATAATCTTTGAGTCTACAAAGAGCTAATCTATCCTTCAGTCTTCATGCAGATTCTTGCTGAGCCAACCCAAAATGGGAATGGAAGTCCTTAAAGGAATTGGATCTCACAACCTTTCTCAGAAACCCTCTGCAGTGACCTTTGTAAGAACACCTTCTGTTTGAACTGGAGTTTTCTATGCATGATTTCAGACTAAATGTCTTTTTCTTGGATCATTAAAGAAGGAGATGGAAAACAAATGACACTGTTTAGAAATCCCTCTCAGCAAAGAAAAAGAAGTGCCTCAAAACATGAAAGATTATTTGAATTTTTACAACCATGGTTAAAGAAAATAGCAGGCTTGAAGCGTTTGATTTTACATCCAGCTCCTTAGTGAATTATGTAATGAGTGCCTGTCTCTATAGGCGATAAGGAGAGTGGTCAGAATCCCACGCATGTAGAGACAGAACCATGCTTTGTAATTGGATCTTAGAATTGGAAAATGGAGCAGAAAAAAAAAATTCCTTTGGTATAGAACATGATGAATGCTTCAATACCAAATAAGGTGTTCCAAAAGTACAGTAGTGCACATTTGAAGAGCTGTCTAAGGTGACCTCTGAGGGTTAGGAAGGACTTTCCAGAGATAATGACATCTGTACTGAGTCCTTAAGGACAATTGGGCTTAAGAAGCTAAATACAATGATTTCAAGTGGAGAAACTGAAGGCATGGGTGACCTAGCAGAGAACATCAATGCCTACAGGTAGCCAAGGTGGCCACTGTATATACAGGATGAGGGAGTGTTGGTAAGAGATTCATTTAGGGAAATAGATATGGCTCAGGGTCATGTGAAGTCTTGTCTCCAAGATACATTGGAAGGCTTAACTACTGGATATTATTCAACCTCTGCCTAAACCTAGAAGCTCCCTCGTTCTACACATATAGCCTTCATGCGGCAGAGTTTTAACAGTAGCTAAATTTTAGAAATAGAAAGACACATTTTCTAGGACCTGCATGAATGACTTAGGTATAAATCAAAGGGAAATTGGTGAAATTGATCCAAATGGAGCTGGGAAAGTCAGATACCTATTTCCTCACCAATATCAGTTTTCTCAGGGAAGTTGGTGAGGAACTCCCCTGTTGGTTTTCTTGGGTGAAGACTGAAGTAGCTACTGTGGGAGAAGGCTAAGGAGAGCTGAATGAGGAGCCACTGCAAAGCCTAATTGATATGAGAGCTATAAGTGTTGTTGCAGATGCAGTGTTTCCAGGCAAATTATTGCATTCACCCATGGGGAGTGCAAGAGGAGGAAAAACAAGGACACCTAGGGGTATCCAAGAGGCACCCCTTGTCCTAGGCCACGAAAGTAATAATACCTATAGGATGTATTCCCAGGGTAGTGGGTTATTAAGGGTGTCCTTGTTCAATGCTCTTGTTTGCTTGTTTTTGTGTTTCTAATGAAATGATCAATATTCACTAGGAAACACAAGTCTTCCACATTTGCTCTTAGTCATAGTCTAGAAGTCACTTCAAATACTTTATCATTAGGAAGCCTAGCTTCTGGCAAATCAATGATATGCCTTCACCTTAAATAAATGAAGAGTAATAGTGTCAAAATGTTTATCAGCACACTGACAAGAGAAAGTGACATACATTTCCCCCAGAAAGTTCTAGCTGGAGCATTTTCTGTCCAAAATGCAGTGAGTGGAATACCACTGGGTGGCTGTTAGAGAGTTCATACACAGGCAGCCCAGGCAATGAGTGCAGTAGGGCGTCTCTTCAACCAAGTGACAAGTCAGTTAGATTTCAATGGACTCAGATTCCATTAGCTGGGAAAAATTTGCAGGTTGCTAGTTAATAATAAAACTGTTATAGTTTCAGAGCATTCTTCCTGTTCATAAATTTTTTTTGCATGCCAAACACTTGATCCTCTCTGCAAGTTTAGGTATTTGAGACTATCTTTAAAAATTATGGATTGAGTTGACGATGTCTTTAATCACAATGGCAGCTCCTTCTGGCCTAATAGAAGGTTGTTTTGAAAACTGGAAGCAGACAGGGTAACAGTGTGTCAGAAAATATTAAAAGGAAGAGGAGAGGATAACTTGATTCTCCCATCTGTGTGTAGAGGGATAGGTGGGGACACTGAGGCAGAAATCAGATTCTTAAAATAAACGTGTTACTGAATCAGAGCACAATGTGCTCCCACAGTCACCCACTTTCAGATAAAATTATCCACCTAGTTCTGTTGCAAAAGTGTCCACGCTCAGTATCCCACACACTCTCCTTTGCATGTCTGTAGTTGGGACTAATTTTACTAATTGTGTTTTCTAATTCTCTGGTGCTTTCTCCTTCCAAGAGTGCAGAGAGACCTTGGTTTCTTCCTGAAGTTATGTAACATAATTTACTTTGGCTACTAATTTGGGATTTATTAATGTGCCCTGGTTGTACACAGCAGGCACATGGCTAGTTAGTTAGAGATAGATAAAATGCATAAACAAGGATTATACTGGTTTTAGAGTCTCAATTCAGAATCATAAGGAAAGATTGCTTGTGGGTACAGTGAAGCTGAGAAGCAGACACAGTTCAGAGAGAGAAAATGAAGTAAAATGGGAAATAACAGCAATGTTGCTCAAACTTAGACCTGGAAGCTCCTCTTAGAGGTCAGACCTGAGCTATCCTCACAGAAGTTGCTGGGTCAGGAAGCTTTCTCCAAGCTTCAGGACTGTGAACCATCTTCCCAGTGAAGCTGAATTACAGAGCACAGCCTTCATAAATATGTTCAAATGACTAAACAGAGTACTACACAAATGCAGCACACACAGAGCATGATATCTGAACTCAGATTAACCCATTGGCTTCCTATTTATGAACAAGCAAAGTAAGGAGACTTATGAAGAACAAATCAGTGACCTAGGTTAACTTGAAACTACTTTTACTTTTTTGAAGTCTCAGGGAGGGCTCAGTGATATCTGGCAGTGGTTACCATTGGACTTGTTCGAAATAGAAGGTAAGACACCAGTGAAAAGAATGCAGAAGCCAGGCTTCAGTGGCAGATTGTCACATACATGTACAGTCTTTTTTTTTTCATTTTGTTATTACTTTCCATGATATAGTTTTACAGGTATAGGGTTTCTTCTCTACCTCTTCCTTCTTCTCTATCCATTTTCTCTATCTGCTGTTTCCTCCATATCATCACAGTATCACCATGGTATAGGCAGTTACAAGTTTAACTTTCTATTTAAGTGCATTATGGAACTGTAGATATAGGCGAAGGCAAAACATGTAGCATCATACAATATATATTTAATTGTTTTATTCATCAACTCCTTTTATTCTGGAGTAGAGATATGTACTGCACATATCTTTACTTTCTAGTATGTTAGCCTGCACTATACAGTTCATCTGTACAATCTATACTCATGTATCTATTCATTTTGTACTTTGCATGAAGGCTGTCTTACATCAGAAAGAGCATACAATATTTGTTCTCATTGCCCACCAACCTCTGTCTGTGGATAAGTATTGAATGTTCCCTCTGTGATGGCTCAGCCCCAGATACAGTTCCACGATGAAATCAGGAAATTAGTTGGTGATGTTCCCTTACAATTCCTGCTGCCTATGAGGTTTCTGACCTTTGTAACATTATGAGTTGGTAACTGGAGTTTCACAATCATGCAGGGTTTCATTTTTCTTATCTAGGGCTATTTTCTTTGAATGTTTTCAAGTCAAACATTTAGAAGTTGAGAATGTATCATCAGAAGTGGTTTGTGGAGCTAGAGTATGTGGAGACAGGCTCTAGATACCAGCCAGAGCCATCATATTCCATGATGACTGGATCAGCTCCATTTAAAGAGCAGATGGGCATATATAACTGCTTTTTTAATGGTAGGATTTGATAAGTCTATTGCTTGGAAGGAAAGCCCAAAAGGACAATGGTAGAATAGACACATGTTGTAAAACTTTGTAGACTGTGTGGAAAAGCTAGTTAGCCTTGCTTACTACTGAGTATGTCCATGGGCGAGACTGTTCTTCATCACAGCTGATGTCAGAAGGCGGGGAACAAGTTCCCCGGAGCTGAGTGGTCAAAGGCAGGGATAGCAGCTTGGTGATGCCAACCAGAACAGACACTTGCTAAATTTTCATATTCCTCCAGCTCTTGCACTTCATTTACCTCAGCACGGTTTAGTAATAACCATCCACACACATCCTTACCACAGAATGCCAGCTGTGAAAGAGGTGAGCTAGCAGAGGAGCTGTCCTTTTACCTTGGGGGTAGAATCTTTGATAATTTCAGTAGATTACATAAAACAGTTAAAGGCTCACCAAGATTGTCTCTGATCAACAAAGCTCGTATTCCTAGGTTGGGGCACGTAGATGATCTGGAAAACAATCTCTGGGCATAGAGGAGGGCATGTCCACACTAGAAGGGTCACTGTGTCTACCCCAGACACCTTTCTTCAGTGTCGAGTCCTTTCAAACATGAAGTCTTTGAATGAAAGCAGTAGAGGGTGTGGGTTGACACATGCCATCTACAAGTTCTCTTTAATTCAAATCCTAATAACACTACAGCGATTAAATGTGAGTGGTATTATAGAACAGCATACACAATTATGGAGAAACATTTAAAAGCCTGCATATATTATAGAGAAAATATTTCCTACTCTATCTCCCCAGATTTCATTTTGTAGTAAATGCCACTTCCTGGGAGCTTTGATTTGTCAGATGAATATCCCATCGCAGAATCAATCTGTGTGTGTAGGAAAATCACACATTTGCATCTGTTTAATTTCTGACGCTGGCTCTGCTCAATTAGAGGAGGGGAAATTAAAAAAAAAAACTTCAATTTTATTCTGGCCTGAAAATCATGGTGAGTGACTCAGAATGGACATTGCATCTTTGGATATTAATGCTTTTTTCTGGGTCTTTATTGGGTTCTTTCCCGCTGACACTCAGTTCTTGAGGATGTTGACTTTAAAACAGTGTTCCTGAGTGACTGCTTACACTTGGTTTCAATTCTCATGCACACTGCCGTTTCTGTTACACCCCCTCACTGTTTCTCTGCTGATTGAATCTGCGCTAACCTTCGCAGGATTTATATCTGCATTTCCTTAAACAGGTTCCAATATTCGTGACTAAGAAGAAGTGATTTCCTTGAGCCTTCTTATACTTCTTCCCCAGGAAAGTTCAGTTCAGGCCATTGCACTTGGGCATGCCCTTTACCAGTCACCAGGCCTGCATTACTGTGAAGATAATTCATTTAAAGCCCTTCATATGGTGCCTGGCAGAGAGCCTGAGTAAGTTCTAAACAAATTCTAGCAATCAGTAGGAGTAATTGGAGAGACTTCTACCTCCCAGCTCTTCCCAGTAGCCACCAAGTTAAGTGGGCAGACTGCGAAGACAGACTATCTGGAGCCTCATTCTGCCACTCCCCCGGTCCACAGCTCCCCTTGCACAAGCTAGGTAATCTCTCTGGGGTTTCAGATTCCCTGCTGTGTAAAATGTGGATAATAAAATCAACTGTCTTATTTTTAGAATGTTAGTGTGCTGGACATATTTATGGACAATCATGCAACATTTCCAAACACATAAAGTGTATTGCTAGAATTAGGGCACTCAGCATTTTCTCTTCATTTGGGGTTACCTTATACTTGGAGCTTTAGGGTCGCTTTCCTGTTTTTGCTCATTAAGTTAAATATTTTAAACTCTAGTCACCCCATTATGTACTAGTTCTTTCAGTGGAATCCCGATTTGGTTACCATTATCCAAACTACCACTATATCCTCTCCTTTCAGCATTGAGTAATCACTAGTCCAGCTCAGACTGAGTTCTTTAGCTTTCACATGTAAGTTATATCTGGTTTATTTTGTTTAATGTGACAGTATCATGTTCCATTCATTTTTATTTTGCAAACTACAGGACTTCTTTTTTGTGGTTGATCAAATAGTCTGATATATATATGCCATTATATATATATATGCCATATTTTCTCTTTCTGTTCATATGACAGATATCTATGTTGATTCCATAATTTGGCTATTGCAAATAGTGTGCATTAAATAGTGTAGCATACGTATACATTTTTATTAAAGAGTGTAAAACATAAGTTACATATGTTAACTACTTATCAACATTAATCCTAGGGTTTGGAATCATCCAGGCACATTCAAGTATCTGATACCTGGACCAGGGAGACCCAGCTTGTCTGGGACTAGTGCAGCTGGCGCTCTCTGGTATCTTTACAAATATTTGTCCGTCTCTCCTCGTAGAACCTGTGGTCCAGTAGTTTCTGGCAGCTGTATTTTTAACCTGTGGGGATTCCAAGGTATCTGTGCTGAGAAGGAAAATGAGATGTAGCATATGAGGAATATCCTTTCTTCAAAAGTTTGGGATGAGAGCTGCTTCCTTTTCACTTCTCTGGGGAATATTTTCAAACATATAATGCAGTGTCTTTGGGATGAGACCCAGGTCTAAACATGATATTCATTATTACAAACTTTCTATGAAGCTCTCAAACAATTGCTGAGAAGAATGAAATAAAAGGATAAAGCATATCATCTAAGACCTTTGTGAATTCTCCTTACACATACAGCCTGATGCTAATTTTACCTGATATTTTTAGTGCTGCTCTATTCCAGCTGTGCTCCATTGCATGAGGTCAAGTTCTGCAATTTTCCACTTGAAAGCATGGCAGATTTTCACACCTCAGAATGTTTTGGATTTTGGATATTTACATGAAAAAATTTCTGCCTATGGTTCCATGTTATAGACTTGCTTGATAAGTCACAGATCAATTACAGATCCACCAAATCCGTGGCAGCCTAGGTCCCACCTGCTAATAGAGATGCCAATGCCTCATGATCCCCACGATAGCATGTGGACTGACACATAGGAGTATGGACATCAGCATGGACTTTTTGCAAAATAAAAATCTGTATCTAACAAAATGTGATCTCTACTATGAAGAACAGTGGGTTGCTGTTGTGGATCATGTTTCACGCATTGGAAAATGAAGTTGCTTCCTTCAGTATTGGTTTCTTAGCCTAGTCCTTGCTCAGAGTTGGTCACCTTCTGGACGGTGACCCAAGGGGTCTGGGGTCTGAGTTGCACACACTGAAGGAGCAAAGTGCCTTGTTGGTTCAATGGCCAGTTTTGCAACCTTAGAAAAAAAATCACTTGATGGGCCCAGTGGGGTAGCCTATCAGCTAAAGTCCTCTCCTTGCATGCACCAGGATCCCATATCAGCACCTGTATGTATCCTGGCAGCCCTGCTTTGGTTTGTATGCCTGCAGCCCTGCTTCCCATCCAGCTCCTTGCTTGTAGCCTGGGAAAGCCATCATGGATGGCCCAAAGCCATGGGACTCTGCACTTCCTATCCAGTTCCATGCCTGTTGCCTGGGAAAACGGTCAAGGACAGGCCAAAGCCTTGGGACCCTGTACCTGCATGGGAGACCAGGAAGAAGCTCCTTGTTCCTGGCTTCAGGTTGGCTCAGCTCCGGTTGTTGTGGCCACTTGGGGAATGGATCGTTGAATGGAAGATCTTCCCCTCTGTCTTTCCTCTTCTCTGTATATCTGCCATTGCAATAACAATACATAAATATTTTTTTAAAAAAATCTTGTTTAAAAAAATCGCTTGCTGATATGGATGTCAGCTCAAGCCCTGGTTGCATCCTATTCAACCCAGCTCCTGGCTAATGCACTTGGGAAAGCAGCAGAAGACGGCACAAGGGCTTGGGCCTCTGCCATCCTTGTGGGAGAGTTTGTTGTAGTTTCAGGCACCTGGCTTCAACCTGGTCCAGCTCCTGCCCTGGCAGCCACTTGGCAGTGAACCAACTAATGGAAGATTTCTTTCTCTCCCTCTTTCTGTATTTAACTCTGCATTTCAAATACGTAAATTGATTAATGTATCTAATAAAAGTACCACATTTTGTAGCAACACATTGCAACTTTTTTTTTCTTGTACTAAATCGTTTTTGCTCTAACATACTTGATAGTAAGTTAGCACCCTCAGGACTTAACTATTAGATATGTAGATGCACCCTGCTAGAAAGTGAAAACAATTGACTCTGAAAATCAAACTTTCACTGTTCCTATAAACTGAACATTGAAATCTTTTAATCATAAGAGCATAACAGATAGCTTTGGAAGGCATCATGATGTTAAGTAAAGAACGGATTTTAAAAAGTGCTGGTCTAAGGAAATAGTTTAATGGCATTAGCCACCTTATTTAATTTTGATATTTATCATATGCAGTCCATCTTAGAAGTATGCCAAATTGTGATTTGATGACCAAAGGTTAAATTTAATTTAGTGTCGTACTGAATAAAACAATTGCGTTTGTCACCTACAAGCTTCTGGTGTTGAGTTACATTCCTTCTACCCATGATTTGTTGAGGTTTTCTCTGGAGGAAGAGCTATTCAATCTTATCAAATGTGTCTCTGTTACTATTGACACAATCCTGCAGTCTGTTCTTCATTAGTGCCATTTATGATTATTGATTTTTGAATGTTGAAAATGGAATAGGGGTTGCATTTCTGGAATATGTAATCTTTTGGTATAGGGACAGATAATTTGAACAGTTCGATCATTTTAGCATCACTGTTCATAAAGGACATTGGTCTGTAGCTTTCCTGTTGGGTTGTGGTCTTCTTGGTCTCAGTATTAAAGTAATTCGAACCTAATGGGGAGACTTTAATACAGACCCATCCTTTTAAATATTTTGGAATATTGAGAAATGTTGGAGTATGCCGTCAAAGATAAGCAGGCAGTTAGGGGACACAGAAACAGCTAGCTAGAAGGCAAGTGTGGGTGAGTCTGAAATCCAAACACAAATTCTCAAGATAGCCACTGAGATCTCAAAGTTTATGATTTCAAAAATGTTTGAGGTCATTGGCATTATTCTGGTTCAAACCATAGCCCTAAACTGCTGGCAGTATTTTTGTTAAGCAAGAGATTTCACCTCTAAATCTATGCATTCATTTGTAAGTCAGATAATGTTTACATTCCAAGATTGCAATAAATATCAAAGTTAAAATTTAATAAGCATTTTTGGCCTTAGGTCCAACCATAAATGTCAGTGGTGTTGTCAAAATTGATGGAAAGAATCCTATAGCACTGACAGTAACAGATACCTGGTGAAGGTGCATGCTGACTGGCTAGGAAAGAAAGACGATGAGCATGTGAAAGAGGTTAATGAGGGCACTAAATGAGAATTCATATGATGAAGCAACCCTCTTTCCATGTGGGTATTTTATTATACCCTGATGCTTTCTGTTAATTTACCTCTCTGAAACACGGACCATAGTGAGACAGTACACCATGTCGGTGGTGCTTGCTAAGGAAATGAATTCTCTTAGATTTGGGAAGCAAAAACCAGATAGCATTCTGGGCCGGAGGGAACACCCTTGCCTTACTTTCAACCAGGATCTCACCATGTCTGTCATTCGGTGTATTTCCCTCATGCATAGAACAATTACTGTGGGTTATTTGGGGGGGGGGCCTGGATCTAAATTTTGCGTGCTATTTTTGTTGAGGACTTGAGGTGAGTATCCAAATATCCATTAGCAAGCCCAAGTTCATAACTTTTGGATAATGGGGGAGAGATTTCAAAGTTTCTGGCATCATTTTCATACTCAGACAACCCAGAAAGAAAGATGATCTATTTTTATCTGTACATGCAATCATTTTGCTTCGTAGGCAATTGTTCCATTTCTTTTGGCTCCTGCCTGGTATATTCAGAAAACATTTTATACCAACAACCATATCATGTTTATCTGAGGTAGTTTAATTTATTCTTACATTTCAATGAGCAGATTATTCCATCATTGATTTTTATTTAAGATTTATTTATTTGAAAGGCAGAATGGAACGCAGAGGAGAGTCAGGGATCAAGACTTTCAATCCTCTGTTTCACTCTCCAAATGGCTGTACAACCAGGGCTAGGTAAAGCCAAATTCAGGAACCTGGAACACCCTCTTGATGCCCCATGTGCAAGGCAGAGAGTCGAGTATCTGGGCCATCTGCTGATGCTCTCCCAGGCACATTGGCAAGCAGCTGGAGCAGAAACAGAGCAGCCAGAACTCAAAACAGGCATTCCAATATGGAATACCAGCTTTGCAGGCAGTAGATCACATGATGGCATCATAATAACACTCCCCACTCATTTACTCTTTATTAATTATATTTATGTACACAAAGTGAATACATTTCATATATGTCCCAATACAGATTACAGAAGCATAGCGTAATCTCCCACTCCATCTTCCCTCCTTCCCCCAGGAGCCAGCTCCCAACTCCTCCTTATCTGCTCCTTTTCCCCTTAATTTTTGCAATAGAATATTTTATTCCATCTTGGAATCAGAATAACATGTTGGTTAACACTCCAACAGGTAAGGATATTAGCACATAACAAGTAAAAAAAAAAGTTACAACCCTACTATTCCTTGGTACAAATAAAGGCTATAAACAATGATCAAGTCCCAGGATGTTCATCTTGCTCATAAAGATTACATTGTTGTACTCTACTGCTTATTACAGATTGGGAAAATATGACACTTGCCTTGTTGTGTCTGGCTTCTTTTGCTAAACATCATAGTTTCCAGTGCATCCCTTTGTTGCAAGAGAGAAGACTATATTCTGTTTATGACTGCATAGTATTCCATAGTGTATACATACATTATCTTTTCATCCGTTCATAGTCCTTTGTGTTGATTCCATATCTCAGCTGTTGTGAGCTGGTATACACATGGGGCACATATAACTCTGAAATGCTGTTCGCTTCATTTGGGTAAATTGCCAGAAGTGGGATGACTGGGTCATATGGTCTATTTTTCAGTATTGAGCTATCTCCATACTGTCTTCCCTAATGGTTCCATTAGTTTTCATTCACAGTAACAATGCATTAGGGACCTTTTCTCCTACATCTTCATCAGTATTTCTTGTTTTCTGACTTCTGTATAATAGCCGTTCTACCTGGGGCGAGGAGAAACCTCATTGTGGTTTTTCTTTGACTCCCCCTGACGGACAGGGATGCTGATGCTCCTGGCCCCTCACACATTCTTTGTTTTCCTCTGTCCTCCTGAACCCCTCTTGTGCATCATTTGAGGCTTCCTTGCCTTTAATTTTATGCACATTGTATAATCCGATATCTCCACTGAAGCGTTAATTCTCCTCCATCTTGTGGAGACTCCAGGGCCTACTACTATGGAAAGTCGCCAAGTTACAAGTGTGGATGCCCAGTTTGTAGGGTGCTCACTGAGACTTAAAAATCCTATTGCATGAGCTTGGGCAAACTTTGAAACTCTCTTCTATAAATCCTGCCTTCTTAATATCTTCTACTTGAGAGCAAGATGTCTATTATAGAAGAGATGCCCAGTTCTCTCAGCCCCAACATGTATGTATGACATATTTTAGATAATCAGTAAACAGCTCATGAATAGATGAAGACTGACCACATCCATGAACCTGTCAGAGGGGAACTCTTTGTGTTACACAAATAAAACCTAAAGATAGCTATACCTTTTCCACCATTTCTCATGCATGACTATCACCTCAGTTCATTATCATCTTTTCACTTTTTAAGCAAATTATGCAATTTGTACGTATCAAAAGTCCTAGTAGTCCATTTTTGAGTTCTACACTCTGAACTGTTTCATCTCTACAATCTTTGTCCTGCTGGTGTCAGCACATATCCAGAGAAACTGCCTTTCTTTCTCTGCCTCTCCATATCATTCATTTGCTTGCAGATGGATTGCTCCCCTTTCTCACCACCACTTGTATTTTTCTTACACTGCAGGGAAGCAAATGTACTCAGTAGCCTCACGAAGCCCTTTCAGGGAGATTGTGAATAACCTAGTTTGCAATTGTAAAATACTCGTTTTAGCTTTGGGGCTAATATTTTCATTCTTAGTTGTCTTCTCATATTTCCAGCGATTTATTACTAGTTTCCTATGAGAACATTTATTTCCTCTCTTTAAGACCTAACATCTTGCAAGCATTTATCCTTTCCTATGCCATCACCAAAATGATCTTGTGTATAAATTTCACTTATATTCCGCAAACCCAAGTCTATAGCACAGATTCCCTTCCTTCCTATCAAAGTGTTGAACTTAGTCTAAAACGGAAGTGTCTGCCTCCAGATGTCCGGCAGCACAATTCCTTGCATCATCTTCTCCACACCGAGCAAGAACACTGCTTCCACGTGCTGTGAAAAGTCCCTATCTCCTGCATTACCAGCTCCTTTTCTGCCAGGGAAAATCCTTACCAAGGCCCCTTAATTCTTCTACCATCTGTCCCAGACCTGATTCTTTGAATAGTGACCTTGGCAAGTAAAATATCACACAACTTGTTTGTCCCATGGAAAGACTCTCCACTAATGTTTATGTATGACAATTTCATGTTTTCCCTTCCAATACTCACATTCTACCTTGAGTTTCAATGGTTCCATGGTCAATTCCTTCATTGTGCCCCATTTGTTAACTAGCCCTCTGTCCTTCAGTCATCCTACTATTTTGTACATTATAGTTAACTGCATTTTCTTGCCTGATTTCCCTTACAATGACATATTTTTTTGTGATGATGGGGAACATTTTTCAATCTCTGTAACCCCCACGAAGCCCCATTCCTTGCACAAGATGCTCAGTAAGTATCCATGACAACCTGTAAATCACTCATTCCAAAAATCGATGCTTCCTGGATCCTTTTCATAGCCATTGTGGCCAAACTAATTTAAGAGAGCAGTTGCATTTCTTAGGCAGCCCTGTCTTCCACATTGTAGGTCATAAATTATCCAAACCAAATCACACAGAAAACCCTACAACAGAGTATTTCATGTGTCACTTTGTCATAAATACGTAAGTATGCTTGCCAAATTTATTTGAGCACTTTAAAGAAATTAAACATCAACTTAATTTTGCGTAGCATAATTAGATTCTACATTCTTACACATTTAAGTCTTGCCGCATTGAACAGTTAAAGCTCATTTACAAAAATGGCTTGGTTGCAGTACTTTGATGTTTCTTGTTTCTGTTGCAGGGACAGATCAGCGTGGGATTGTAGCGCTTGCCAATATCCGATGTTGCTGACTCGTAATCTCCAACACCATTCTCAGTGAGTTCGTCAATGGCTCCATGAAGATAAACATTGTGTCCAGTGTTCCCAGAAGCAGCATCCCAAAAAGCAAAACCCGTATTTTCCCAGTGTCCCTGTTCTCAATCTCCACTATTTGGAAAGACTTCATACATCATCCAGTAAGTGTAGCTTCTATAAACCTCCTAAGCCAAAGTGGGGAAGTGGCACAATCTGTCATAGCTTTAGGCTTTTCTGACACCCTCCCCTTAGGCATTTCATTTGGTTCTTACCTGGAACAGGAACTACAAAGAGTTTCCTTCCTACAGACTTGCAGGGTTTGTCTGTGGGCTGCTGATTAAATAAAAACAAGATGCTGTTCTTTGAATAAATGACAAGAACATGATAATTCCAAAGCCTTCATGAGACATAATTTACTTTCCTGAAAGTAAATAAATGTTGGTTCATTTATTTAGTAATTTTGTATGTAATGCTCCCAGGAGACCAACCCTGAGCAGTTTTGGAAGTTGTGAAATGTGACTTCAATTATCTGTTCCTACTCTATATTACCTTGATTCTTTTAAAACATTTTCTCATTCAGTCTACTGTGTCAGTTAACTAGTGCCACATAATAAACTATCCCAAAAGTTAATGTCTTAAAACAACCATTTATTTCTTGTTATTCTATAAGTTCATGGGGTTTTTTTGCTTATCTAAATTGACGGCACATCTGTTGTGAACCATGTTGCCAAAGAGACTGTTGATTTTGGCTACAATTTTTCTGTGCATCTGCAGTGTCAGGACAATTGGCTGACAGATCTGCTCCCCATGTCTTATGCTTTAGCAGATTACCCTGGCATGTCTTCATGACCAAGACAGAAAAGCAAGAGAAAGAAATACGCAAGGACCGTTATGGTCCCGATTCAGCACGTGTTTCCCAGTGCTTTCCACATTCTGTCTGCCGGAATCACAGTAAGTCAAATTCCAAGAATGGGAACAGAGATCCCTGCCACTGATGGGAAGAAATGTAGTTGCAATGTGAAAAGGGTGGACCCAGGAAAGGGTGAAGCGTGGAGAAATGTTTGAAAGCAATCTTCTCCAGCTTTTCAGGAGTGCCGTTAGTTTAAAATATCCTGTCTTTGTAATGTTCAATGGGGAAATTATCTGAGATACCTATTCAGAGAGGTATGATTTTTGAGACTGTATATGAAAACTAATGCTGAAGAAGTAACTGCAGTTCTTAAGTCCCCTGGGACAGAAACTTTAAAGAACACAGCGCATCAGCAAGTACTTGGAAGAAAAGTGTGATAGGATGATATTCTCATTAAGAATTCTTTACATAATACCACTAGTAATAGCATCATGCAGCAATAATATCCATGTAAATATGTATTAGGCTATGAGTCAAAAGCTTGAATTCTTCAGCTTATTTATTTGAGTTATCATACCCACTTTATAGATGACACTAAAGAGGCTAAGGAGGTTTACGCATTGTATATCTGAGTGCCCAGTTATTGGATGATGGACCCGAGACTTGATCCTTTCTATGCCTACCACAGGGTGAAGCTGTTCACTGTTGCAGGCTCCCACAGGTGGCTTTCTCAACAGATGAAGGATGATATTGATTTTATATCACTCACATGATTCTCCACTGGTGGTTCTCTGCCTTTATTGGACACTGAAATCAGCTGTTTTTGGATACTGATGTCTTGGTTCTAGCTGCAGTGATTCTAATCTTGTCCTGAGCATGCGGATTTTAAGATTTCTCAGGCAAATTACAGTGTGTGGCTGTTGGAGTGCTATGTGAAGGGTTGCCCATGGATCAGCAAGATCAGCATCACCTGGGCTGGTAGGAATGCAGATTCCTAGGATATTCCCCAGACCAGTTAGGTCAGAATAGCTGGAGTAGAGCTTCTCCCCTATGGATTTTGAATGTGGAAGTTAAGAAAACTGACATCCAAATTTGAGGTGCCTGGGTTAGAGTCAAGGTTACAGTTCCAGTTTCTGCTTCCTGATAATGTGCACCCTTGGAGGGATCAAACATATGAGGGACCCAAGTTGAATTCCCAGCTCTTGCCTTCAGCCTGTTTGAGCTCCGGTTGTTGTATGTGCTTGGGAATTTAACTAGTGAATGGAGGAGCTCTTGGTCTCTGTCTCTGTACACTTCAATAGGTAAACGTATTTTTTAAGTCTTTCTAGGTGATTCTGCTGCACACTGAAGTTGGAGAATCACCGATGGTGGTCAGTCTTGTACTCCAAAATTTCCTGACTAGTTTCGTAAAAATTCGTAGGCCCCTTCCTAGACTGATAGACACTATTTGCACCTGGGTATTCAAGGCAACTCTTATGTGCCATGATTTAGAACCATTGTTACAATGAAGGGACTGTAGTGCTTTGTGTAGTCCAAGTGCACTGACTTTGGGATTTAGCAAGCTGAGCTGTTTTTTCCCTTAAATAGAAACTTGATGAACACATTTGTTTCTCCCCCAAGGAAAGATCTGAAGGAAAAGCCAAAGATATTTCTCTCTCTCTCCTCCAACACCCCTCCTCTCTTACAGCAAAGACCGATGCTGCAGGTTTCCAGAACAGCAGACTGATTGCTATCTCATCCATAATTAATAGGATATAATGGCAGAGGGACAGCTGTGCTGTGTGCACTGGGATGAAGCCACCCGCAGCCCTATGGCCTGGATTGCATATCCCAGCAGAAATCTCACTGCAGCTATTAGCCTTTCTATTGGGATAAATCAAATGGCCAAGCATGGCTGGCTTTGAGATTAAACTTGGAAGCTAAAGTCCAGTGTGGACATTGGCTCTTCCATGCCAAAGAAGAAATCAAATTTTAATTCTTCACAAAATTGCCTGTTTCAACTTCTGATGGCATGTCTGAGAAATCCTGGCCTATTACTAATTGTTCCCTTAGCTATTGGTCCTAGAATAGAAGAAATTATGTTCAGAAAATATTTCTGTTACAGGTGATCTGGGAACTTAAATAAAAAGTCTTCTTCAGTAATATTTAGTAGGAGCCATCCCTGAAGGTGGAATTTATATTTTGGAAACATTTATTTTAAATAATCACTTTTTAAAAAATGTTTTCAATTCCTACATTTTGCAATTGGTCCATGATTAACTCACAATTGTTTCCTGAGCACTGACTGGGTAGAAAGCATGATACTGATAGCTGTGGGTGATATGAAGTAAATAATACATGCAAGAATGCGCCACTCAAGGTGTGGGCCACAGAACAACCTTGGCACTGCTTGAGATATCTGCTTAGAAAAACCAATCTTAGGTGTTAGCCCAAACCTACTGAGTCATTCTGATACCATCTTCAGGTGATGGGCTTTAATGAGTGCAAAATACTGGAATGGAAGATGTGATCTTATCTTCTAAGAGCAATTGAAAAGCACTAGATACATATAAGAAAGCTTACATCATGCTAACAACTAGGAATACCAAAATTTTGTCCCTATTTTCTAGGATCTTGCTGTTTTCAGACATGAAAGAATGTGACAAGCTGAAAAATTATCTCAAGTCTGGTTACTAAGACCTAGAGTCAGATGTAGACATTTGAATATATGTCATCAAAAGTTGAAGAAAGCAGAATGGGGCAGGGGTAGGAGCCAAATGAGGTTAAGCTCCCAGCTGGAGTGCACCTCCGGTCTGATCCAGCAGGGAGCCTGAAACTATGATGTGTGTCTAGAGGTGAGACTGCCCTCAGTCAAGAAAATCAGTCTTTAGTATTCTACATACAAGAGTCTTCCCATGACCACCCTGAGATGGGAATCCAAGATATAAACTCCTGGTCAAACTGGGTTACATTTAGCTGAGCTCTGTTCTCTGAGCAGGAGAAGAGTTAGTACTAAATGTTAACATCGTCTAAAGGATGCATTAGCCAAGAAAGGAATTCTGAATGCTGTACCAGCAGCATTGTGATCTGAATGCTTTGGTGTTGTGAACGTAGCTGCCTCTCCTTTGATAATAACTGTATTTGATTTTCTCTGGGGGGTACTCTCACCTCCTCTGCCATTAGCAAAACTGGTTCATGTGGGACACTAAAACCCACCCATCATCAGTGATCATAACACTCATGTTAATCTAGGCAAAGCATCACATCTCTCCACACAACTTACCTGAAAATGGACCATAAGAGGACCAACAGACTGGCTTAGGTTTCAGGAAAGAGCACTCTTCCAGGCTAGGTTGCACTCCGCAAGACAGTCACTTGTCAAGACAGCAAGAGTGAATGAGAAACTCAGGCCTGTGTGTATGAAGCATGAAGGCTGAGGGGTATGTGAGCAATAAGCTAACAAACTACAATGCTGACATACGACATTCTGAGCCTAGTTTTCTGTATATTGCAGTTAAAAAATGCTTTAAGATTTAGACATGAGTATAGTCCTTCCTGTTTCTCATAGCCATTTGATCTTAACAAGATCAATTTCTGGTCTCCTTTCTCTGCCTTATGAATCTTATTTTCTTTCACTTATTCCACTACAGAAACAAATGTTTTTGGCTGTTCTCATGTTCTGTGTTTAGACTGCTCCCTCATTCCTCAAATCAAATTGAAAATGTTTTCACACCAGTTAGTTAAAATCAGACACCCTTTTTCTCCCATAAACAGTATAAATAACAAAGTTAACTTTATACGGAAAGATTGTATCTTTTAATCCTTAATTTCTAAATGTATTGATTTTTACAAACTAACACTTGTAACAACATTTTCACCATAAATTTCTATTAAGCTAAATCTTAATTTCAAGGAGTGATGGGAATATTCTCACAAGTAAGCTTAAAATGCACAAACATAGACAGGGCTAATGACTACAAGTATTTGTTACTTCAGCAGAGCATAGACAGGATTTATTTCCAAAGTCAAAAAGCCTGAAGTATTCAGAAAAACCTCAGAGTTCAAAATAGAAAATAAAATCTCAATATGCAAAGAGAATTTTAAGAACTAATTTAGGTTACACAGTCTGAAGTTAATGTGGCTTAGGGGGTTACTTATGTCAAGTCTAAGAATTGGTAGACTGGGCTGCAGCTACGGAGCTAGGGCAAAACTGATCAGGCAGCTGCATCCACTGATACGCACATTGGCTGGTGCAGGTAACAGACCAGACCTGACCCTGCCTTGGTGGTACACACAAGAGTCAAGTCTGAGGTCACCCCAAATGAGGTTTCTTGGGTAGCTCCCCAACCGAACCCCTGGACTCAACACTGACAACAGATAAAAATCATAGGAGGTAGTCCAGCCTTGAAGTGCATGTACTGGGACTGAGTCTCATCGTTTGCTGATGCCTGTGCCGTGGACACTATACCCAGATGCACACAGGGGACATGACAGCCAGCTCATCCAGGCCAACAGGGGATGTCAACTGCTTTGTCAGGTTGGGCACTTCTTCTGGCCAAGCTTTACGGCATGGTCCTGGGTCTAGGGATGCAATAAGGTGGATTTTGTCAGCAAATAGACCCTTGGAAAGAATTTCTTAATCTTGGAGAGATGAACTGACAGGTTCTCACAGGTATCAAAACCACTCAAGTAACCCCCATCCCCAGGTGCTAAGGCAGTGTGACAGCAAGGAGCTCCCCTGTAGGCACAGGAGGAAGAAAAGACTGAAACATTTGTCTCCTCAATAAGGACCATACCTGACCCTGCCCACCCTAGACAAGGGCCCACATGGGCAAACATCTTCTCAGTCATGTAAACAATATTAAAAAAAAAAGTTGAAGACAATAGGTATAAAACTGACAACTGTTGATCAACTGAACCTTAATTTTTTAAAAGATTTATTTTTTATTTCAAAATCAGATATACAGAGAGGAGGAGAGACAGAGAGGAAGATCTTCCATCCGATAATTCACTTCCCAAGTGACCACAATGGTCAGAGCTGAGCCAATCTGAAGCCAGGAATTTCCTCCAGTTCTCCGACATGGGTGCAGGGTCCCAAGGCATTGGGCCATCCTTGACAGCTTTCCGAGACCACAAGCAGGGAGCTGAATGGGAAGTGGAACTGCCGGGATTAGAGCTAACACCCATTTGGAATCCCGGCACGTTCAAGGCGAGGACTTTAGCCACTAGGCCACCACGCTGGGCCCCTGAATCTTAATTTGTTATACTATATTCAAGTTTATGTTACTAGTAATAGCTACTGTCAACTGAGTTCCCCAAGTAGACTTTTCAAATACTTTCTCAATCATCAAAACTACACCTAAGCCTTCATTAAGGAATGAAAATTCTCATTTTACATTTTTTAACTGTCCCAACAGTACTTGGGGAATGTAGTTCAGGATTAGGTCCCAACTCTGAGTGCCTCTGACTTTAGAATCTGAACTCATGACTGTGAAAAGGCTGTTTGCCTACACTCACTTACCTTTCCAAGTTGGCTACTGAGAATATCAACATTCACACACACACACACACACACACACACACACACACACACACACGTGTGACACCAGTTCTGTATTATCCTGGTCTGCCAGAGGTAATGCATTGGCTCTGTTAGGACTGGCTGTGTGCAGGGAGAGGGGTGGGTAGAGGAACATTCTGAACTCATGCTTTTGAAAGGCAAGATTTCCTTGACAGAGCTAATCCACAGTAGGTTTCTAGCTGATGGGAATGCAGTCAAATGTGGCATTTGGTGTTTCAAACCCTAATGTCCCAATTCTTCTGTCTCAAAGATCAGCTGTACAGCGTTACTATTGAAGCTATCGTGTTCCCTACATGTGATGTTGCACACTTTTCTTGCATATTTGCCTTTCTATATTTGCATCTCCACATTTGCATTTCCACATCTAACATTTATACTTGGCAAGAAGATTAGATAACTCTTCATTACACCTAGAACATTCCCTGTACCTCAAAACTGGACCTGCTGTACTGTGGTCTTGTTGGAATGAATGTGAATCTTCCAAATAGGAGAAGGAACAAAGGCAGTCCTTCATACACAAGTCTGTATGTTGAAAATGTGCAATGTGGGGCCCGGCGCTAAGGCCTAGCAGATAAAGTCCTTGCTTTGAACGCGCACTTATGGGTGCTGGTTCTAATCCTGGCAGCCCCCGCCTCCCATCCAGCTCCCTGCCTGTGGCCTGGGAAGGCAGTCGAGGACGGCCCAAAGCCTTGGGACCCTGCACCTGCATGAGAGACCCGGAAGAAGTTTCTGGCTCCTGGCTTCCAATAGGCACAACACCGGTCATTGCAGTCACTTGGGGAGTGAATCATTGGGTGGAAGATCTTCCTCTCTATCTCTCCTCCTCTCTATATCTGACTTTGCTATAAAAAAAATAAATCTTTAAAAAATATGCAATGTGGAAAGCCATGGGTACACTGTCATGGATCAATCTTTTTAGCCAGTGACTTACCAGATTTCTTTTGGAAGCTAAGTTCTTCACAGACCGTTTACTTCTAGAATGTTTATGTCATTGTTACTTTCATATTTCTTAATCTTCCAAAATATTCTTCCCCTAACAGTAAAAATCCGTAGAGATTGCAGACCTTTTCTCCAAACACCCAACATATTACCATATGGATATGAATTATTCATTAGGGTAACAGCAAAAGGATACTTGATAGTGGCCAATTTTGGATTTAATGATCTTTATTTCTCCCTAAATGTGTATTCAGATTAGACAGTGAGGACTCCTACCATGTTTATAGATGACAAGGTCAAAAAAACAATTATCCTGAAACACTGAGCACTGCATATTTTCTTAGTGAATTTCCTAGAAATTATGTCTTTGGGGCTTCCTTGAGCATTCCTTTTGAATAACAGAGCCGTTACTTTCCACTCAGGCAAGCCCTTCCCCTCCCATTTAGTTGGCACTGCCTCTAATTCAGACAAGTCCAACACAGCCTTAACACTGATACCTGGTTAGGAGTAAAGTGTATGGGCCAAGGCAAGCTATAGAGAGCCCTCATCAGAACTTGAGAAGGAACTATGAGAAAATCAGGCCTTTCCCTGTGTTCATGAAGCATAAGATAGAGGTCACTTTTGCATTATATTTTTTGAAAGATTTTATTATTATTATTGGAAAGCCAGATATACAGAGAGGAGGAGAGACAGAGAGGAAGATCTTCCATCTGATGATTCACTCCCCAAGTGAGCCGCAACGGGCCGGCATGCGCACCAATCCGATGCCAAGAACCTGGAACCTCTTCCGGGTCTCCCACACGGGTGCAGAGTCCCAAAGCTTTGGGCCATCCTCGACTGCTTTCCCAGGCCACAAGCAGGGAGCTGGATGGGAAGTGGAGCTGCCAGGATGAGAACCGGCGCCCATATGGGATCCCCGGGCTTTCAAGGCGAGGACTTTAGCCGCTAGGCCACGCCACTGGGCCCTTGCATTATATTTTATGTATTTATGAAATAAATATATAGAAACTGAGTAAAAGAGAGATTAACAGATTCTCTCTTGTGTCATAGTTTTCACAGTAGCTGAACTTGGGGCATTTTGGACTTCACACATCTTTTTTTCTTTTCACTAGAAGTAATTTTTTTTGTAACGCATTGAGCATCTCTAATCAAAAAATCAAAGGTGGTTCAAAGGCCACAAGTTTTTGAACACTAGTGAAAGTGATACCATCAAAGGAAAACTTCACCACCAATATTGCATAAGATTCACTTCAACAAATGTTGTTGGGATAATTGGATCTTTGCATGCAGAATTAGGCAACAAGACACCTCCATTAATTAAAACCTCAGACCTGAAACCACCAAATTCTTAGAGGAAAAATACAGGCAAAACACAGCAATGCACTGGTTTAGGCAAGAACATCTTGGGTAAAACCCCATAAACATAGGCAATAGAAGCAAAAGTAGACAAATTGGATCTTACCAAGCTAAGAGGTTTCCGCAAGGCAAAGGAAACAAAACGAAGCAACCGTCAGAATGGGAGAAAATATTTGCAAACTATGCATGTGATGAAGGCTAAACGTCTAGACTAGGAGATGAAGAGTCTCAGCAAACAATCCCATTAGGAAACGAGATGAGGAAATAAACATGTATCTTTTCAAAGGATGAAACTGAAATGTTTAATAGACATAAATAGCTGTCAGACCCACAAGCCATCGGGAAATGCAAACAAACCTAGGTTGGGATGGTTATGTACAAATCAAAAGACTATTAATGCTTTTGAGAATGTGGAAATTAGACATCCTAATGCTTTGTTAGTGTGAGTGCAAGCTAGTTCAACCATTGTGGAAGAGAATATGGCGATTCTTTGGAAATATGACAATAGATCAACTAATAGATATGATTCAGCCATCCCACTCATGGAAATTCACCCAAAGGAAAGGAAATCGGCACATTAAAAGAGCTATCTGTACCCTCATGTTTACAGCAGCTTGGTTGACAATATCCAATATTTGGAATCAATCCAGATTTCTATCAACTCATGATTGGATAAAGAATATTTTAGTATTACATACTCAGTGGAATACTACTCAATCATAAAAAAGAATGCAATTCCTCTGCAATAAAGTGGATGCAGTTGGAGAACGTGTTGCTTAGGGAAATAAGCTAGTCTCTCTCCACAAGGCAAATAAGTTTTCTCTAATTTTTGGTAATGTGTAGCTTAACAAAAATATATGAGCAAAACTCTTTAGATTTGTTCTTCATAATTCTTATCTATATTCCTAAGGAACAGTGGTTTTTGTATTACAACTTGCTGAATTCTGAATTGAGCAGTCATTAACTTCTGACTTTGAAGTAAATTAAAAGCATGTCATTAAAAACATTAAAGATAGGATGGACGGTGGAAATGATGGAGGGAGAAAGTAAGGTAGAAGGTATTATGATGTTTTTAAACTTGTGTATGTGAATATATAAAATCTCATTTTAGAAGCTCTGCTTTTTAAGTTTTTCTTTTCCATTATATTGTTTCTTAGGATGAGGGAGTCCCCCTTCCACCCTCTCCATTCTCTCTCCATCCCCACTGTTTTCTCCTATATTATAACAAAGTATAATCGTTCAACGACAGTCACAAGTCCATTGCTCTTCTGTTTAAGTACATCAGGATATTGTAGGTATGCACAATGATAGAAAGCCCAGCATCCTATTGTGGATATATATTTATAAGTTTCATTGAGAGTCCACCTTTTAATTCAGAAAGAGATGTATTCTGCAATGCATCTTCACAGTACATTAGCCCCCACGACACAGTTCCTTTAGATAAATATTTGTCTTTACATGTTGACTTACATGCTTTTTGATCTTGTATTTTGCATGAAGGTTGCCTTAGTGAGAAATATGATATTTGTCCTTTGGGGATCGGCTTATTTCACTGGGCATAATGGTGTCTAGTTGGGATACCATTTTGTTAGAATTCCATTCTTTTTAATGACGGTAGTAATCCAGAATAAATGCATTATAGTTTATTTACTTTCTTTTCTATGGACATCTGTGTTGTTTCCATCTCTTAGCTATTGCAGATTGTGCTGCTGCAAATACAGGATTCCAGATCACTTTCTCATATGCAGATTTCATTTCCTTTGGATATGTTCCCAAAAGTGGGATAGCTGGGTCGTACAGTAGATCAATTTTTAGTTCTCCTAGTACTCTACTCTCCAAACTGATTCCATAATGGTTGTACTAGACTATACTCCAACAGTGAAGTAGGGCATCTTTGTCCCTACGAGCTATGTATGTGGGTCATTTATTTGAAGAAACTTAATTTTATGTTTAGAATTATAATCACTCATAAAAATGTATCATGCATTTAAAAAAACTCCAAAACTCAAATTATTATAAATTCAAGCTATTTGTAGCCCTAATTTTGAACATCCAAAATCATAAGGAACACAGTATGTCTAACTGCATCTAGCCATGTCCATTACCTTGCTGGAGATTTTTCAGGAGTTGACATTTCAATGACTATTTTTTGTTAGCGGCTTCTTCAAGGGGTCAGTTCTTCTGGGTCTCTCTTGTACAAAACAAGGCAAGGTAAATTCACGGGATTGCTGGCATAGTCCCCATGTAGAGAGGCTCCTGTTTCCTGCAGGACTCACATTGAAGCCAGCCAAGATGACTTGCACTACTGGTTATGACAACTCTTGAGGGTCAGAAGCACAACAGAAGTTGAGGAGAAGGAACCTGATACTTATCTGATGCATCCGGAGTTCAGCTTCCTGGGTTCTAGGCCACTGTCTGAGCACAGGATTCTTTTTCATAGGAATGTCCTAATTTGCAAGAATATTTTCTGTATGTTTGTACCTAAATAAAAAGTTCATAGACAAATCCCAATAAATCATTTATTTTAGTAGTTCTCAAACTATAGTGTGAAGAAAAATCTTGAGGAAGGCTGTAAAACCCTCTCTGAATCATTAGATCTGAAGTGAGCCTGAGAACTGGAAATCCAGCAATTTCCAGTGGATGCTAACTCTAGGGTTCTGGTAACTTGAAGAACAATGCGTAGTGTAAGAAGACAGCCTAGAGAGGATGCCAAATGCTGAGGGGGTACAGTGTGCATTTGATAATGATTCCTTAGTAGAAGTCTTGTGTGATGAATCCATAAAAATCCATTTTCTCTGATATATTTGCTCATTTAGTCTCCATTTGGATTGAAAAAGATGCAATTGTGTGCCTCTGAATTCAGTAATCTTCTTTTTTAGCTGAGCCAAGTTTGCTAAGTAGCAGCCATCAGGGATATGAAGCCATTCTGTTGTGTGCTAGTTTAAATAGAGTTTTCAGTGGCCTGAAAAGTCATCAGTCAGGGCACAGGAGTTTCTCTAAACACTAGGCCAGACAGGATGGATTAGGAAATCTCCAAACTGGATAATTAGTCAAGAAAAATAAATACTCTTTGGCAAACACCATTATAACCACATTGGACCTTCCAGCTAATCAATTTACTGGGCCATCTGTCTAAGAAAGTGAACAGGAGCCAGTGCCCAATCTGCAAACCTGCAGGATGGCAATAGGGGACTCTTGTCAACCTGCGGTAAGCAGAAGGAGCAAATCTTCACACTGTCTTTCCTGCCCAGAACGTGTAGGTAGCCTCAGCTTGCAGAGAACATCTCACTGTCAGGCCAGAAGCACTGTCAGATCATCGTGCTGTTTACATCTGAGATGTATTGGATGGGTTAACCTAAGGATGTTCTTGATTGACTTGAAGGGCATCAGAACACAAACCATGGCGGTGACAGCAGAAATTAGATGCCTCCTACTCAAGAGTTCCTCTACATAAAAATTGCCTTGTCAGCTATATGTAGTGCACTGGGCTAGAGGCTTCTAAATGAATAGCAAAAGCTTATTTGTTTGCTCAGCATCTGTTACAGTGATTGACATATGGTTGATATCCCATTAGGGTCTCATGAGTGGATGAGAATATAATAAATTACAGGCATCAAATAATACCTTCATCAGCACAAATTTTAAGTATCATGACAATTAAGGGGACAGGACATTTCATTCAGATTTCTCAGGGGAGGCTACTGCAACCGTGAACTCTACGTAAGTTTAACACAAGGGAGAAGACATGCGTCATGGAGGGTCCAGGATTAACACTCAGAGGAAGGGAGTGTATACTCACAGTGCCAGGACAATGAAGAGACTTGTGACCTGCAGTGAAGCCTTCTGTTAAGATAATAGTGAGGGGCATGTTATGTCATTTAATGTGGATATTTTCCTGAAACCCAATAGTGATACCAAAGGACAATAATTATTTGGTTTTACTGTGTAGGAGAGACTCTAAGCAGAGAATAGTAAGCATTTTCTCTGCATCATGCCATGAGACATAGTAGGACCAGGTTTAGAAATGTTGTCATCTGAGCCCCGCATCTACTCTGCTAACCAGTTGTGATGTGCTACCATCCTGAAGTTCAAGCAAAGGCCACCCAGAAATGAACCAAGTCATTTATCTGGAATTCCCCCCCACGCATACCACACTTAATTTTCATGCTACTGAACTGTGCATTAGGAGGTGAGGTTGAAGGTCAGGTGGAGGCCTCCTGGTGTTAGAATCTGAAGGATGGTGGCTGGTGGATTAAGCCATCCAGTAGAGGAGGGAAATGTTGGTATGTAGGAGAAGAAATTGGCTACATGATTCAGAATCAGGGTTTGCACCGTAAACCCAGAGATTAGGTCTGTTACCAAGACCTTCTTGGGAAAACCATGAAATGGTGGTGCTGTGGGTCAGTGGAACCATCGCTGATTCGGGGAAGTGAACTTTAGTTCTGGGAACATCTTGTCAGTGGTGAGGATTACAGTCATCTCAGTGGACATTGCTTCGTGTGTTCTGATTCTGCTGCTAGCAAAAGAACAGGATTGTTCGGAACTTCCTGTCACTGGACCAGCTAGGCTTTATTTCAGTCATATCTGCCTTGTCCCAGGTTTATGTGTGTTACTTCCAGTGTGTTGCTTCAACCAAACAGGTCTTTGATTCAATACAAGCCAAAGCAAGTAGCCTAAAATTTCTCCATCAAAAGATGTGTAAGTATGATTGCTTGTCTTTTACCCCAGCTTTTTTAAGAGGATCTACCTACCAATTTGTGCTGCCAGATGAGTTTGTGCCACCAGTTTGCTGCCACTATCCATCTTTCTTAATATTCTATTTCCCTGTTATATGAAAGGCAGAAGCAGAAAATGAAAGATCTTCCATCTCTTGGTTCACTTCCCAATATGCCAGCAGCTGCCAGGATTGATGCAGGTTGAATTCAGGTATTCAGAACTCGATCCAGATCTGCTTGGGGCAGGGGACAGGGGTGGTAGGGACCCAAGTACAAGGCATGCATTAGCAGGGAGCTGAATCAGAAGTGGAAATACAGGGTCCAACAAGGAACTACGAGATAGGATACAGACATTCCAGTTGAACCTCTAACTTCTTCACCACATATTCCTCTTCCAACGAGTGTCATTCATATATACATACATATATATATATATAAATTATTCGAAAGTCAGACATGAATGGCATACAACAATTAGAGTAGGAGAAGAGGCAGCTGAGGTCAACCCACTTGTAAAACCTTAGCCTTGGAATAATTATTCATTTCGATGCTGAAATATTTAAGCATATTCTGTAATGGGGAATGATACCTTCAGCACAGAATGATGATATTCACTTACTCAACGTCAAATATTATTTCAAAACCCTAGATATTGTTGCAGATTGTAGGAATATGGTGAAAAGGCAGGGAAAATGGCTTTCAAGATGTTCATGATCTTAGGAAACTTTTTCTGCCAAGGGCCATTTAGACATTTGTAGCATCAAATGTAGGCTGTGCAAAATTATCAACTTAAAAATTAGCCTGCTGAGGGCCAGTGCTATGGCATAGTGCATGAAATCACCTCCTGCCGTGTTGGCATCCTAAATGGATACCGGTTTGAATTCCGGCTGTCTGACTTCCAGTCCAGCTCCCTGATAATGTGCCTGGGTAAGCAGCATAGGTTGACCCAAGTCATTGGCGCCTGAACCCACATGCAAGACCCAGAAGAAACTGCTGGATTTAGCCTTGCCCAGCCATTGATGTTGCTGCCATTTGGAGAGTGAACCACTGGATGGAAGATCACGTCCTCTGTCTTCTCTGTTACTCTTATTTACAATTAAATAAGGAAAATCTTTAAAAATACCCTACTTCTGAAGTATGGAATTGTAAGTCCCACTTGTGAGTGCTTTGGCAGAATCAGAACAGATTATTTCATGGGCTTTAGTGATGGTGGGCCAGTTTTCCTTAGCCCTGAAGGAAAGAACAAGACTCGCATTTCTGAATAACAAAAGTACAGAGGAGTTAGAGCAAAATGTAACATCTAGCATTCACAGATGAAGGTTGTAGATTGATAAATAGGACAGTCTTGACAGCAAGTCCAAGCTCAGAACAGTAAAGCAATAGTTGGGAATTGACCAAAGAATTAACTATGAGGTGTGGGCCAAGGCAAGCCTTGGAAATCAAGAGTTTCCTGTGGGAGGATCGTGGGTAACAGGACTCAAGGACACATTAGCCTGTATTTAGCAAAGGGGAAGCTTGTCAGAAAGAGAAGACCTTCTGAAATCCATCGAGTCTTAACCAGGAAGACTAGAAGCCATCTTATCTAGAATGTACATTATAAAGGAGATCTGATATGGTGAGGGTAGGTAAGTCACAGAAAGGGGAAAGGATCAGTATGGAGCAGGGAGTGTACCTAACTAGGTTGCACTTAAGAACAGTTGTAGATTCACAGAAAAATTGGAGAACCAGCATAAACATGCCCATATGCACTATAGTAATATTGTCCCTGTAGCTACCCTTTCTTTAGCATAGTACTTTCTCATGGTTCTTGCATGGATAATGATACATTATCATAAGCAAAAGCCCATTTTTTTTCTAATTTTCTTTTCCAGTGTTCCATCCAGGATGTCACAAAGCTTTAGTTCCTGTACCATCCAGATTACCATATACCTTTAGTTGCTACAGTTCCTTGAACTCATTTTATCGGTTATTCCAAGTTACTAAGAACTTTGGTGGTTTTGTGGAATATGGAATAAGAATTTTCAGATTATTCTTTATTTGGAATTAATTTTTCTCACTATAGGTCAGGTTTGTGGTTGTGAGATGCCAGACCACAAAGGTCAGTGTCTATTTCATCACACGTCAGTGTGATCTATGACTGTAAATGTTGACAGAGGCCATATCTGGCTGAAGAAGTGGTTTCCAGGTATTTTCTCTGTAAGTTATCTTTTCCCACCACCGTTTCCATGTGGTACCCAGCAGAGAAAAGTCACTATGGACACACCCTGCCCAGCAGGGGAAATTGAAGTTCCAACCCAGAAGGGTAGAGAATGTCCATATTTAATATCACACACTAGAGATTCGCCTATTTCCTCTTGCTAATGTACCAACAGGAATCCATGCAGCATATTTAGTTGATATTTTTGGATTGTAATCCATTATTGACTTTGTTTTGATTATTTGAACGTTTCTGGGATTGATCACTGAGAACTCTTTGACTTTGTCCCTTAGATCAACCTCCATCATAGGACATAGTTACCAATCCTTTCCCCTTTCTGTAACTGACAATAAAATGTTTCCCTTATAACGTATATTTCTGGCCAGAGTCCTCTTCTGGGATTTACTATTGCTACAGGAGCAATGCACTAACATTGATGAATGATATCAGAAGGCGAGATCTAGGAAGTAGGCGTGCTTGTGGTTAATGTGGTGCGTCACTTCTAGGCAATTAGATGCATGTTTGTAAGATTTATATATATGGTCAGATGCATTGAGACTAAGAAAGCTAAGTTCTGATATCTTGTACTCTAATCCGTGATCCTGAAATTTTACCCCTCTTTCCTTATTTACAAATAACTCCCCTCCAAACAGACATCTGATTGTTACCACTTCTTATGTGTTTAATTGTCCAGTGCTAGTGTGAGTGTGTGTGTACACACAATCCTGGTCAGTGAGGAGACTGCATACATTTGTAACAAAGTTTTTTTGGACTATGTTCCCTGAGCTCATCCAAACTCCTACTTCTTCAAAATTTGCACACATTAATATTTATTCTTAGTGCTGTAAAATTCTCTGAGTTTAATTTATGTATAGTGTCATGCATCCATCATTATGTTATCAGATAGGAAAATTCCACTCCCTGGAATAGTCCCTATGCATCACTTATTCGGCTTTTGCTCACTCTCTTGAAATCCCTGACAACCCCTGATGTTTTGATTATCACCGCAGTGTTGCCTTTTCCCCCAAATCGTACAGTATGGTGTGTTTTCACTCTTTACTGTCACTTTACTCTACGCATTTAAGATTCATCAATGTCTTTTCATGGCTTGATAGCACATTCCTCCATCACTGAATAGTATTCCCTGGTTGAGATCCCACAGTTAATGATCCTTTCGCCTACTGAGACACTGGTATCCCTAGATGTTGGTGATTTAAACTCCTAAAGCTGCTATAAACATTCACGTGAAGGTTTTTATATGAACATAACTTTTTAAATCATTTGGGCAAACACCTAGGAACATGATGACTGATCACGTGGCGAGATTATGCTTAATTATATAGGCGCCTGCTTCTAAAATATCTGGATCATTCTTATTCTTACCAGCAAGGAGTTAGAATTTCTGCTTTTCTTTATCCTGACTGGCATAGTAGCAAATCAGATTTCTGTATAATTGTCATTTTAAAGTAAGGTGCATTGGATATCTATTGGTGCATCATATGTTTTAAGCTGAAATTCCCCAACTATAAAGGATGCTAAAATGTCTTCATCTGCTTACTTCCCATTCACATATCTCTTTGGTGAGGTATCTTCTAAAACATTTTTATTAATACAGAGATTTCAGTTTTTCTTTCCCTCCCTCACTCATTCCCCCGTTCCTCCCTTTTGTTTTCCTGTAATTTTTACAATAACATAATTTTAATTGATAATCATGGACTTAGAGCAGCACTGCCCACAATGTTCAGCAAGTAAAATGTAGGAAGACCAGTCTTGCACAGTAACATACACAGACTGTAAACAATGCATGAGGTCAGTTTCAATCTGACATTTTGTGTGTCTATTTTATATGTATTTAACCTCATTATTCTCTTAGACTTGATTTTGGAAGGTTCAGTGTTCATTTTAGATATGAATATTTCAGTGTTGTGGTTTTCTTTTTGAAAGTATTCCTTCAAATACATGGCTTGTCGTTCGTCTTGCCTGTTCTGGAGAACGGATGTTTTAATTTTAATAAGTCAAATGTACTGCTATTTCTTCAAGGCAGTGGTATTTCATCTAGAAATGCATCACAAAGCTCAGTAGTTCTGTAAGTTTTCTTATGTTTTATTCTAAATGAGCCATAGTGTTATGTTAGATTTAGGGCTTTCACGTGTAAGAAATTTTGGCAGGTCTCTTCTTGTTCTTATGGATTCTCTAATAATCCAGAATATTTTGAAAGATTTTTTTTTGTATTTTATTGCCTTTAGTTCTTTGTCCAAGATCCCAATCTCTCCTTTACTCCTATTCCCTGCACCCCTCTCATTTATATATATGTAAACTTATATATAAAGTTATATATAAATCTATCTTTATAGCCATATATAATATATATTTATTTTACATATTCATATAGTTACATATAAATATATATTTGTATAAACTGATATTTGTTTCCGAATTCTATTCTGTTCTATCATTCTTTGTATGTTAACTTCCCTAAGAAGTAAGTCTTGACATGCAGTAATATAAGTCCTCTTTCTTAAGTTTTGTCTTTCCATATACATTCAATAGTTCTCAAATATTTTAAAAAGAGATCTATGAAAAACAGATGTCTTAATCTTGAGTCTTTTATTCTATGAACATGGGATATCTTCATTTACTTAGATGGTCTCTGTTATGTATGAGTTTAGTTTTACCTACATAGAACATTTACATCTTGCTAGGTTTTCTTATAAGTGAATAGTTTTCTGGTATTATTAGTCTTATTAGGATTTAAATTTCAGAACCAAGTGTTCACTACTGGTTTATGGTAACTCAAAGTAACCTTTTTCTTTTCTGTGAGCTTTAGTTCATATTCATTTCCAAGGAGGTAGGTAGGTAGGTAGGGGTGTGTGTGTGTATTAATTTGGGGGGATTTCATATGCAAGCTGTTGCCATGTTCAGTTTTTTTTTTTTCATTCCAGTTTGGGCAACCTGCACTTTGTCTTACTGTATTATCTAAGACTTCCAGCAGAATAGCCAATAGGAGTTACAAGACAGACATCTGTAGCTTTCTTTCAGTCTAAGAAAATTTGCTTTTGTCTCCATTAGGTATGAATTTAGCTGAAGACTGGGTGTAGACAGTTTGTAGATCAGGGTGAGGAAGTTCTACCCTATCTGTTGCTTAACAGTGTTATTATGAGTGGGTGACGAACTTGGCTGTGATTATTTTTCCTTTAGTCTGCCAATTGGTTTATTTTATTTTTAAATACCAAATCAGCTTAAATATCATTTGATGGTATCTAGTTTTTTTAGACAGATGGATTCAACTTACTAATATTTCACTAATCTATGTTCATAGGACAGTTTTTAACTTCACATCCCTTTATCCAGCTTCTAGGGCCACACTGGATGCTGTGTTTTCTGCTTCTGTGAGAGAATGGATGGCTTTCATCTTACATGCTACAATTCAGTAGTGAAACTATCGACCTATGATTTATTTTTAGGATATTTGATTGAATTAATATTAATTAATAGAGGCCTATTCAGAGTCTGTTTCTGAGTTTTTGTAGAGTGTTTTTGAAAGTCATTTTCTTCTACCTAGCCTGCCTAATTATCTATTAATAGAATCAAAACATATGAACCTTGTATTTCTGATATTGCTAATTTGTACCACATTTATTAGTCTTTGTTATAGTTCTGTGTTTTCTGTCTTCTTGTCCAATTTTATTTGTGTCTACCCTAATTATTGCTTTTAGGAAAATTAGGGTTAATTTGACCTCCTTTCTCTAGTTTCCCAAATTTTAGCCTCTTGCTTCCCAGTAAAAGTAGCTCTGACAAAAATTCCCCACTTATGTCACTGCATCCTCCTTCCAAATATATATTTTTTAGTTCATTTTTATATCACTTGATCTTCTTTGCATGTTAGTTGGAAATTAAAGCACTTCTAACTATTTAGGACTTTGCCAGCCACATTTCCATATTTTCTTAATGAATGTGTTTGTGGACAGCAAATATAATCCTGAACATGGTTCCTACTTGTTAAAATTTATAAAGTATGTTTTATGATCCAGAGTGTAGTTGGCCCTAATACTCATTTTTCTCAAGCTCCTGTGAAATATTTGTTTTACCTTTATTATTGGAACTTGATAATGTTGGTAAGGTGTGCTTTATTTGGTATTTGAAGCTTACTGTTTGTCTTCTTTCCTGCTCGATCAGTTATCAAGAGGTTAGGCTGAAGCATCAAACAATAGTGTTTATTTCTTCTTCAGTTGTTATATGTATTTTAAAAAGCAGTTTCAAAAACAGGCTAAGATTTACTAGGACATTTTTGGACATCTAACAATCTCAATATTCTCTACATTATGATTAACACGATATACATTATCCATCTCTTCATGTTTTTTAAAGATTTATTTATATTTTGTTGAGAGGAGGAGAGACAGAGAGGAAGATTTTCCGTCTGCTGATTCACTCCCCAGTGGCCACAATAATCAGAGCTGAGCCGATCCGAAGCCAAGAGTTTTTTCCAGGTCTCCCATGCAGGTGCAGCGACCCAAGGCTTTGGACCATCTTCGACTTCTTTTCCAGGCCACAAGCAGGGAGCTGGATGGGAAGCTGTGGCTCCGGGACACAGACCGGTGCCCATATGGGATCCTGGCGTGAGCAAGGAAATGGCTTTAGCTGCTATGCTACTGCATTGGGCCCCATCCCTTCATTTTTAAGTTTCTATTTTTTCTAGATTCAATCAAGCCCTAAGAATATGTTCCCTTCCCTATTTCCTTTATTTTTGAGATAACATTTTAAATTTACAACATTTCACATTTAAACATTTCATTTTTTGGCATAAACTATCCATTTAAATGGGGCGGAAAGCACATTCAGATACATGCATGTTCATCATTAGCAATTTTTCATCTTAAATGGAAACTGTATGTCCCTTATCTGTCACTCTGCAATCTCATTACTCCCACTCCTCAGCAACCACTTACCTGGTTTTGCTTTTAGTGTCAGATTTTGTTGGATTGGCCAAACAGGATACACCTTCATGCAGTCAGAATGTTGGCTTGCTCTAGCTAGACTCTAGTTAGCTGGCTTTGACATTTAATGCTTTCCAAAGCCACAGGTGCCAGATTTTCTAGACCTCCTGTGTCATTACTATTGGTTTTGACGTTTTGAATTTGGAGTATCATAAGTACTACTCTGTCTTGTAATCATTCCGGCTTTACAGCACTGGTAATATAAAATACCACCCAGGGAAGTGTGTGTGTGTGTCTGTAGGTGGATTTTATGGGAGAGTCATTCTAAAATATTCCAATTCCATCGGGGGCTCTTAGGGTGCATGTGGTGCTGCATGCCAACCTTCGAATGGTTGCTCCATTTGCTTGGCTGCACCCCCATCCCATCTCCCTCCACTGCTTAAGTACGCTGGAGTCTGCTTTGTTCCTGCAATGCGGGCAGTGTTCAGTCTTCTTCCCTCTTAGACAAGGTAGAAGCACTAAAGG
This sequence comes from Ochotona princeps, assembly GCF_030435755.1. Lineage (NCBI taxonomy): Eukaryota > Metazoa > Chordata > Mammalia > Lagomorpha > Ochotonidae > Ochotona > Ochotona princeps. Next base: position 29,467,444 of record NC_080853.1, on the reverse strand, counting down.
AGGCCTGGGTGGAATACATGCCCTTTCTAATCGGGGTAAGACTCAGAAAAAGTCCGAGTTCTGGAGAGGAAGGAATGCTTAGAATGAATTTCACCATGACGGATCATCCTCTATCTTGCCGGGGACACTTGGGATCTTTCTAAGATCTGAGAAGCAGTTCATGACTCCCTGCCAAGATACAAATTATAAAAATGTGAGATAGTGTAAAAGTGTGCGACTCCTCGAAGTTCTTGTTTTCACATTACTATTGCTAGGTGGATTTCTTCTAATTTAAGGAACCAAGTGGCCTCCTTTCCAAGTAAGCCGGTCTTGGATGTGGATTTTTCTGCCTTTTCAGATTTCAAGTTGTTCTTTTGCCCTGAAATGTCACCCTCTTATAAGTCCCAGATGCTACTTTCATTTGTCCTCGACTGTGTTGGTGTTTGTAAATATTAGAAGAAAATCCACCATCTTGGACCTGTGAAGCCTAAAATTGCAAGTCTTTATTTTTAAATTTAATTGTGGAAAACATAATAAAGCTTACTATGTTAGTCATTGTTAAATATACAATCCAGTCACATTAAGTTTTCTCATATTACTATGCAAACATCTTCCACATTTTACCTCTTCAATGTCAATTCCCTAGTCCCCTGTCTCCACTGCCCTTGGTAACACTTACTTCCTGTCTCATATAAACAGAATCATGCTTTATTTGCCTCCTGTGGCTAACTTGTTTCACTTAGAATTTAACAATATCCCTAAGGTTCATTCATTGCTGCAGGAATCAGCATTTCATTCTTGAGACTGAATTTTTTCCTTGTGTGCAAGGCCACACTTGTGGGTCCAGTGACAGACATTTAAGTTTCTTCCACCTGTGAGTATAATTTATATGCTGCTGTGAATCTGAATATACAAATAGTTCTTCACGAGCTTGCTTTCAATTCTCCTGAACTTAAGGTAAAATTAACTTGATCAGCAATTCTACTTCCCATTTTAAGTCTTTGGGGAACTCTTCCAGATGTTCATAGGTAATAGACTATTTTAAGTTACCAGGGCTTGTATTTCTTTACCTCCTTACCAACTCTCATGGCTTAGTGCTTTGACAGTACCCCCTCCTCCTCCTTAATCGGTATGGGGTGGATTCATGTGTACGAACTAACGGTTAGATATACCAGGCTTCTTCCTGTGTGTTAAATGTCCATTTGCAGGAGGTGTATCTTCAAGTTCCCTGCTAATTTCAAAAGATAGTGCATAGTCTTGTAGCATTTTATTACACTTTGAGTTAAAAATGAGTATGATCAGAAAGTGCCATGTATCCTATTAGTTCTTCCTACATCTAGTGTCAACATGATCTGTTTCCTACAATTAGTGAGTCAACGCTGATGCATTGTTATTAATCTGATCCCATAGTTTGCGATAAGGTTCATTCTTTGTGTTTTACACTTTGAGTTTTGACAAATGTGTAAAACACATCCAGCATTACAGAACCAGGCAGGGTAGTTCCACTGAACTAAGGGACTTGAAGAGACTCTAATTTCTTTCTTCCTCAAACCCTTAACGAGTGGTGATCTTTTTTTTTTCTAAAGATACAAATACCTTTTTTTTTTTACTCCAAAGGCAGAGTTTTTACAGAAAGAGATCTCCTATCCACAGGTCCACTCCCCAAGTGTCCACTTCAGTCAGACTGGGCTGATCTGAAGCCAGTAAGCAGGTCCTTCCTCTGGGTCTCCCACGTGGGTATAGGGCCCAATCACTTGGGCCACCTGCTGCTTTGCCAGGCACATTAGCAGCCACTAGATCTGACATCGAGTAGTGAGGACTGCAGTGGGTGCCTACATGGAATAGAGGCATTACAAATTGTGGCTTTCCCTAAAGCAGCACAAGCCCAGTGGTGATTTTTACTTTCTGCTACGTTTGCCTCTTCCTGAATGTCACAGAGTTGCTAACATAACAATGTAGCTTTTTCAGATTAGCTCTTTCCCTTAACAATCTGTACTAAGATTTTCTCATCTTGCCTTTCAATGGCTTATTTCTATTGATAAGAATCCAATGTATTAATAACCTCAATGTGTTCATTCCTGCAAATAGTTAAGGACAGCTTGGTGGCTGCAAAATTCACAATAACTGATATAAACATTAATAGGTAAGTTCTTTGTATGAGTGAATCTTTTCTACTCATTTGAGCAAACAGCCAGAAGTAGAATAGATTCCAAGAACCTGCCACACTGCCTTTGCTAGTGCTTAGACTGTTTCTCATTCCCATCAGCAGTGCGTGAGAGTTCCTGATGTTGCACATCCTTGTAAGCATTTGGTTTCAGTATTTTGGATTTTAATCAAATGAGGAGATGTTCAGTGGTATCTCATTGTTTTAATTTAAAATTCCATAGTGGCATATGGTGCTGTCTTCTCACATAGATATCTGGCATTTTTAGGTCAGATTAGTGTTCATAATTCTCCCATTTTTAATTGGGTTGTTTTTATCTACGTTTTACATATCAGTGCTCAAATATGTGCATTGCAAAGACTTTATCCCAGTTAATGGGTTCTTTCATTTGCAAGCATTGTTTTTCAGTGATCACAAGTGTTTCAGTTTGATGAAGTTCAACTTGTCATTTTTTTCTTTTGTATATCATTTTCATTATGATACAACAAGATACTGTATTCGTCACTGTCAGATCAACCTCTCCTAGATTTATTTTCTCAACTTACAGGTTTGTATTTTATACTTAACCATATCACCCCTAATGACACATCTCTAAATTACTGTTCATTTATCTTCATTTTCATGTAAAAGTCATGGAAAGGGCCAACAGTGCCAGGCTAATTCCCTTCCTGCTGCAACAGCATCCCAAGTGGATGCCGTCTCAAGTCTCCATTGCTTCTCCTTGGATCCAGCCCCCTGATAATGTGCCTGGGAATGCCAGCCCCTGCCTTCAGGCCCTTGCTTACTGCCCATCCTGAGGTGAGTTCACTGTTGTCATTGAGTTCAACCTTCTGAAGTTAGTCCACCAAGCAGCATCCCACAAGGCTTACCTTCTTCTCTTCCTGCGTTAGGATTGCACAGCTCCTCTGTGTAGATCTGTAAAGATGCTGGCCTTGAAAGTTTTCTCCTTTCACTCACAAAGGCAGATTTTACACATGCATGCATGTGTTCTCCTAGCTTCTGTCGTGGGGGAGATAAATAAATAGATTGCCTCCAAAATGAATCATCTTCTCTCTGTGGAGTAGGGCCAATAAAAAGAGAAGTTTAATCCGTACTAGAGCATTTCCCCTGCTGTATATATTTTTATTTGCTAGTAATCCTCACATAATCCATGCTACATATTAAAAGGGCTCATCTCTTTGATTTTCTCTGTCTCGTGAGCATCTACTCCTAGCTGAAGGTGTCATTGGTCTTATTGGCTTTTTCATTCAAAGCCAAACCCCTCGTCAAAACTCATACACAAGAAGTAGGCAGGTGCTGAAATGCACACAGATGGATTATGCCCCTTGCTATAGTAACTGCCTTCAGACAGCACTGTCTGTTGGTACGTTCCTTTAGGGCACAAAATTCACAAGCAGCGGCCGGTATTGTGTTCAGCTTGGGAAGAAAGCACAGTGGTTGTCTCTCTGTATGAGTGACATTTAATATGGTCAATGACTCAGTCATCAGACTTGAAAAACGACACTATTTTCTCTTTTAATTTTGATAATACCACTGACATCTGGATTCTGTTAAGCTTAGTTTTATAGCACACAGACATGTAGTTCTTCCTCTAGAAGAGAACTATGGTTTCCAAATCAGTGCTCAGTTTTCAGTACGTAACTCTAAATTACATGCTGTAGAAAACACTTTTCTCTTGTCATAGAATAGAAACTTGCCAGTGCTTCTCATTTTTTCTTAGAAAATAGGATTGCAAGGTGATACAGTTTGTTTCCTCGTAACTTCTCCATGGCGGTCTAGGCATGGACTAGGTATGTGTCCCCAGTTTGAAGTGCTGATAATTGTCTAGCTTTCCAGCCATCACTGGAGCATAGGACAAACAGCAGGAAAAGGGGAGTACTTACAGTTCATACTTGGCCAAGAACGATTGGGCTTCCTGGAGAATCCTCCCCCTTCTCTCGAGCCTCTTACGTCTCCACAGTGTGGCCATTTCATTTCTCATCGTGTCAGAGTGACACAGAGAAGCAATAGAATTCAGAGTAATCTGTTTGTTCACTTATTCATTTGCGTTGTAGGAGGCTGGAATAGATTAAATGTTAAAGTCAGCGGCTACAAATGAAGCCTTTGGAAAATGTAGTTTAATTTCTCTGGGTTCAGGTTCTTTCCTTCCCAATTCTCAGCATTAATGACAAGGTTCTTTCATACCTAAGCAGTCAGCAGAAAGTCAGTTAGAATGGGTTAATATACAAGGATTGCACTCCAGCCCCTTTTCTTGCCATGCCTCTCAACACATTCTCCCTCTCTCACAGGGTATAGTGAGCTTCAAATTTTTGTGTTCATCAGAGGCCCCTGGAAGACATACGATGATACGCACTATTACTTGGGCTAAGACCCAAACCTTTTCTTCTTCTGCACTGGGCTCAAGAATCTGAGATTTTTTTTTTCACAACTGGTACCCACACTTAATGTCCAAAGGATTATGCTCTATAAACCAAAGCTCTAATTTGTCTGTTTTGCCCCATCAGTGGCTCCTTTCCTGAAGGCTTTCTTTAGCTAACAACCAGTTTCCCCCAGTGCAGCCCCTGAGTCGCTGTCAGATTTTTACCCACAGATATACTAGGCGCTTCGGTTAGAGACTAAATTGACCAAAGTTCCTTCTCTGGGAATTTACCTGCTTTTTTGTCTTGGAGTCTCCTTCTGGAACTGCATGAGCCATTACACACAGGCCAGAGTACAGAGGAACTGAGTTCAGGAGGGGTGGGTTGTGGGAAGTAAGCCTGGGACCAGTCCTGAAAGGTGCTCTGTAGGCTTCTCAGAACCTACTCTCCCACACCTGCTTCCAGGTCACCCTTCGACAAACTGCCTGCCCCCTCCTCTTTGTCCTGTGTAACAGAGAAATCTAAATAGAAATACCTTCACTGGATCTTAGTAGCTGTGTTCTACTGTCATGTTTCTCATTCTCACCATCAGCAGCTGGCTTGGTGACCATAATGTGCCACTTACCTATTATTTCCTCTCTGATTCTGGAAGCAGGAGGGCTTCCCATTGACGCGCTGTCCAAAACCTCACGTCTACTTCCTCAGTCCAGGGTCCATGTGCTTCCGCAGGTCCCCTCTTGCTGCGCTCTGCAGTATGTCGCAATGTGAACTCCTTCAATTATGCCTCCTCCTTGGATGTGGACAGAACGGTCAGCCTACTTGTCATCCCTGAAAGCTCTTACAAGAAAGAAGCCCTATGTTAAGGTTAGGGGAGACTTGCATCACTAAGCTACCACAAGTTCTGAGATGGCCTCTGTGTTTTTTACCTGAAAGAAAACTGAACCTTTATGTCACTGAAGAGAGGACACTCTCGTTTGGGCTCATCTATACCTAAATTCATGTCCATAATCCCATGCTTCAGCCCCATATTCATAACTGCCTTGTGTAAATTTCTACCATAGGCATAATCATTTCAAATTTAATAAAATGTAGGCTAATGCTCAGTCACTATCCAAAGTAGCTTTAATCTCAACTCTTACTTCTGTCAATGGAGTCAGCATTTTATTTGGCATTAAAGTTTTGAGCCGTTTTCTTGCCAATTTGCCTAGAATCCCTCCACATTGATTTAAAAGATAATCTGTTCAAATTGTTTTTACTTCTGTAATATTTGAGGCACAGAAAGAAGTCCCATCTGCTGGTTCATTCCCTATTGCCTGAAACAGCATTAGTCGGGCCAACATCAGGAGCTCATCCAGGGGGCAGGGACCCTGATGCTTGGGCTGCCACCTGCTGCTTCCTGGAGTGTACAGCAACTCGAGGCTGGATCAAAGCCAAGATGTGAGCCTTGACCCAGGTACTCAATATGATTGTCCCATGTGATGATTTTTTAAAAAAATCTGGTCGGGCCCGGCGGCGTGGCCTAGCGGCTAAAGTCCTCGCCTTGAAAGCCCCGGGATCCCATATGGGCGCCGGTTCTAATCCCAGCAGCTCCACTTCCCATCCAGCTCCCTGCTTGTGGCCTGGGAAAGCAGTTGAGGACGGCCCAATGCATTGGGACACTGCACCCGCATGGGAGACCTGGAAGAGGTTCCAGGTTCCCGGCTTCGGATCGGCACGCATCGGCCCGTTGCGGTTCACTTGGGGAGTGAATCATTGGGTGGAAGATCTTCCTCTCTGTCTCTCCTCCTCTGTATATATCTGGCTGTAATAAAATGAATAAATCTTTAAAAAAAAAAATCTGGTCACCCTGTCTTAATATCCACTCACTCACTCCTCAACTGGCCAAAATGGCCATGTCTGTGCCAGGCTGATCACAGGAGCCCTAAGCTGCTTCTGCCATCATCTGTAGCCACTGCTTCCCACATCCACCACACAGATAGCTTTTCATCAGCTATAACAACTTAGATCATTGTGATAGGCACCACTGGTTGTAGAACAGCAACACCCATAAACTTTTACAGCTAAGAACTTTGAGTTAAAGCAGAGGAGACAATACAAAAAATAAACAAATTCATGTATAAAATGTCAGGTTTGCATGAGTATTATAAATGAAAATAAAGCATTATGTTAGCTTAATTGAGCTGTCTTAACCAAATATTAGTCTAGCTGGCTTAATAATTTTCTTACAATTCAGGAAAATAGAAGTTCAAGACCAATGAGCTGTCAAAGTTTGCTTCTCCTAGGACCTTTCTCCTTGGTTTATACCCACTGTCTCTCTCTTCATGTTAGCCTCCCACTGTGTCGTACAAGGACAGCCATCTTATGGTAATGGCCGTACCTACTGACTTACTGAGCTGTAACAGCTTCTTTGAAGGCTCCATGCCCAAACATCGTCACATTTTGAGGTAACAGAGATGAAGACTTGAACAGATGAATCTGGAATGGGGAGCGGAGACAGTTCAACCTCTCCCACAAGAAATGTTAAAGGGAGAGAGCTCAAGGGAAAGTACTGTGTGTGTGTGTGGCTGTTGGAGGTGGCATCATTGCTTCAAAGCTGCAGGTGCCCAACTACAAGGGTGCACAACTGGAAAGGCTGCCAGGGTTGTTGAAAACCTGCAGGGTTTGAAAGCACTTTTGCCGCCTCTGCCCAGCGAGTTCCTCTTGGGGTGCAAGCAAACTGCCTCACTGATGATTGAGGAAACGGAGCATCAGTTGTTGAAAAAGCAGAAAGTAACCCACAGAAAGTATATGATATGAGGAACACACTGGGCTGGGCTGAAAAGTACCAAAATATTTACTGTGGCTAATCTGGGGGAGTCTCTGAGGATGATTTGGAGAAGGAATTGATAGGTGGGGCAAAGCTGGCTTCCCTTCTCAATGTGGATGAGTCTGTCCCTGATACTGAGTGAGTCTCAGCCATAGCTCGTGGTTGTAATGGAGCAAATAGGAGAATCTCTGTGCAAGTCAGTAGGAACTCACTTTGCCTGTCTTGAGCTTGGGAATGTCTGTGATCCCACATCAGCTTTTCCTGGATGTCTAGCTTGCTCATATTCAGACTGGCTCTCCAGCCACTTGACTACAGATTTTGGTCAAACTGTAGACCTAAGCGAGCCAATTCCTTTTATAACTTATTTTTCTATAAGTGTAGTTAGATATCTACTCCCAACTGCTACTGTCCTCACTCTGCCCCAATTCATCTTTAGATAACTAATACTGTATTTTATTTGGTTTTCCCTGACTTTAATCTTCACATGGCTCCCTAAGATGCAATTTCACATGCACACACACACTGAAAACTCAATACTAGATATTCAAGACCAACTGCATTATGACTATCTCTCAACTACACTAAGATACCACAAAGCTTCCTCATCAATTTCTTTGACTGTCACGTGTTCTGGGGCGATGCTAGGCTCATAGGAACATCAGTCCATCTGCCCAGACACCTTTCCTCCCTTTGATCCTTTCAGCCCTCATGCTACCACTTCTACTCCACCTTTTGCTCAAGGAAGACATTGGGAGCTGACCCTAACCCATTCTGCCAATTTCAAGCCCAGAAACATTACATGAGTAGATCAAGTGTCAGAGAAGTCCAATAGCATTGTCAAACTTGATAAGGATCTATTCTGACTTTATGACATACTTCAGTTCTATCTTTTCCATAAAGCTATTTCTGATTACCTTTCCTTTAGTTATGATGCAAATACGGGGGGGAAAACCTCTTTGTATGTCTGATACAAAAAGGATTTGATTTTTCAATCATCTTTGTCATACTCAAGTGAGATGAAGCCAAAGACCAATGTTCCTATTAATTAAACTTGTTTCAGCTTACGCCACGCAGGACATCCAGGAGCAAATCAAATCAAAGAACTTTAGTGTCTAGGAGATTAAAATCCTTTTTTAGTAACAGGTATATTGAAGATATGTGCATATGTGTAACAAATAATGGCATAAATCCTACCTTTTAAGGCGTTACATAAGATGAACTGAATGCTCCAATGAGCGAAAATAGGCTACCTACACATAAAAGTAACAAAATAAATTCAATGCTTGCATGCTGAAAACCAGAAAATATTACCAAAAAGAAAACCTACCTAAATTAGAAAATATGTATTTATCATCGCTTGGAGAATGGGATTATACCATGTTGATCAATTTTAGAAATACTATAATCACAATCCTATCCTGATTCTATTTTTTACAGAGATATAAATAATGGACCTTTATAGTTACATTTAACTTCTGAAAAATCATATGCAAGAGTCCAGTAAAAATGTATGAGAGGCCAGCATTATTACAAAATTGATTAAGTTATTGCCATCAACTCTGGCATCCCATCTGAATGCCTTTCCAAGCCCTAGCTGCTTCATTTCCCCTCCAGCTGCCTCTTTATCTGGGAAAGCAGTAGGCAATAGAATTGCTTGGACCCCTACCACATGTGGGAGGTCTGGGTAAAGTTCTAGGTCCTTGGGTACAGCCTGGCTCAGTCTTAGCCCTTTAGGCAGTAAACCAGCAGGTGGGAGATCATGCTCTCAGAAACTCTACTGTTACAATAAGTTAATAGTTTAAAAGAATTGAAAATGAGAACAGAATTAGGCAAGTCACACTCTTGATTTTCAAAATGTGTGAATGAACCAGCCTTTTCCTGAATTAACTGTGCTACCAGTCTTATAAGATACTCACTTCCCATATCAGATGGCCTGGATTTGATGTACAGTGTAAGCTTCTGTCCTGGTGAAGCAGGTCAGGGTGGCGGCATCCCCACGGAGGAGATTTAGGCTGAGTTGTCATCTCTTTGCTTTAGCCCAGCACAGCACTAACAGTTGTATTTAGGGAGCAAACCAGGGCATAAGGTTTCCCACTCTGTATATATCTGTTAATGAGCTAAGTAAAAAAAAAAAGTTAACAACTTACTATAATGCTACATTAATAATCATAACTCACTGGATTGGAATTAAAAGTCCAGAAATAAATCCATACGTTAATGATAAATTGGTATTTGAAAAAGCCTAAGACAATTTAGTGGGAGAAAGAGCAGTGTTTATAACAAACGGTGCTGAAATGTCTATATGCTAAACATTAGCAAAAAAACAACAGAACTCAGAGAATATTTCTTAAAAGTCATTATTTTGTATTTATTACATGTAGTAGCAAGATCACAACCAACCAGAGAAGTAAAATAATTTCTTGCTGTCAAAATATATACCATATACTTAGATTGTCATTCTACCACTGATGGTGTCCCTGTATGGACTAGGAGAAAACATGTGAATGTCAGATTCGTTAGTTTATACCTAAAATGCTTGAGTAACTTCAGTATTCAGTATCAGAAAGTTAAATTCTTACTCCCTTTCTGACTGACATTTAAGTAGGTAGACTTGGCTTCAAAAAAAAAAAAAAGGCAAAAGTCACCAAAAGTTCATGGAAGATAAGATTTATGAAAAATATCTATTTCATTTTTAACCCACAAATGATTGCTTTCTTTTTCATGAGTTTTGATGTCTACCACATAAAAATGGCCAGTAAGTGCAGGAGAAATATGCCAAATATTTTCAGTCATTCTTACTTAAGGATCAGACATTACAGAGAATGGGATTAGGGAGAGGTGGCAGAGGAAAACACTCCCTTTATCTGATTCCTTTCCGAAGTGTCAAAATGCATGGGACTGGGCTGGGGCCAGAAGCAGAAAGTGGGAATTTAGGCCAGATCTACCTGATGGGTGAAAGGAATCCAATTGTTGCAGTATCACTACCCCTCAAGATTTGCATCAGTAGGAAGCTGGAGTCAGGAGCCTCCCTGAGAAAGTGAGCCATGTGCTCTGATTTAAAATGTGAACATTTTCACTCTAAATGTAAACCACAAGAAGCTACATCACACCCAGTAGGACGTCTACGCTAAAAAAACAAGACACACCGCAACTGTTGGGAATAAATAACTGCATCTGTTGGGAATAACAAAGAAAATAAAACCTTCCTGTTTTCCTGACAAGAGAGCAAAATAGCCCAGTCTCTTAGGAAAAGAATTGCTGAATTATAAGGTAATTCCAGATTTCTATGTACTCCAGTGAATTTAAAGTGTATGTCCACATACACACAAAAATCTCTTACAAAGAAGTCCCAGCAGTATTGTTAATTGTGACCAGAAACCAGAAACAACCTAAATGTCAATTTAAAAAAGAATAAAGTACTGACACATATTATAACATGGATAAACAATGAAAAAAAATTGCTAACTGAAAGAAATCAGTCCCACACACACACAAAAAATCACATTTTGTGTGGTCCCATTTCTAATTAACTTCTAGAGTAAGCAAATTCATCTTCACAGTAAATAGATCTTTGGTATTCACAGGCTAAGGGAAAAGATGAGTAATTGCTAGACTTACGCAGCAAACTTTAGGGTGGTAAAATGTTCTAGAAATTGTAGAAGGAATTCTTTCAGTTTTACGAATCAGTGAAACTACTCAACACTCTACTACAGGACAGTGTATTCGTTCAATCTCAGTGAAAAGATACAGAATCTCCTAATTCCTTACTCTGGTAAAGAAAAAAAAAAGACGACACCTAAAACTAGAGCAATCCAAGATAGTTTGGCAAAGTTGTAGGACACAACATCAACACACAAATAGCAGTAGCTTTTGTATACACAAACAATGCCATGATTGAGAAAGGACTTTAAGATTGGTCCCATAAGAGTTACAAAAATTAAATTCCTTGTACTAAATTTTACAAAGGATGTGAAAGATTTCTACAATGACAATCTTAAAACATTAAAGAAATAGGAGACACACAAAAATAGAAACCTCTTCCATGTTTATGGATTAAGAATTAATGTCATCGAATGCTGCCAAAAGCAATTTACAGAGTCAATCCCATCTCAAGCAAAATACCAATGACAATTCTACTCAAGAAAAAAGGATGTTAAAATTCACATGGAAACACAAGAGACCCAGAATAGCTAAGGCAGTCTTAAACAACACCAATAAAGCCAGAGGCATCCCGTTACCAGACTTCAAGACCTGCTACATGGCAGTTATAATCGAAACAGCCTGGTATTGGCAGAAAAATATAGGCACCACTGCTGTTAAGAAACAACTGCTTTCTGTAAATATGGGATACTTCTTTCAGAGTATAGTGCAGTCAAGTGCTATAGGATACATCACTTTCATGTTCAATTCCAAGCAGGCACAACTTCCCTGGATGGAAGCAATTCCAAAGAGCACCACCATTATGACATTATCCCACTCAAATGGAAATAACATCCATGATTCTTCTGCTAGGGGATGTTGAATGACTGAAATGAACCCTTCAGAGGGAATAATGATAGAAAACATTCTGAACTGATCAGAATCACTGAAGCTACCTTTTTAGACAAGTTATCACTGTAAAGACACATTAGCAAAAAGAATTATGGCAGGACTTTGAAAATTGGCTGACCTTATTTTTAAAAAAAAAAAGCATGTAGAACCAAATTACCTAAAGCATCCCATAGAATTGTCTTCTAAAGTTAAATAACTTTTCTGAAAAAGTAGTGAGGTTCCAATGCTCAAATAGCTAACCACTTACATGTTAACTATGACCAAATCATCAGTAGTCACCTAACCCTGGCAACATAGGTTTATACTCTGGGAGGGAAGTGAAAAAAAGTTAGAAAACTCTAAGTTCGCTTTTACTGCATAACATATCATCCCACACCCCAGGGTCTTAAAACAGTGGTGATTAAGTTAACTCATGATTCTGAGAGTCAGATATTGGCTTAAATGGATAAGCTGCTCAGGTATTTAGATGACCTATTTTGGCTGTGATATTTCACTTCTCTTCCACTTTATGGATGGGAGTTAGAAGGAAATAATTCACCGCAATGACCTGAGTCTGCTGTTCTATGAGCCACAAAGTTTCAAGAGAAAGGCAAAATCATGCAAGATTTCTTGGATGGCCAGACTTAGAACCAACTGCAAATACTTCTGCTGCATTCGTCAAAGTCAGAATCATCTAGGTTTGATTCATGTGATGTGAAAATAGTTTCCACCTCTCAGTGGGAAAATCTGTAGTCACATGGGTACAAGAAGAACAGTAACCGAGCCTATTGTCGTAAACACTCTACCACAAAGACATTTTCTAACAATGTTACCAGAGCAGGTAAAATCAAGCATCATCCAGCACCAGCACCCCTGTTAATTGACAGCTAATTACACAGATCTCTGTGACTTTGAAGAGACTTTCCATTTTCTCAATGATGTTTTTGCTTTAACCCTAGCTAATCTCTCCCATGTTCATTTTTTTTTCAGTTACTGGTTGACTTAATTGCCTCCCCCAATTTTTCTGAGCTAGTTGATATCCATAGCAATTCTTTCTGATCTTTTACCTAGATAAGATGACCCTGGGGATTTCCAAAAAAAAAAGCTTGTCTTCACAAGACACTGTCTTCACAACTGTTATACAATTGTGTTGCAAAAAAAAAAAAAAGACAAAATCTGTATAAATAGTACTGCAAGTGAGAAATGAGCTAAGAAATTGAGGGTGCTGTATGTATACATACCAGAATGCCAGAAACAATGCCATCAAGACCTCCCAGTGCATTGTCCCTTGTGTAGAGTGGAAGAGCCGGATGGTCACGTGGGCAAATCCTCAGATTGGTTTTGTAGATGGAAACAGAACACAAGCCATGTGTGTAACTCTACATTATTCAGCAGTCATATTTTAAAAGTACAAAGAACTTCATGAAACTAACCTTAAGTAATGTGTTACCTTGATAGATGCCAAATATTAGATCTTCATGGTAAATACGACTCTCCTGTTGCCTTTGAGCTTTTTTTTTTCATGCTCCGTGTCAGGTAAGGGCTAGAATCAGCAGACATGAGCAATAAATGTGGGTTCCACAAAGGACTAAATTGCAATTAACCATTGAGGACTTAAATAGGATTTGATAATTCAGTTTGTAGTAGCTATTTCAATATTGTTTCAAAGAAGTCTCAATTTTCTCTACATTTTACCTTTACAGTTTTGAGATTTAATGTGAGCCCAACTAATTTGTTAATCCTTGCATTTCCTAAGCAATGCATACTGCCACTGGATTCCGTTCGGCAGATTGTACGTTTTCTACAGAGATTAGTGTTGGAACAACCTGTAAGGACAGCCCCTGATTTCCTCAGGGTCCTTCATCGGGACATATATTTCCCAGTAAACAAATTTCATGTCATTTACACTTAGAACTCCCACTTGGGTCTGACTTCTATGACAGCTATTTTTCGCCTGCTATAAAAGCACTTAGGTCTCTTAACTCCACTTGATGGGCATTCCTTCAAATATTCATAATGTTTTCTGTGCATGTCCAAGTTTCCTTTCTGCATCCATAAATATATCAGTAAAAGAAGAATTATGTATCAAGCCCAGACAGGCTCAAACTTTAGCTTGAGATGCTCTTTGAAGTTAACAAGCTCTGTAACGCACATCACTAGTTTAAAAAATGCCATTTCTAGACAAGGGCTGCAATGACAGTGAGGGGAAAATAAGAGCACAAGAAAGAATTTCTACAAGCTGCTAAACTCCAAAAGCTATCACCACAGCCCTAGCCAACACAAGTAGCATATTTTAATTGGCATGAATCTATTACAGACAAGACTAACAAGAAACCTGTTGGCTTTTATGTCCCCAATAATCTAGCCAATAAATGAAAACTTACTGAGCTTTTGAGGTATGTTGACAAGTGGCTGGGCTGAGTGATTGACATCAAGTGTTTCAAGTTGCACATGTTCCTTTTAGCAACTGTTGCCACAGCTTTCACTACCTGGAAAATATGAGCAATAGAGAATGCACAGGTTGATGACAGACGCTTACTTGGGACTCCTGTCTCCAGTTGAATTTCATGGAGTCTGAGTAAGCTGTGAAGCTACAGAATGTCTATTTCACAAGGATGGAGTTCCTGGTAGCTCTTGCAGTTACATTTGTTTCTATACTGGCCCACTCTATTTTCCCCACTGGAACATAAGTTTTCCAAAGGCAGGGACCTCATCTCTTGAGTCCTTGAAGCCAAGAGCATCATCAAGCACCTGCTGAGTGCTTAACACCTATCTGCTGAGTGAATAATAAAAACGGGTAGTGGTATATAGAGGATTGCAGGCTCTACTATGGGATTTTTCTTCAAGGAAATGTCTTGACTGAAAAGGGGGGTGGGTGGGGAGGGAAGAGCCAAGATATAAGCCCTTAAATAATCCTTGTAAAAAGAATAGCCTAGGCATAGCACTTTCCCAGTTGAGCCATAATTTATGCTGACTCCAGTGCAGGAAGCTCAGAAGTCCCATTTAGGCTTCCCTTGTCTAAAATCTCGGCTGCCTAACAAAACCCAGCTTGTGTAACTAATTACTACCATGGCAGCTTTTCTTCCTTCTTTGCGCTTTCTTGTGCGATATTCGACTGCTAATAAAACTGTCAATTTTCTTTGACTTCAACAAAAGGTCGCACATGACAACAACCTCTTTTGCCTACTAACAGCAAGAGCCTTTATTAATATTTTAAATGTACACAGTGGTATTTTCAAAAGGTCAGGTTTTTTAGAAGATATAAAATGTCAGTCCTAATTCTCCCCCCCTCCTCTTTCTCTATCCGCCATCACCACTGCTTGCCTGTTTGTTCTCTGATATTGTGCTGATCATACATTGTGTTTAAGTAGGTAAACACTGGCTGCAGACATCTAAGTGGGCATAGCACAGAGGTCACTTGTCTATCCTGGCCAGTTACTTCCAGCACTACAAGCATATAGACGGTGATGGGACAATTTCTTAATGACAACATAAGTCATTCCTGTTACTGTATTAGTAATTATTAATATACTAATATATATCATCTACTATATATAAAATTTATAATACTAATAAAATTTATATTATATAGTGCTAGCTACATGATTTATTATATAGTAGTAACGATCCTGATCTTTTTTCCAGTACCAGTGATTACTTATTGCCATAGATAATATTTTGTTAACTGACCTTTTTTATTCCAAGATAGTTATAACCTCACGTGCAGTTGTAAGGAAAAATAGACATATTTACCATACTATTTATCAAGGTTAGCTACTTTAATTCATTTTATCTTCTGGTAATAACCTGGAACACTATTATCAATATCTCCATTAAATGTATTGTGATGTTGGCTATAACTGCATTTCATGTACATACAATTAGAGGAGAGCTCACATCATCATTATATTGATTCATTTAATAAATGTGGCATTTCTTGCCATTATGTACAGCATTGTGTTACATCTTGTAACATCTAAATTAGCAAAAAGGAAGCAGGGCAGTTAATAAACAAACTAGGATGATATCTTTATCCACCATGAATTCCCAAGATGTGTGCTGTACCAGCCTGCAAGTTCAAAAGTAGATTCTCTCCACCCGGAGGAATAATGCTATGTCGTAAAGGGCACAGGTTTTGCTTTATATACCTTTTGAGAAGAAAGAAATTAGGACAAGTAGACAAAATATTGATGTGAATGGAGTCCCCACAACACATACAGAACAGTCAAGCAAAAACACTATTTCCTTCTTTTATGGATAATTTTTAAAATCACACTTTGCAGAAGAATACACACAATGCCTGACAGCCACGGGAAAATTGTTTATCATTCTGCACCATTGGGAATTTCCAGTTCATGGCATGAAATTTTGGCTTACCACAGAGAATTTAGAAAGAAAAGTCTGGGGCTCCAATCCAACTAAACAGGACACTGAAGCTGTACAGAGGACCTGAGGGGGGAATGGCTTTTAGGAAATACATTTTTAGATAAAGGGAGGAAATAAATGTCCTAATGAATGTGGAAATAGCTAGCTTGTCTCATCTCAAAGTGCTAGCTAGCTAATACTATTTAGTCTATTCACAGTATTTACTTTCCTGGTCTTTCCATAATTCCATTTTGTCTCTCTGCAGTAGCAATAGTGGTTCATATGACACTTTGGGGTTAACTTTGCTTACATTTCCACTGCCTCCTCGAAATATATTTCATTTACAATTAGGCAGGCTAATCACAGATATAATAGTCAATACTCTGACATGTAGTAAACAAAAATTAAATTGGGCAGCAGCAGATCTGGAACCAATCCTAATTACTACTGATTGATATTTTGTGTCTTTAAAGTCCACTGTCAGTCCATTTTATGTTGCTGTGTCAAAGTTTCCTAGACTGGATTATTTATAAAGAAACGATGCTTGTGTTTTTTTTTTCCTAGAGATTCAGGACCTCGGTGCGTTTACCTGCCCACTCTAGTGAAGACCCCAGAGCCACATCGCTACCTGGAAAGTGGCACCTTGGGAGAGTACATGAGGGAGCGATTATGAGGTGAGAGGACAAGCAAGCAGGAAAGGCTTCTGCCTTTGTTTGGTTTTACAACTTGCTCTCTGAAGAACTAATCTCTTCTCAGGTCTGAGAGAAAGCACTCATCCATGAGGGCAGGATCTCCTTGGTTACTACCTGCCACCAAGGCTCACTTCAGAGAGCATCCTCCATGGTGGACCACACTTCCACCAGCTACATCTTGGGACGTACAGCCTATCCAAACTACGGCATTTACTCCCTTCTAAAATGGTTCACTCTTTGATGGGTGTCATGTATTTGTTCCCTATTGTTAGAATTCTTGTTTTAAGACCATTATAAAATAAGTAGATATAACAAGACTATTGTAAGTACCATGCTGAAGACAGATATCTATCATTAAGGAATTATAATGGAAATTAAAACTTCAGTCACCTAATAGGAAATAGATTTCTTACCTAATCAAGCTTATCCCAAATCATGTTTGAATTCCTGTGCTCTCTATTTGCCATCTAAAATGTCTCAGTTGTAAATTTCAATAAAACCTTTGCAAAGCAATTTGGTAGGAAAATGTTTTAGCTCACTGCCTTTTGCAGTGATAAGCAGAGAACATTGAATCCCTCCTGCTCCTCTCATCATGTAAGGATGTTCAATACCCCAACGTGTGCTTCTGAATAGTTCCTCTTGCAGAACAGAGTCGGCTGCAGCTGATGATCAATTCAACTCCTGGGCACACTGAAATGTATTTTTAGGAACTGTATTTAAGTAAGATTGATGCAAAAAGAGAAGTGGAAAACACAAGTCTTTAACTTCTTGTTTTTAATCATCTGTCAAGAACAATTTATATGTGCCTTCTAAGCACTTTGCAAAGACTGACATTGGTGTCTCCTCTACCTATGTTTATCCATAGATGATGTGAGCCAATCATTAGTGATCAATACAGTAGAAGAAATAGCAGATTCTAAGTAGCAGCATCTCCTAAATGTGCTGCTTCCAGCCCCAGCTGATCCATTCTCTCCTCATCCAGCTCCCTTCCTGGAGACCCAGGATAGGCTCCTAGATTAAGACCAGCCCATCTCTGGCTGTTGCAGCTATCTGCAGAGTGAACCACCTGACAGAAGTCCTCCCTCCCTCTCTCCTTTCCTGTAAATGTGCACTTCCAATAAGTTTTCAAAACATGGAAAGATGATGTAAATTCGGGAACAAAATATAGAAAGCCCTTAAAAAGTTAAAAGGCAAAGTCTGTACAGCCTAAAGTAGATGGTTATAGAAAGTAAACATCAACATCCAAGGGATGACTGAGACTCTACCTCACTCTATGCCATGATCTGGAAAAAAAAATTGTAGAGATATCTAAGATTTTCACCTTTTGTCATCTCTGGGAGTCAGTAATAATATTAACATTACTGTAATAATAGTAATAATATTCCCAGAAATATGGGAATGACTAAGTCACTGCTGCATTTTCTATGGAATAATATGCTTGAAGAGGCTACAAAATGGGAGATGCCATACGGTGTCAGAAAATGACTTCAGATGATAAAAATCAGACTGATAGTTTTGTAAAGGAAGAGTGACATTTTCTTGACCTAATACCTCTGCAGTTATTTCCTGATGTATCCCCATCAGGGGTGAAATTCCTGTAGAGACACAGAAAAGGAACTCTTTGCCCTGTAATAAGCACAATTGATGGTCCCTGCTACCTGGTTTGTATCAAAGAAATCTGTCACCTCTTCCAACTTGAAGCCTGTTTGAAAAGATCTGTCATCTCCCTTTCTACTTCTTTCTAGTGTTTGTATTTGAAAGTACACAATGTAATTTTGATTATACAATGTTTATATTCATAAAAACACTCAGAGGCACACTAAATAGAAGGGATAGGAAGTGGATGCTTTCATTGCCTTTTCTCTTATTTCCAAATGTCTTCTAAGTTTGTTCATTTGCTTTGCTAACTAGTCAGAGTATGAAATTGAGAAGGACAGTGTCAGCTTTCCTCCTCCTTTAAAACTTATCAAAAACAGAAATAAATGCATCTGGTGCATTTGGGCATCAGAGGGAAGACACATGAGACAACCTTCTCATTTTCATGGCACAGCCGAGCCTAGGATGAGTAGGGAATAGACCAACAGTATAGATCAAGATCACGGACTTGATGCCAAGTCTGCTGAACACCAATCCTGCAGTGGGTTTGGTTATGACATCTCCATTTTGTTACACTGCATTTCCTAAACTGAATTAAAGAGTGCAGTTCCTCCAACTGTAGATTGTTTTCAAAGAGAAAAAACAAAGGGATTTAGGAATGTGGTCCTTCATTTCTGTGTCTATCTTGGGTCAAACTCTGCTGATGTCTAAAGATACCTATATCTTTTCAAGCTGTTATCTGAAAACTCATAAACAGAAATGAAGAAGAGCTAAGAGTTTGCTAATGTAAGGGTAATGCTAAAGATGTTGATGAGGTGACACCAATGTTTCTAACTTTTCTGTTACAGTGATGTCCATTTTTATATTGAATATCAATACATAAAACAATATGCCCACCCTCCATTTGTTCTGACTTAGTAAACACAGGTTTTCAAACCTCAACTTTTATCCCACAGAGACAGATAAACACAGGTGTGAAGCAACCTGGACTAGAAAGTGTCATCATGCATGTTGATGGCCCTAGTGCCTTGGATAGAATAGCCCTGGGGGATGGCTTCCAGACTGTGTCCGCAGCATTGAATGCCAGTGGCTCACACACATAACATGTTCCATGAAACACTCTTATCCCCCTGGTTCATTCACCCAAGTTCCCCAGCAGCTCTTTATGGGATCACTTCACAAATAAGCTGCTGACACTTAGAACCATTTGCTTCTGGAAAACACATGCTGTGTCAAACTTCTCACAGAAACGCTGACCTAGAACCAGGTTTGTTATCATACACCCCTGCTCAAGATAATCCTAAAGCTAAAATGAGATGCTGGACTCTATGCTTGGTATATGCTTGCAATGAAAGAACCTCAACTGAACTTGAACTGTGGTTATGCAACAAGGTGGAGGAATCCAATATGGGGGGAGGGTTTAGGGAGGGGTGGGGGGAATCCCAGTACCTATAAAACTGTCACATTATGCAATATAATTAATTTTAAAAAATTAAAAAATTTAAAATGCCTCGTCAACTCTTGAACATCAATAGGGCCTTGTGTTGATTCAGAATCTACTGGAACTTGACGTAAAGGAGACTGACTTGAGAAAGAGTTAAGCTATTCCATCCTAGTAGCACATCCATGGTTCTTCCATCACCCCAACAGGTATGTCTTCCTCCTCACTGCTTAGGAAACTGCTGATTTGCCAGTTTGGAAAATAAACTTAGATTGTCAAAGCAGTCATAAGAAACTCAACAGGATACACAGCTATAAATTATGTTGTGCTAAAAAGTAACACACTGCTTTCCTCTTCTCTCCCAGGGTTTGTCACTTTCCAGTGACCTGTGGTTTATTTTTCTGAAGATTCACATTAAACCTCTCAGTTTAGAAGAGATGAGAACCCATCAACCACTAAGCATCACTATAATAAGGTCAAGAACATTACCAAATTTGTCTACATAAAGAAGACAAATTAACTCTTGGAAATCCCAAAATATAGCACTCTTGCTGCCTCCCCTCAGTCTTTGTAACAGGATGCTGAACAATCTAATTAGCAGCTAGCAGCCTGTGGGGGCATCTGTAGCATTTTTAACCTCAGTTTTGAGGCAGCAGAATGCTAATGGGCCAGTTATGTGTGCTCAGATCAATGGTCCCTCACCATTCTGTCACTGGGCACTTTTAATTTCAACAACTAGCTGGGTCATTCTGGTGGGTGTCAACTGAAATTCACATCATGAGTGGCCATAGCTAGGTGCATACCAAGGAGACGGGGGTCCTAGAATGTGCTGTCCACTTTGCTTCTGGTTGCTGCACTAGAGCGGGAACTGCATGTGCCAGTAATTGGTGCGTGCTGAATAACCCACGCCAATCTCTCAACCTCAAGGGAGGCATAACCTAAGCTGCAAGTTAGCTTCAATCTGATGAGGCAGATCTGGACCTTCTAATAGTGTGTTCCTGCTTCATTTTTGCTCTTCCTTTTTCTTTCTCTCTTTTCTACATCCTCCCCACTTCAGTTCTTCCAGAAAGACTACACATCGATTTGATTCTCAAACATCTGAAGTAACAAACTTCCAGAGGCACAGTCCTCTTTAAGCTCTGAATCTCACAGCTTCCATCTGCTCCTTCACTTCCCGTCTTTGGAGATGCCACTGGCCCCTGTCCCATACTGATCTTGTTTGCAGTTAATGTTTATCCTCTGACCTGAAGCCTGTGTTCTGATTCCAGACAGTGTGTCTTCACATCTCAGGGTTCATTTTTGAAAAATCAAAACCTGTTTCTTTAGCCTTTTCTGCTCTGCATTGTTACAGCCAAATTCCATGCAAACGTGGAACTGACAGAAGACATTGCCCTATGCAAATGGCACTCCTACAATGCCCTTAACACACATGTGACCACTCTCCATAGTGGTGATGCCGCCACTAACAATGGCAATAGTTGTCAAATACCAATAAAAATACTAAATGTAGGTATTCAACAAGATTGTGTTTTGCAGTATCTAACTTTCCCAGAAAGACTTTAAGGTAGGTAGCATTAATCAAAATACATGTTGGGGAAAACTAAGGTACAGTCAAGCAACTTTGTACATTGCACCAAATTGCACTGTGGCCAGTCTGGCCAAAGACTGTTTCCAAACCTATCGTGCATGTATGTCCTTAGGATAGAGTGTGACAAAGCTGCTGGCATTTTGGGGACAAAGGTAAAGCCCAGGTTCCTTTACCTAAAGTCAAAATCCACATGGGTCCAGTGCCACTGGCAAGAGAGCTTTGTTCAAGCTATAGCAGGCACTGCTCAACTGGGTCCCCACTTCATAACCTGTACCTACTCAATGACAGTATTCCCTCATGTGGTGCTAACAGCCAATCACCCCATTTTATAATATTCTCAAAATAGACCTCATAAAGCATTTCAAGCAATACACTTGCTAAAATCAGTATTTAAGAATGATTTATGTAGGGAACAATGCAGAGTTTACATTCCCTGTACGTGTTTCACACTCACTTGCCAGCTAACACCCACCTCTTCTTCCTGAAAAATTATTCAACTTCTCTTCCTTTTTTATGTAAAAGCAGAGGTCAGACCAAAGTTTATTCCCTTGAAATGACATTATATGAAAGCCCTGTTCTCTTAGACGGCTGGCATTTACTCACAAGCAACTTTTTTGCATCTACCACTAGAAAGATTACCATTTTGTTCCCCCCAGATAAAGCATGCAAAGTCCAGAAGACTTACCAGTATTGGAAAGACAGAACAGGCATTTATAACATCATCCCAAACCCCAGAACATAGAAATGATGGAGGAGCATGGCTTAGCAGATAAGACTCAAGATCAAGACCCCACCATATCCAGTATTATGCTGTTGGATTTGGGTTCCAATTTTGCTCATTTTCAGATTCCTGCTAATGTAGACCCTGAGAGGCAACCATGTTGGCTCATATATCTTGGTTTCTGCCACTCATGTAGGAGACCCTGGCTGAGCTGGTATCTCCTGACATCAGGCTGGCCTAGCCTAACCATTACAGGGCATTTGGGAAGTGAACCAATGGAGGAGAGCTTCTTCCATTTATCTCTGTTTTTCTCTATCTGTCACTGAAAGAAAGGGAGAAAAGGCAGAAAAATGGACAGATTTTAAAAGAAATGCAAAATATGCCAGTCCCCCAAAACAAATATAGTATGTTTTCTATGGTACGTGACAGTAAAAAGAGAATACCAAAGTTGTTCAAGAATGAAATGGATACCTTATGATTTAATCACTGCTTTTAGCCCTTGGTTATACTCCTATGGAGCACTTGTCTTTAACTTCTATTTGTTGAGTATGATGGTTAATGATGCATGAAGCCTGTGATTATAAACACATTGAAATTGTTTTCACAAGAGGGTATACCTAAGAAGCCGTTGAACTTGACTGGACAATAAGATGCTGGACTCTATGTTTGGTATATGCTTGCAATGGGGGAATCTCAACTGAACTTGAACTGTGGTTATGCAACAAGGTGGAGGAATGCACCATGGTGGGAGGGTTTGGGGAGGGGTGGGGAGAACCCAAGTACCTATGTAACTGTGTCACATAATACAATGTAATTAATGAATTTAAAAAAAAAAGAAAAAAATATTGTTTTCACAAAACTTGGAGGGAAGTATAATTATATCCTAAGAATTATATCTGTAACACATGAATTATGGTCTCTTTACATTAATAAAAATGTTTGAAAAGGAAAAAATGTGGCGACCTGGACTTGTGCATGCTGGGAAAGTTCAACTCTAACATGTACACATACATATGAAATGCATCACATTATACTGGTACTATTCACAGGATAGTTGTAGAGCATGCTTTTATTCCAACACTCTCACTACTACAAGTGCTGTAAAGGTCTGATCATGAATTGAGGTCTAAGGCTACACTTTGTCATCTGTGCTCAGACCATCTCTGTACATCTAAATTAATTTGGAGGAAAGATCTAGCTCTAAATCCAGGATCCACTGTGAATCTGAAGCCCTCCCTAAATGGTCCTTCCTCTCCCCCAACTCATCCTTCACTATAACATGCTCTAGTCCAAACAACTCCTAATGTCTATCAACTAATATGTGGGCAACCAGAGAGCAATGCCATGTGTTGAGAGAAGATACAACTGGTTAAAGCAGCACTACATATAAAGAAGTTGTCGATTTCAGTGTTGTCTCCAAGTGATGAGACAACCTTTCCATTCTTTTACTCAACTGTGTACAAAAATCAGTCCCAAGGACCCAGAAGTTAATGTACTACCTTGCTATGTGTGATGAATAGTCACAAAAAATTACAATTAAGAAAATTTTCAGTGTGTTATCTACATGGTGTACTATTGCATGGTTGATGAAGACACACCAAATATTTAGTTCCTTGGCAAGAAAGTTTCTCAAGAAAATAGCAATGTCTAGATTAAGGTACTCTAATACAATTCCACTTAAAGGGATATGAAAACTCACCTCAATTTGAGATCCACACTTCTCCACTAGAAACAATCAATGGTATAAATGCCTTGTAAATGTGTCAAAAAGAGGCCATGCCATCCGGTTTTTTTTACCTACAGTTTGGAATGGTTATTTTTTTAGATTAATAGGTATCTTTTAAATATGAAATTATGGGCTGTAATGGGTTCAGAAGATGCTGGATAATGGGTTCCTCTACCCCATAGTACTTTTCATGTCGATAAGCATGGCCCTGTTTCACTTCCCCTCAAAAATGACCCGAGTGACTTACTTGACCAAAGGAATGCTGTGGAAGTAGCGAGTTCTGAGTCCAGGTCTCTTGAATGTTCCTCCTCTAAATGCAACCTCCACCCTGTGAGAGACTCAAGCCCGTACTGGAGCTCTTTGCAGGTTTTGCAGCTAGCAACGTTGACAGAGCTCCCAGTTAGCTACCAGCTGCAGAAACCAAGTGCCTTGGCTGCACAGCCTACTGAAGCCCTCAGACCACTGCACCTTGACATGCCATTTACTCCAACTGCAGGAAATATCTAAAGTAGAAACCACCAACCCTGTCAACCCACAGAACCGTAAGATGTATCACCACTCGGGTACATAACAAAACTTTTTTATTGTTTTCTTTGAAAGAGCAACAGACTGAGTCAGCTAGAGAGCAAGCATGAGAGGGCAAGAGGGAGAGAGACCTTTCATTTGGTGGTTTCTTCCTAAAATGACCAAAAAGCTGGGACAAGCGCCTGGTTGAAACTGGGAGCCAAGTACTACATCTAGATCTTCCATATGGATATAGGGATCCAAGTACTTGAAGAATTAAGAGCTGCCTCACCAGATGTATTATCAAGAAGCAGGATCAGAAACCAAACAGCCAACTACCACTCTGCTATGGCATGCTTTCAACTGGAGCAATTGCAACCAGAAAATGCCCATTCATACAGTGTTGTTTGAAGACACTAAGTATAAATTAGGTGTTAATTAAACAGTGGCAGAAAGGAAAGCGAAGGAGAAAGTGAAAAAGTGTCCAGAATGTCTATTCAATTATACATAAACGTGTAAGATCCAACTTATAGCAATAAAGTCCTTCTCAAGAGGGAACATCAATAAAAGGACTTATATTTTGAGAAAAGTTCTACCAAGTTGTGACTTTTATATACTGACCCAGTTAATATGAGATGGAGTTGCAGCTTGCAAACCTTAAGTTTTTTTTTTTAATTACTAGATACTCTTGAAACATTCCTTTTAAACTAAAAAGCAACCAAGTTCAATCCACTCATTAAATATGAGCATGGAAGATGGTGATTCTATAGAAGTAGAAATTCTCCAAATGGTATAGAATTTAAGGTTATTTTTCAGTTGAATAAAGCTGATCTTTGTTTTATCCCATGAAATACTGTCTTTTGTTATGAACTTTAAACTGACATCTAAGCCCTTAGGAGCTCCTGGACACTAATCCTTTCATTGTCACACTATTCTTTGGAATAATGAAATACTGAATTATTTAGAGGAGTCATCTCAAAAATGAAAAATGAACTTAGCTCATTCCTTTCTATAATTTATAATAACTGATATATGGTAGTAATCCTCAAAATGTTCACAAAAATGTGTCTTATGAAAAACTATAGAGTCCAAAATATTTTTGTAGCAAAATAAATCTATCTTTGAACTCCACATCCATGATCTTTTTGAATTCCCCTCATATCCTGATTTACTTAAATTGTATTACTACTTGGTTAGATTAATAATACAAAAATATTTCCTGCGAAAATCACAAAGTAAATATTCAAAGATTTGAAAGCCATATCCTAGGGATTGAACTGCATGCAATACACACTCTCTATTTTCCATTTTCATTTTCTGGTTTTGTTTTCAACATATAGAAACACAGAAAACAATTGTAGCTTTGTGATATACCATGAAACTGAGTGTTAAGGGTTCATGGGCTACAGTTTGCCAACCTCTGTTTTAGAACAAATAGTTTATGCATGATATATACCAACATGAAAAAGTATTGTTATCCATCAACAAAAGAAATAGTGGTCAATATTTTTTAAATGTTGGATTATATGAAGTGAATTTATTTCAGAAATTCTCAGTACATTTAATATATGACTATATGTTGTAGGTAACCAGGAGACTAAGGCTTTAATGTTTTTCCAATTTTAACTTTCTCTTCTTGAACGGGCAGGGCGATAAAGCAACTGTGAAACAAAGACAGCACCCATCTGCAGCTTCATTTCTCAAGTGTTGGCAGCTACCAGAACTGGCCAGGCCAGAGGCATAGGGCAGGAATTCAGTGCCATGCCTTCCCACTGGAGTGGGAGGAACCCGAATTACTCAAGCCACTGCTGCTACCTCCCAGGGTCTGCATTAGCAGCAAGCTGGTAGCAGAAGTGAAAGTCAGGTGTCAAACTTAATACACTCCACAACGACACAAGGGCACACTGATTGCTGGCTTTACAAAAGGGCACATATCCCTATATTTATATAGAGATATAATTTAGAAATGTCATTCTCAGTATGTTAAGGAGATAGTACTATCCAAAACTCACTGTTGAGTAAAATCTGAGTCCTTGCTTAAGAAGTGTATATGAACAAACAGAACAGTTGAAATAGTGTGGCACTGGCAAGAATTGCTACAACACTGAGTTTAATTCCTGAATCCATCTAAATTAAATGCCTCTTGTACACTGCTGTGAAGTCTCTTTTTTCACAGGAAAGTCTTCGGAGTAGTGTCTGCCAATTTCCTACAGAAGGTGGGCTGATGTTTAGGTCGGACCAAAATAGCAGCTTCCATACTCAGGAACTAACTGCCAACCTAGAAAACTACCTCTCTGACCAGAAAGTTGCTAAAAACTAAGTCATCATTTTCTTGCTTTTTTTTTAAGTGCCTAAAAACTTTAAAATAGAAACTAGTAGGAAAGTTGTTTCCCCCCTGTTGTGATTGAAGTCTTGATAAAAGCAGAATTAAAGTAATTGTCTAAGAGGAGAGATTTGGTGACCTCAGCTTCACTGTCCATGGAATTTCCTAAACTGTTGGCTCAAGGTTACTGATATTGTATTGAGACAACTGCACTTTTCTTTCTCTGCCTCTAATCTTGTCGTCACCTCAATTATAGAAGAGTATAAGCAGGAAGAACATAGGTTCATGTACAAATCATTTATGTATCCATGATGTGCTGTTAGGACACACATTCAACTTCACTGAACTTATGAGCTGCCTATGCAATTGAAGTACTACAAATTACATGATAGAACAAAGGTAAGGTTTTATATCATGTGCATAATATGAGATTAAAACAGTTTTCTCTTGGGTGTGCATTTGGTTTGACAGTGCAGACAGCACCTGGTGCACCTTCTCTCTATAGTTAAGTCTTGTCTCCTTCCCATTCCAGCCCCCTGGCTAACACACACTCTACGACTGCAGGGGAGTGTCACCTCTATGGTAGAGGCGGATGGAGTCATGGGCTCGCACTAGACCCAAATGTTGCCAGCATTTGGAAGTGACCCAGCCGAAAGAGGATCTCCACATCTGACTCTTCCTTTCAAATGAAATGAAAGTAGGTATTTCAAAATTATTTTATATTCTTTGTATTCTTTCTTCCCATCGTGTAACTTAGCTAACTATCAGTTTTAGGACTGCACAAATAAATTTTGAGTAACACCAGCAATAACATCAATAGTCAAAGTCCAAGGTTTAAGAGAAGAAACTTCAAAAAGTTTATGGGAAATGAAACTGAAAGATGTATATTTGAGTAGAAAAACAAATTGAACATCCACACATAGATTTTTTTATATAATGTGAATTTCCCATAGATTTTGAACTATGCTGTTTATAAAGACATGCCAATATTTTGTGAAGGTGAAGCAATTAAGGGTTGTTAAGTGAGAGACTGAAAACTCTTGGTACGATACTGCTTTCTTTCAAGAGACATTCTCAAGGATGAGATCATCTTTTTGTGAGCTAAGCAGCATCATGATGGCTTTCTAGAGTTCGCAAACTTTTCCCATCCCCTGCCATTCACATCTTCCTCTCAAGTTCTAACCAATAGAAGGCAACAGCACAGTAACAGTCACGATACTTCCCTAGGCATGTTTCAGCGTCTTTTAATTTTCGTTTATCTTCAACTCTTAAAAAGCTCACCATGGAAACAAAGTGTCCAAATAACTATTAACAACGCTTTCAAAAACACAAATTCCATATTGATAACTGATTCTCAGTGTCCATAAAACTAGATCAGAACCAATTCCAAAAGAATAGTTCAAGAAAACCCAATTGCCCCAGGGGAGGAAAAATCTTCCAGAGACTTGCCCTCCAAATCTATCAAACTCAAATGGTTTCCCTGTAGATTTCAAATACATTTTAAAAGAACAGATAACAGTAAAAATGTAGGGGAAAAGTTTTGTCTCTTCAACTAATGTTATTGGAACAACTGACAGCACTACAGAAGTGCAAGATTTCCACCTGTCACACAAAAATCAGCTCAAAATGGATCAAGGGACCAAATCTGCACCCAGAAACCATCCAACTCTTAGAGGAAAACACAGGACACTCTGCATGACACAGACATTGGTAAAGACGTCTTAGAAAAATCAACAAAAGCACAGGCAGTCAAAACCAAAACAAACAAATGGGACTACGTCCAAGTAAGAAGCTTCAGTGCAGCAAAGGAAACAATCAACAATGCAAAGAAACTACTAACAAAATGGGACCAAATCTTCAGACATTACACAATAGATATGGGACTAATAGCCAGGATTTGCAAAGAGTATCAGAAATTCAACAACAACAAAACAAACAATGCTCTGAAGAAATGGGTGGAAGGAAATGAGTACATTTTTTTTCAAAAGAACAAATTAAAATGACTAATAGACATGGAAAATGCTCAAGCTCCCTAGCTATCAGGAAAATACTAATGAAAACCACACTGAGTTTCCACATAATTCCAGCGAAATTGGCCTACATTTGGAAATGACTGGTGTGTTTGTGAGGAGAAAGGCACCCTACTGCACTGCTCTTGGTGGGAGTATAGGTTAATGCAGGCACTATGGAGTGCTAAGAAAACTGAAAATTGATCCATTATATTACCCAGCTATTGCATTCCTGGGAGTACATACAAAAGAAGTGAAGTTCACATGAGCAAGTGACCTGCAACGTTGTATTTATAGCAGCACAATCCACAATAGCGAAGATTTGGAAAGAACACCATTGCCCATCAAAAGAGGGATGGATAAAGAAATTGAGGTGCGTCTACTCTGTGGAATACTATTCAACTGTTAAAAAGGATGAAATTCTACCATTTGCAACAAAATGGTCCCAACTGGAGAAATTAGCCAATCCCCAAAATATAAATATCATACAAGACAACCTTCATGCAAAAGACAAGCTAAATAGATATGCAGGTAAACATGTTCATACATCTCATCAATGAACTGTACAACAGAGACTAGCATACTGAGATGTGAAGATATACTGGAATATTCATCCCTACTCCCAAACAGAAAGAGAACTCCCAATAAAACTGGACAACAGAATATCTAGATTTTCAACCATTGCCTATACTTACAATGCCATGATACACTTAAATCAGAATGTTGGATTGTAACAGTTGCTGAAGGACTATATAATTGTAATAATATGGCAGAAAACTGGGTAGGAAAGAGTAGGGAGGGAGGAAGGTAAGGTAGAGGGGGAAATTGTTATAAAATCATATATCAAAAATAATATCAAATGATTATAAAATAGATACACATAAAGCTTATCATTTAGTCAAAATAAAAGAAAAACATAGGCTTTCTCTTGTGAAGATACTACTAATATTGTTAAGAAAACCTCAGAAATTTAAACCACAAGTCCAATCTGACAGGCAGAGCGATATAAAAATCCCAACAAAATATTAACAAAGTATGTAGCATACAAAACAGTAACATAGGAACACAGATGAGAATCAATAGGAAAATTCAGGAATTTGAGTTGCACAATCTATGGAAAAATTACTTTGCAACACACGCATACACACACATGATGTGATATTAACCACTCTGTTAATATACTTGACCATAAAATGCCAAACATGCATCACTGTCTGCTAAAAGGCATCACATGGATTCCTACACATACGCTTCTGCAAATCTACGATCAGTGCGAGATGCCCAGTTACCATTCTGCTGCATCAGTCAACAGCCGGTAACAATTGTTTTGAATATTTGGTGCTCCCTACCATTCCATATGAACTTGAGCACAAAGATTTTAGGATTTTAAAATTTAATTTTTCCCAGTAAAATATAGAAGAGAGTAAGGGAGAAACACAGAGATCCTCCGTCCACTGGCTTGCTCCTCAAATGGCTGCCAGAGCTGGGAAGGTCCAGAGCCAGGCACTTTGTCCAGGTGTAAGATTCAGGGGCTTAGGGACTGTGGGGGCATCCTCCACTGCTCTCCCAGGCACCAGCAGGGGATGGATCACCCATGGAGCAGCCGGGACACCAACTGGCACTTCCATGGGATGCCAGACCCAAAGGTGGAAGATCGGACCGTTATGTCACCGTGCTGGCCTCATTGCTGATTTTTGTATACTTAGCTTGTTCTTGGTAACTTTAATAAATTTATTAGCTCTTGTAGCATTCTTAGGGATTTTTTTTTTAATTTGTGCATTTGGGTTCTGGCTTCTGGCATGTGTTAATAGAGATAACTTCATTTTTCTAAAGGTTTCACATATATATTGACTGTGTACTCACACACACATATATATACATAAATACATATACATGTTATAGACTTAAATTGCTGAGCTATTAAAGCATTGATATGCAAGGATCAAAATCTGCTTGACTTAGAAAACACCAAAAAGTAGGAATAAAATAATGCTCTGAAATACAAATGACCACAATTGAAATTCAGCACTAGACCAGAGAAATGCTGAAAGCATTCCCCTTAGTGTCAGGAATAAAGCAAGGGTGCTGCTATCGCTTCAGCAACATGAACTAATGCAGTTAAGTAAGCTAAAGAAAATATTATAATGCAGTTTAAAAAGCTAAATATTATAATGCAGTTAAGTAAGATAAAAAAGTATTGTAATGAGAAACTAAGAAATAAAATAATGTAGGTTTATGGAAAGTTGAAAATGTAAAGAATCCAAACCAAAACAATGAAATGCTCTCCAATCATAAAAATAAAATCCTGTCATTTGCAACAAGATAAATATAACTGGAAATTATAACGCTTAGTGAAATAAGCCTGTCTTAAACATGTAAAAACACCTTATGTTTTCCCTGATTTGTGGTCACCTAATACACAGTAAAGCACATGTAATTTAGGAATGAGAGGGGCATCATGAGATATGATTATTATTTATGGCTTCTGTCTATATTCTGAAGGAAGAGTTTTTCTTCTTAAAATCTTTAGCCAATGGAGTTTTAAGCTGTGATCCTGAATGGAAATGAAAATAACCCATTGGATTGTTTTTCTTTCAGAAAAAGAAGTAAGTGGGAGGAGAAACAAACAGGAGGAGGGTAGGGTGGGAAGCTGTCACCACTCCTGAATCTACACTGTGGAATCTGTGAAATAGGTTTACTTTTTATATTAAAAAAAAACTAAAAAAATCAAAATATAGTTGGGCAAAAAATCATAGACTTGGATATTCAAAATATTAAGAGTTAAAATGGTAAGCTTAACAAAACTTGCACAAATCTATGGAAAGATTACTTTGCAAGACTTGCATACAAGATACAAAAATTCTCACTTTTGGTGTCAAAGATATTAAGCACTCTTAGGTTAGCTATAAATTGAAGGAAAAAAACAAACAATAAATGGACCAACAGCATTCTATTTGGAACAAGATATATTCACCTGAAAATTGCTAAGGAAAGAGTAAGCAATCAACAGTAACATGAGGGCCTAATGTTGTAGGAGCATAGGTCATGGCTTGAACATCAGCGTATCATAAGACAGTGAGAGCCCAAGTCCTTGCCATAATTCTTATTCTGATCAATCTCCCTGCTAACGTGCCTGGAAAATCAAATCATGGCAGTCCAAGTACCTGGGCCCCTGCTGCGCGGGTAGAGGACCTGAACGGATGGCTTTAGCCTGGCCCAGATGTGGTTGTTGTAGTCACCAGGAAAATGGCACCTCTCTCCTACCACCCTGCTGTGCGTACGTACGTACGTGTACGTGTACGTGTACGTGTGTGTGTGTGTGTGTGTGTGTGTGTGTGTTTAGGAGAAAGAAACTGGCTCTGCCTTTCAATCAATTACATGTTTTTTTTTTTAATTATTTATTATTTAACTTCAGTAATTACATTGTATTATGTGACACAGTTACATAGATACTTGGGTTCTCCCCACCCCTCCCCAAACCCTCCCACCATGGTGGATTCCTCCACCTTATTGCATAACCACAGCTCAAGTTCAGTTGAGATTTCCCCATTGCAAGCGTATACCAAACATAGAGTCCAGCATCTTATTGTCCCGTCAAGTTCAACTGTTTCTTAGGTATACCCTCTCTGGTCTGATGACAGAGCCAGCAGAGTATCATCCCAGTCAATTGAAAGCTCCAACATACCATCAGCAAAAATTTACATCATTATGGAATTAATTGACATAGTAATGAGTAACCAATATGTTAAAAGTAAATGCGGGTTCCCAGCCACCTTCTGTGACCTTTTTTTTAAATAATTTTGAACATTAATGAGGAATAAACAGGAGGGAAGTTTAGACCAAGGACATGGTTAAAATTATTACATAGGCACAGTAATTTTAACAGTATGATACCTGAATACTGAGTACAGGTCAAAAACAATGCAAATACACTTGGCAATTAACTATGCTGTGAAGGTGACATTTCACTTGAGGGGTTATTGAAGAGATATGGGAAAAAAATCTAAGTACCTGTTTTCCCCTAGAAAACTATGAATCAGAAACTTTAAAGATAAGCTAATTTTGTCGGAAAGCAACTAGAATTGTCCTTTTTTTCAAAACACACATGTTCCATAGATACCCAAAAGGCTGAAACAAGTAAGCACTCCAGTTAAACATTCCAATAAAAAGAATGTACATTCTTTTCCCCTATCTTTTGTGCTCAACTCTGGAACTCTACCAGTTATAGATGATAATTGTCACTTATTTATAGGAAGGCTGCACAAACATTTGAGGCTTCCTTGATTTTAAAGCGTATTCTTTCTAATTATTCTTACTAATTAGATGTACTACACAGAATCTTCAGGATCCCTAAGTGCCTGTGTTCTACACAGCTCTTTTTCTTTATTTCTGCCTCCTCTGATAAGCATCTCTGGAATACCCACCCTGGAGAACTGTGCATAGAAAGCTCTGGAGCCCAGATCATTAAAAGCACCATGGAATTTGTCTTTGATATCCTCACAGTCTAACGATGGGGATCCACATGGAGAAAGATCATAAGGGAAGAGCCAAGAACTCATCGTACACATGATATGATCTGCTTAGGAGAGTAAGCACAAAAGCTGAGGCAGAAAAGCCGACTTACTATATAGGCATAGAATATCTTGAAGCATCTGGAGCCAAGGTTAGGTAACTAGAAAGTGAACTCTGGTTTTCCAGACACACACAATCACCAGGGCATGAAGTGCCAGCAGAGGGAGAGCACCCTGTCTGTACCACTTACAGCAAACAATTCAGGGAAACTGTGTGGCCTAGTTTTTCTTGCAAGGCAAATCATGCAGACAGCAAACATTCCTTATTCTCCCAACTAATATATTCTCCATCATCGTTGTAGCCATCATATTGCTGAACTCTGACAGGTGGGCTTAATCTACTCGCCCAGAGTTGGATCGATTTTAAACTCTGGAACTAATGCCATGCCATCATGGAAAGTAGAGAGCCCATCTCATGAAATAATCCTTTGTTGTCCTCTGCCACCTGGCATTTTGGCATTTAATATTTGATGAGTCATCTGCTAGTGCAATCTGCAAGTTCAGTATTACACTCATTGGGTGACCCTAGAGTTCATAAGTATTTGGTAAGTACACAAGAATAGGAAAATCCATAAACTAGGATAAAGTTGCAGTTTCTTGATTTTCTACCTGCATCACAAACTAACACTTCATTTGAACATGTGGATCTCATATCACTCGTCACATAGAACCATCTTCCAATTGCACATTAGTACATGCATCTTAGAATCCACCACTCATCACTAAGTACTCTTGTTTTTGCATGCTCTGATTGTAATCTCCACTTCACAAATGTGTAACTCCATTTAAGTAGGGTGCACTACTTAAGTACCTATGCCTTATGAGTGAGTGTGTATATGTGTATGGATTGTGAATTGTACCTCATGTGGATTCTCATATCCCGCCCTCAGAAAAGGGATTATTTGCACATAGTGGACTTTTCGAAAACAAAATTATATTCCCAGTAAAAAAGGGATAATCATATTAAATTAAATGTACACTACCCCTTGGGTTTAGGATTAGCCATGCAGGAAAGAATTTCAAATGCCCTCAACACCTGTAATGCAGAGAGACGCATTCAGAAAATATTAGAATCAATTTCAGAACTATTAAACTGAAATAAGCTGAGACATGCCTTTTGTCAGGCTAGAAAATGTCATCTTAAAAACCACAATTGTGAGCTGCATTTCCCTAGCAAGTTATCTGGGGCATTCAGAAGCAGCCACCCATGTCCTCATCGAGTACAGGTGAAATCAGCTCACCACTGTGAGGTGCTCAGCCAGGTACCCTGGACATCACCTTGAGCAAGGCTGGGAAGCAGCTGACTGGTGGCAGGCCAGCCAAGTGATCACTTGAGAAGTGATTGGGGAAGGCTGATAACTGTCTCTCTGGAGCTCTGCTGAACTCAGCTAATGCAATTTTGCTTGGAATTTAAATCAAATTTCAGTCTGTCCATTAAGAGATATAGAAGCTAATGCATCTTAAACCTGTCTTCTCTCCCTCCGCCCTTCCCTCTCTCCTCACCCTCCTAGCCAAGCAGTCTGGAAGGTGATGGGAAAAGTGTCAGCATTTATTGCTCCAGGTGCTGAATTCATACAAAATGTCCTTTCCTTTGTCTGACAGGATGCCTTCACGTTTGGAAAGAACTCTCCCTGAAACTGCACAATTAGCCCATCTGTTCAGTTTTCATTTTCTTCCCTGAAAGGACCCTGGTCTGCTTATTCTGCTTATTCTGTTTTGAGAACTCGCGTCCAAAGGTTACACTCATGGCATAACCATGATCCATGGCATAACCAAAATCCCTATTCATGTATTTTGCCTAATAGAATGCTATTGAAACTGCAGAGAAAACAAAATACTGAAGTATAAATATAAAAATTATCGAAGATGGCCTTTTTGTGTGATTAATGTTCTTTTAACATAGCTGCCACGTTCTAGTATTATAGGGTTCTAATTTCTATAACCAGCTAGTAACTTCCAAGAAGTGTCTTAATTAAGGTAATGGCATTGTTTTCCATACCAATTATAACACGAAATGTTTGTAGAGAGTGCTAGTGTAAAACAAGCTGTCGAGAAGTAAACTAAAAAGCTTAAAAGCTTTACAAATACTGACATATAAATGTAAATTCCTTACAGTAGAATCCAGCTGAAGAGTCTCTATTCATTAAAATACTATGAAAATGTAAGATTGTTACCCACAGTGAGTCATAGCTGTGTTCTTAGTGCTTAAAATTATATCAACTGATTTTGATCTTATTTTAAAATATTTCTTTACGTACTCTATATAGGTTAATTTAGTAATAAAGTATTAATTCAGAAAGAAATGCTGGGAAAATTCCAGCTGCCTGACTCATATACTTTTATTAACACACAGTAGGAATCTGTTGAGCTTAATTAAATTTGGCTTATACCAGCCTCCAAACTTCAGCAATAAGTATGGCCTAAAGCAGCTGCCACAGATAGCACAAAGTTGAGTCCTAGCTACACATGGCAGGTGAACCTCAGCCTTCACAGGAAAGTTGCTGAAACATGAGTGTACGAGGTAAACGCTGACTGTGGCCCATGACACTATACATGTCACTTTCCTTCCTGCATAAGTAGTACAGCGGGACATTCTGAACTGGTTCTGATCTGGAGCACAGCTTGGTGCTAGAACCTTTTTATATTCAAGTAACCTCTGTTGAATCTGACCTCAGTTTTTCTGAATGCCTCTAAGATCAAGCAGATCTTGTCCTAGGCATTGCATGTGGATTGTTCATTTTTCATACCAACCTTAAGAGGTATTATTTTGCCATTTTATTGATGAAGGAGTTGGGAAACAAAAGATTCAAATAACCTATGAAAGTTCTCATTAACAGCAAGTAGCCAGAATAACAGTCAAACTATTTCTCTGGGCCCCATCTTTCTCTGACTCACTCCAGTATGCTGCTCAACATTTTTTAGTATTATATTTAGTATTATTATTTAGTATTATAGCTACATTTGAAAGTCAGGTTTAGAGAGAAGGAGAGACAGAGAAAGAACTTCCATATGCTGATTCACTCCCGAAATGGCCACAACAGCCAGGCCTGAGCCAATCCAAACTCAGGAGCCTCTTCCAAGACTCCCATTGGGATGCAGGGTCCCAAGGACATAGGCTAACTTTGCTGCTTTCCCAGACCATAAGCAGGAAGTTGGATAGGAAATGGAGGATCCAGGACACAAAGCAGCACCCATATCCAGGACACAAAGCAGCACAAAGCAGGACACTGGCACCACAGGGTAGAGAACTTTCCTGTTGAGATACCCACAGTGCTGCTCCCTTTCCCCCATTCTAATAGCAAGTCTTGCTAAGGAATGACCTTCACCCATAATAACGTCAAGTCTTTAGAAAGATGTTAGGAATGCCTCAGTCAATGAAATTAATGAATCTGAGACTGATATGTATGTATGCACACACACACACACACACACACACACATATATATATACACATATATTTTAATGGAGAACTGAGTTTCTACTTATTAAAAATAATCTCTCAAAGCAAGCTAAATAATACTCAGCCATTATCATTTTTATGTAAAGGAGAGGTAATCTGATATCAAGATTGAAAAACAAATTTTATCAGAATACATTAGGCTTTATGAAAACGTCACATTTTCCTTTTCTTGCTGCCATGGGTTAAAAAAAATTATGCCAGTTTAGCACTAACAATTCTCAAAAACTTATGATCAGTGTTATACAAAAAGTCCGATTTCTTGGTTTCCTTCAAAAAAATTTACTTTGTAGAGAGAGCAAGTGAGCTCCCTTCTGTAGATCCATTCCTTCATTGGCTGCAATGGCCAGGGTTGAGTCAGAATCAAAGTCAAAGCCGGCAGCTAGAAACGGACACTAGGTGGCAGGGCCCCAAGTACAGGACCATCACTTGTTGCATTCCAAGGTCAGCACTGGCAGGAAACAGGAGACAGGAGCCAAAACCAGGGAATTGAATTCAGGTGCACCAGTGCGGGAAGTGGGCATCCTAGCCAACATCTTAACCACCTTCTCCTTCCCCTTAATATTATTCTTCTTATCCTTCTTCCTATGTGTCCTTTAGCAGCTGTTATCTGAGATATGGTCAAATAAAGGACAGCAGAAAGAAACAAGATCAGATCTGAGAAAACCCACACTGGACCTCTTTGGATATGCATAAAAGTAACTTCACTGACACTTCGAATGGTGCCTTCAAGACCACGTGCCTATAGGACACAGGATCCATGATTTTGGAAAGGTCACACACTATCTCATTGTCTGAATTTCTAACTACATAACATAAATATACCATAGTTTTATTGGAGTAACGTAATTCCACAAAGGTCCCAAAGGTCAGAGGGAACAAATATATACCTGGGGGAAGTTGGGAAAATTTTTTTTTTCTTTTCCCATGACCATTATCGTTTAGGCTGGGTTTTCAAGTTCTAATTCATAATCCATCCCATATGCCTTAAAAGACTAACACCTACTCATGCATTTCTTGTCTTTTTACCATGGTAGTGATCACTGAGCCACTCCTTGAATACTCTCCTAAAATTCGTTTACAAATCATCAGTAAGAAGTCAGTTGCATTGATAATGAGAGGGAAAAGAAGGGCAGGAAGGGAAGGACGACAGCATAGGAGCAGGACGTGGCCGCGCTTCCTACTGGTGCCCCACCTGCTGAAGTGAGAGGCAAGGGCACTGGACCAGTCCCCCACACCGGTGCCTTTAACCCAAAAGAGTATTTGACACCTAACTATGATTGGTTGTGGTTTTCATTTGCAAACTGTTTTTGTCCAAAATTCACACAAAGTCACTATGACTGGCACAATTGTAGACTTCATATCCATACATGATATAGGAACTACGTATTTCAATGCATAGTATATACACAAATATAAAAAGTCAAATAAAACTTCAGCATGTTTTCCTGTGTATTACATATGAATTTTTCTTAAAAAAATAACATCTGTCTGCTAAGAAATCCTCCCCTGGCAATGCTGCCTGAGGCAGAATGATGTTATTTTAAACTCTTCTCTCATTAGAAGAAAAAGGAGCCTGCTCCTTCAGAGTCTGCCTGTATTTGTACCAAGTCTTAACTGGCATTTTCATCGTGGCATTTATGAATCGTAATACAGTTCCACCGCAGTTTCTGACACACTCATTAATTTGTTCCCAGCGGCGGTTCATTACCAACATCACAAGCGGTCTCCCTGGGCACAAAGGGTCCACCGGAAATTAAGCAGACAGGGCTACAAAGCCCCTCCAAGCAAAGCCAAGCAGCTTCAGCTCCTGCAGCAGACCAGGGGTGGCACGAGGCAGCACAGATCAAAGGCATCAGTGCCTTCTAGGTGGATCCTAGTCTCCCACACTTTCCCCGGACCCAGCAGTGATGCCCTGAAAGGGGGCTTGGGGTCGAAGGAAGGGGTCTGCCTGGCTCAGGGATGTGCTCCCTCTGATCAGCCTTCTCTGAATGCGGAGGAGCAAAAACCACAGTTCCTACTGGAGAGAAGTGTCCTGCCCTTCTCCCATGGTTCCGTTTCTGTGTGCACTGACCTTTCACAGACGGTAGGAAGTTGTGAGCTCTGACTCAGAGCACTTTACCAACATCTCCTTGGTGAGGCAGGTAAGCCAGCAGACACTGCAAGAAGCGTCCCCCACTCCCATTTTTATAAGACTGTGTCCAGCAACATGAAAAAAAACATGCCAAAAAAAAAAAAAAAAAAAAAAACAGGCTGTGAGTTGTTTTCAGGAGATGCAGGTGCCTGCATCCTGGCAGGTCAGCACTTTGCTGAAGCAACCACTGATCCAGGTCCCCACCCCACCCCTGCGACCCAAGACACGGGACCTCTGGGCATCTCCACAAATACTCCTGGGGTTGCTCACACTGCTAGCTGTTTTTTTCCACTTTGACAGAGAAATGTCATTAGGAAGTGTGGCAGGCAAGTGCATGGAGACTGCCTTGGTTGACTGGCGGTGGTGATGGGCAGGGGTGTTCACCCACAACATGGCAAGGCCCAGGAAGCCAAAGGTTTAGCTCTGATCCAAGTTCTACCACACTCGAGACATTATGTCAGCTCTATTAGCCCTGAGCTGTTTAATCCACACAGTGAAAAGAGATTTAGGACAAGAAAGCCACCTAGGGTCCTTCTGAAATTAAACTGATTTAAATGATAACAATTTTGTACCTTTTTCAAAGGAAATACAGCTATGAGTTTTGGAACTAGCCTAGAGAACTAGATGGGCAAACATTGCTTAGCAGGCCTTCTCCAGCACCTACCCCAAGTCCAGTAAGCAAAATTTGCAAACCACATTAGTAAGGGCTCTGGATAAACAGAGGATAGAAACGTGTGTGGAGGGCTTTCTTTCAGTGGCTCAAGCCGAAGCAGGCCTGTCATCCTTAATTCCTTTCTGTGCACAGGAGCCTTCCACATGTTCCTTTAGTCCTCTCTTTACGATGTCCCAAATCTGACCCTTTGTACTGCCTCCAAAGCTTCCAAGTTCAAGCTACCATAATATCCTCCTGAACCTATGAAAGAACCCCTTAAGTAGTTTCCTCCTTTTACCATGGCTTCTCCCTATGCATATTAACCACGGAGGCCAAAATTAGTGTTTTCTTATGAGATACTAAGATGCTATCACCTCCTACCCAACACTTCACATGACATCAAGCACATTACAAACCAAAGTCCTCCCAGTTGCCAAGAGGACCTTGGTGGTGTGAGGCCCCAGGGATCTCTCCCAGCTGTAGTGTCTTTCCTTCTAATGTGCCCCCTGTTCAGGTTACACTGGCTCCCCCACTCTTCCTGGAATAAACATACCACATATGCTCCTGCCATAGAAGGTTTTCATTCTAGAATCTTTCTTCCTGAATGTATCCTTCTAGAATTCCCCAGCAGTTCACATCTTCTCTTTGTCACAGTCTAGCTGAGGTATCTATGCACATAGCTCTTCCTTAACCATGGGTTGGCACGCGCGCTCTCTCTGAATAAATATTCACACACATACATGTTTACTTATGTTTCCATCATCTGTTTTCCACTCCTGCAACTAAATGATGTATGATACATATCAGGTATTTCATAATGGTGGAAATGACAGCACAAATATTTTAGTTCAAGTGCTGTAAGAACGCTTTTCAAAAGGTGCGATGATGAAGCTCTAAGAAAAATCCTGAGGCTTCATTTGCAGGAGGTGGTCCTGGGCTAGCAAGTCCCAGCACAGGGCTACCTTAACCATGGTGTCACGAGGACCACCTCGGGTTGTCTGCAAAGGGGAAATGCTCCCTTGCAAAGAGGAGGAGCCACCCCTTAAAATTTATCATAGAGCAAAGAGTCTAAGTGAATAATTTATATGCTGCCTGTGTAACCCATGCTAGTGCTGGTGTGCTTTCAATATCCCATCCCTCTTGCTTCCTCAGCTATGTCTCAGACAGCAATTTCATGCCACACAAAATGTGAATGTTAACAGGTGAATTTCCATCCAGGATACAGTTCCCTTACTACTGATGCAGAAATATATAAACAAAATTATAGTAAAATTTCTTGTTTTACTCTGAGAAAATCAAGGAAGCCAAGAGTTGGTTTTAAAAAATATATTTGAATAAGCATCCCTAACTCTTTTTCTTTATATTTCATTCAATAGTATGCATGTACCGTATTCAGACCTTACTTTGGAAATGCATTTTCTAGCAATTAAGATTCTCCTACATACCATTACTTTCTTCTGCTTATTTCTATGGATAAGATTTTCCAAAGCAGAATGACTTGCAAAGAAAGTATCAGCAGTTAAAAATTTGCAACAATATTGTTCTAGGTAATTTTTTTCACTTGCATTGATGACTTACACACCCATCAGAAATATGTGACAGGGCCCGGCACAGTGGCCTAGCAGCTGTAGTCCTCACCTTGAAAGCACCTGGATCCCATATGGGCACCAGTTCTAATCCCGGCAGCCCCGCTTCCCATCCAGCTCCCTGCTTGTGGCCTGGGAAAGCAGTCAAGGACAGCCCAAAGCCTTGGGACTCTGCACCCGCATTGGAGACCTGGAAGAGGTTCCTGGCTCCTGGGTTCAGATTGGCACAGCACTGGCCATTGTGGCTCACTTGGGGAGTGAATCATAGGATGGAAGATCTTCCTCTGTCTCTCCTCTCTGTATATCTGACTTTGCGATAAAAAATAAATCTTAAAGAAAAAAGAAATGTGTGACAATAATCACTCCCCGTATCCATCTCCTCTAACAAAAAACCACTCACTAGATTGCAAATCTAGTAACTCAAAAATGCTAATTCAGTCTCCTTACTGAAAAACTAGTCTAGATTGCATTATAAACCTGATTAAAAAATGGTAATTCATTTTGTGATTTGCATTTTCCTACATTTAGTTAGACACATTTCTCTAACGATGTTGGCCATTCTCTGTTTTCTACTCTGAATTGCCTGTTGAAGTTTTTTTGTCTTTGCTTTTTAAATTTATCACTTGAAGGCGTTCTACCATCAATAAGATCAGCAACATTGCTCTTTCTGGTCATTTCTGTAATAGTTGTGTTAACTCTCTATGGAACCAACATTTTTACTTTATTAATGGTCATGCAATGTTTTTGATATTCATATAATCAAATACGTGACTTCATGAAACCTGAGATTTCTGCCTTAAGAATGTACCCAAGGCTATAAAAATATTCCTCCTGTTATTTATTCTAAGACTTAATCATTTTGTTATATTTAGCTTTTAATTCAGTATGACAGCCAATAAACTAACCTGAATTAAAATGCAATGTGGGTCATATGATAAATGTTCATATAAATCTGGATGTAATTTCTATTTTCCCTTGTTCCATGACAGAACCTGAACGCTCAGTAGCACTACACTTTGTCAGACTCCGCAGTACCAAGTTCTGTGACTTAGTCTTACACTACTTCAAAGTTAGAACCTGACCAGTTATGGGAACTGGTATGCACCAGCCAATTCTCCAAGCACTTTATGCAAACGACTTATTTTGCTCTTCATGTTAGCCCTGTAAGCAAATATCCTTTTATTCCCATTTTCTGTGTACAAAATTTGAACCTTAAGAGAATTTGTTACCCAAGATGGCAATTGCTGGGGCTATAATTTCTAGATTTCAATGTGGCCCAAGAACCTTTTTCTCTCAACATCTATAATCTATTGTTGATAAATCTTAGGTTTTGTTGACAGTTGAAGATAAAAAAAACAAAACATTGAAAGTATATAGGGAACATCTGTTTGAACAAAGTTTTAAAAAAAGGGGGGTTTCCTATTAAGAAGTCTTATCAGATTAGACAATAACAGTTTCAAACAAGTTTGCTTCTTGAACATCCGGAGTAATTTCCAAACAGGGCAATTTCAGTAGCTGCTTAAGAATCTTCTTCTCACCAGGAAATGACTGAAGACAAGGGGATAACCTCTCATTAATTCCTTATTAACTATTTTCATCAGGATTACATCACTGTCTTCCTCTGAGCACAGACAATTGCCGCCAGGCTTTGGTGCTTAAATTCATTAAGCTGATAAGGCCTGGGCAGCTAAAGAGGTCATTCTTCTTTGCCACCGCTGGAGCAGCAGTCAGGAAAGACACAGTTCCCTCCTTTTGAGGATGTGAAGAGTGGCACCCTAAGAAAGGCCAGCACCACGGGCTTCTTGCAGTGAATTCTCCAATGTCTGAGCTCTTGGAGGGGAGCAGGGAAGTCTTTTAGAAATGTGGGGTGGACAACTGCCAAGGAGGCCACAGGGAATGGGATGCCCTCGGAGGCCGAGTACTCTGAGGTCACCCACCCCCAACCGGAGCTACTGCAGGGGATGGAAGAAGTCCAAACACTACCATGCAGAAACCAACGTCATCAGAAAGACAACCAGAAGCCCTGAGTGGTCCGCAGAAACAGAAGAACAATAAATGTCCTTCGGGACCAGGGAGGAGAGCTTTCTCTGGTCCGAGCCTGGCTCCACCTCTGGACCCCCGCCCTCCCTTGCAATGACCATCGGGATCGCTTCGAAAACCCCTCACAGCAAACAAACAATCATACAAACTAAAAAAAACCTAAAATAAATAGACAAACAACAGAAAGTAGAGCTTGAAATCTGACAGGAAAGAGCTGGCGTGGATTGGCTCATGCCTCGCTGGGTGGGACACAAAGATTAGTTACTCCTCACCATGGTGTTGAGGATTTTCCTGCACACCCCCCCCCCAAAAAAAAAAAGTTCTGCACCTTAAATGTCGACAAATGTCTTGTTAGAGTTACAAGCCAGTCTAGATTATCCTAAAATCTGCCAAGATCAGCAAAATTATACTTCAACACAACAAATGGCTAAATACTAAAATGAAATAGACACGAGACAGCTGAATGGTACCTTATAGCCATTTTAAGGCATATAGCAGCAGGTCCTGTATATAAACTAAAATTGAAA
Source organism: Ochotona princeps (assembly GCF_030435755.1). NCBI lineage: Eukaryota > Metazoa > Chordata > Mammalia > Lagomorpha > Ochotonidae > Ochotona > Ochotona princeps. The sequence continues at coordinate 29,423,676 of NC_080853.1, read as the reverse complement.
TGTCAATGAGCTAATCATAAGTTGTGGTTAGGAGTTGCTTTTTTTTTTTTTTTAACATACTGGTTACTCAAAACCATGTCAATTCCATAATATTGCAAATTGCTGTTGATGTTATATTGGGACTCTTAATTGACTGTGATGATATTCGACCAGCTCTAACTTCGGACCAGAAATGGTCTCCCCAAGAAATTGTTCAACCCATCTGGACAATAAGTAGCTGGACTCTATGCTTGGTATATGTTTGCAAGGAAAGAATCTTGATTGAATTTGAACTGTAATACTGCATCAAGGTGGGGGAATCCACCAGGGGGGAGGGGAGCGGGAGGGTTGGGGGGATTCCCAGAGCCTATGAAACTGTCACATAATGCAAAATAATTAATAAAAAAAAAAGAAATGTGGGGTGGGGCAGACAGAACCCAGCAGCCCATCAGCCAGCTCCAATCATAGCATAAAGCCCCATTCCATGAGTCCTGGTGCAGCATCTGGACTGGGGCTTGCAGGGAACTTTCCACAGGTTTTAGTCTGTGTAACATGGGCAGAACAGGGCTGCTCAACTCCAGGTCGTCACAATGGACTCGGGTCCAGCACAGGACTGGTTCAAAGATTGTTTGCACATGACCCAGTCAGAGCCAATGAAATATGGAAGACCTTCTCAGAGATCATTCTGTGTCCCACATTCGTCACACAGGACATCATGTGTCTGTATCCTGGCAGCCGCTGGGCTCTCACTCTGCCATCTAGGAGACATAGGACCTTGGATCTTATTTAACTTTTGATATATTTCAATCCCATTTCTTGTAAAGCAAAAATAATCTAAGTGCATCTCCTACAGGAAAGATGTAAAGATTGAGTTTGTAAAGGCAAATTACATGTATATTAAGTATACACCACTCCTCATAGGATTTGAAGCTCAAAATGCACAAATTCAGAAATTGCCGCATCTACTGTCTGACTACGAATTGAACATGAAGGACAGAGAAGTGAGAGGAGAGAAAATGAGAACTGATAACATCAAGCTGTGTCTGAAGCAAGTCATTTTCTGTACACGTTCATTCACATGCATGTGCATACACACAGAGTGAGAGAGAAAGGGATGTTACTCGACTTAGAAAAGCGAACACATCTCAATAAGCCCGTGGCATGTTGAAAATGTCCTAAGTAGAGAATACAATGAATAACCAACCTACAGAACATTCTAACTGTGCAGCACACACCAGCTGCTCCCACACACAGTAATGAGCTATGCTTACTGCCACTCTCAGGCACGGCAAAGGCCATATCACATATTCCCTGCCAAGACAAATATCAACACTTGATATTCAATATAAACTTTTAACTGAAGGTGTATCATTTTTGTATCACCTTAAAGTCAAGAAAACAGAAGACAACTGCCTCTGTGTACACATGCTTGTGGTAATCATTACCATTCTGCTCTACCTTTCAAAACTATAAATGGTTTTATGCCAAGCCCCTGAATCATTTTAAACATTCCACTTTCTACTCCTTTGCCTATAAGATAGTTTCACCACAAAGTGTACATGAACACATATGCCACTCTTCTCTGATTACTAAGTATTTCAAATATTTTAAGATACATTTGTTACATTATTTTTGGTCCAGTGGTGAGTTGGAAATACTTAACCTCCGTAACACCTGAAAAATAAAGCCCAGTTTTGTAGTATTTACTGACTTCCATGACATGAACATGCCAATCCTGACAAATTTCAAGATGCTAACATTTGGGAACTCAGGGAGTAAAAGACATGTAGTAATACAACACTGGGTAGAATTTCAACCTTGCCAAGAGACGAGACACAAATAACCTCTACAACATGTACAAAAACGAATACTAATGGCAGCATTGTGGCACAGCTTGCTGAAGATGCTGCTTGAGACACTGTATTCCATACTGGAGTGTCATTTCAAAGTCCTAGCTGCTCAACTTCTGATCTAAATCCCTGCTAATGCGCCTGGGGAAACATCAGAAACTGTACCAATAACTGGGTTTCTGTCAATCATGTGACCTCTATGGTTCTGGGCTCCTGGCTTTGGCTTGGCCCAAATTGTTATCATTTGATGAACGAATCGGTGGATGGAAGATCTCTCTACTTCTCACTCTACTTTTTAAATTTAGAAGGTTGCGGAATATGTAATAAAACAATTCAAAACATAATTAGGACTTTGGTATCACCTTTGTTTTGCACATAATGTACTTAATTACAAGTTTAATCTAATCATTAGTGTTTGTGTTTTAAAACCAATTCTTAATATTCTTGGGAATTTAAGAATTGGCTCTTTTTGCAACTCGATACAGCCAGATATATAGTACACCAACATCCGTTCTCTAATGACACTTCTGGAAGACAATACTGAGACAAAACAATAATATAAAACACAATGAGATGCATGCTGGCCATCAGCATGATGAAAGAAATGTCAGATTCTGGCATAACAAAGTATCAAGAAAATGAAAGTTTCTTTTAAATGAGCAACTCTATTCACTGGAGTGGCTATCCCTTATATAAATGAAACAATAACAAACAGATGAAAATGTTAATTAAAGCAGCACAGGTATACTGAAGGTAGGAGGGATGGCCTCTGCCAAGGTCTGGAGGCATGAGGCAGTGTCCTCCATGAGCAAGAACGAAGGCCAGTGGGAAAACAACAAAGTGCATGGGGATAATGTACTAGGAAGCTTTATTGAACAGGCCATCAAGGTTCTCTTCAAGCAGAGCTTTGCAAACCCTGGTGAGAATGTAAACTTTCTGGTTTCTTTTAAAAATCTATTTATTTGAAATGTAAAAAACAGAGTGAGCCTCAGCTGGTTCACCCCTCCAAATGACCATAATGGTCAGGATTGGCACAAGAACCCCATTCTAGCATCCTCGGTGGGAGATGTAAGCACTTGAGTCATTCTTCACTGATCTCCCCACAGTCGTAGCAAGAAGAGGGATCAGACGTGAGAGTTGAAATGGACCCCAGATGGAAATGCCAGTGCTACAGTTTTTTTTCTTTTTCACCACAAATGCCATTATTTATTTTGATGTGTTTCAAAAATCAAAATGTTTTCAAACACAACTAAGAGATAAAATACAGCATAAAATGAGATTTACACCTATTTCCCACATAAAGCAAAGAATTCTCAGAAATTGTTTCGCCAAAAGAGACTTGTCGATCCTGTGCTGCCCTGCTGGCAGCACCCTGGGCCAGGTCCCCAGGTCGAGCCAGGGACCAGGGCTGGCCCTGCGCATGGCCGCCTGGAGCCACAAGGAACCTGAGGGGGAATGGGAGACAGCTCTGCTGAGGTTCAAACTGCACAACCTTGAGGGGACTGTGGGAGGAGGCCCCTGGCCAGCAGCCATCACTCCCAAGGGCAAGTGAACCGGTCATGAGGGAAGGGGCACAGAGCAAGGAGCCGAGAGCTGGGGGCATGCCTGGCTGCTGACTAGAGGGCAGACCCCCAGAGTCCACAGCCTGAGCAGGAGGCCCCCCGGGCGCTGACTGCGATGCAGACAAGTGAGACGAGCAGTGAGACCCCAGGGAACCATGGGATAAGGCAATGTTAGGAAACTTTAAATCTAGGGTCAAGATCAAATCAGTAAGGCATCACAAACCGGAGCAGGCGACTGGCTGTGCTGAGTGGCAGCCTCTAGGCTGGAGGAAGGGCAGTCGGGGCCAAGCTGGGCACAGGTGAGGTACCTGGGTCGGCACAAGGGTCATAGGGCTGCTTTTGCACTGTGTCATGCACCTGCCAATGGAGGCAGTCAGGCTGGCTCCACTACTTGTCCAGGACCAGTGCAAGGGCCTGGCCATGCCCAGCAGCCTGGGGACCTCCTAATACTGCATCATCCTTTGGCTTTGGGGTTCCTGTGATGTTTATAGGGCCAGGGAGCCACTGGTGTGGCTTCAAGCAGGGAGTTTGGCAGCCTGGGCTGATAGCCTAAACTACTAAATGATCTGGGATGGCTGAGCCTAAGAATGTAAACTTAAAAATATGAGGGATCAGACGTGGAGGCTGAGAGTTGAAGTGGACCCCAAATGGAAATGCCAGTGCTACAGGTAGCAGGTTAATGCCCTGCTCCACTGTTCCTAAGGGTTTGCCCTTTCAATCCTATTAGGCCAAGAACTCACCAGGGACATTTTATTTAGGGAGTGGCATCATTTTGTTTATATTTCAAACTTTTATTCCCATCAGCCTTATGACTAGATACTAATTGTATTGTGTGATGGGGTAAAGGATTTCAGCTGGAAGACCAAAGAGAGGTTGAGTTCAGACAAGAGGATGTTAGTAGCCTGGACTGTTTGGTCTACACTGTTGGGGTAAAGTCCTAGGGACATGGATATATATTTAAAGGCACAGATGCATTAAGGTCTACTCGGGAGGCTATAGTAAGAGAAAAAAAAAGTAAGATCTTTGGCTGTGAATGTACATAATTTACCAAGGTAATAAAGATAAAGGAAGAACAATTTGGGAATAGAGATATGACAAATCAAATCTTGAGTAGCAAATGATTTATGTCTGTCCATTAAACACACTCTTAACAGAGTCAAGAGACAGACAATCTCTGGGAGATCATATTTTGGGATCAATGTACACATGCCATTTATGGTGATGAGAGCAGATAGATCAGTAGAGAGCAAACAGACGCAAAGAATAACATAGATGCTATGGTGCACTAATTCTTAGAGATCAGAGAAAGCAGTGTCTTCTCCAAAGAGATTTTATGAGCGATCAAAGACAAGGGAGGAAAAGAAGCAAAGACTGAGATCTCTGGACCCAGGGGCTGCAAACATGCCAAGAAGGAATCCTCAGCTCTGTCAGATCTGATGAAATGCTGATAGAGACGATGGACAACTGCCTGTCAGACACAATGACAGTGGATGGTAGTATCAAAAGCAGCGTCTGGGGTTCAGTAAGCATGCAGAGCGGATGAGGATGGGCTGAGCAGGGAGCAGAAAGACAAGGACAGGACAGCACTGAACTTCAAATGCCCTTAGGGTGCAACAACTTCAAGGAGATGCAGAAAGAAACTGCTCAAGAGCAAGATATTTCTGTCAAATGGCCTTTGTTTCGGTGGTCTGCACAATACTTAAAGACACAAAACAAATGATGCTAGGAATAGCTCAGCAGAGAAAGACAAACTGGTATTTGGAGGACAGGGATATTTTTATAAAAACAAAATCCCTGAGTAGATAAGAGAACACAGGAGTCAGTACTGATGAGGAAGACCTATCGTAAGTTAGCAAAGGATCAGTTCATGTGTTGAGACAAGCAAGAAGATGGAGCACATGTGTGTTAAGGCCACGAGCGGAAGGCTCCGCTTGTGGATATAGAAGGTGCTCTAATGTCACTGGGAAAATACAAGCAACAAGAGAGAAGCTGAAATAGGAGGCAGAATCTCAGGATGGCCAATGGGCTGCAACAGAGAGCCCTGTGTTTCAACATCAGTCTTTCTCAGTTTGACCAGTGGCCATTTTTAGAAAGTTCTTTGTATGTTGCACTTTTTTTTCAAGAGCAGTGAGTTTCTGCCTCTCTCCTTATCAACATTGCCAGACTGACTGGCATCCTGAATGTTCTCCAAAATATTTTATCACAGTTCTTTTTCTGCACAATTCAAGAGCCTGGAATTGCAACTGTTTCCATGACCATTGGATAAAAATAGCAGGATCATCAACCTTTGAGTCTGACAATGTTATGAAAAATGAAGTGCACACAGATCCTTGTCCTATCACAGTCTGTGTCTACTGGGACAAGAGAGGTCAAAGAGAACACAAATATTATCATATACTGCCCACGAAGAATAAAAACTCGTGTTTGTGATTTCGTGAATTCTTCAATCAGAATAGCTGAATATTTAAAAAGGCTAATGATGGCTGAAATAAAGGTAACCATGGGTAACATACAAACAGGTGTGGCCATGGGCCAGTCCAACTTTATTTATAAACATAGGGTAAAGGATAGATGTAGCACAATGAGCTATAGTTTGCTCACTCTTGCTCTGGCTCTTGCTCTGGTAGAATCTTCCTTTAGAAATAGGATCTGGGTTATAGATATGTTAACTTTTCTAGTAGCCTCAATGAAAAGAACAAAGAAACAAATTAGTCTTAATTATATTTGACCCAACAATTCCCAAATAGTATTACTTTAAAATTATTGTGATGTTGGATCTTGACAATTTTTAACTGACATGTTAAGGGGACATGGGTATTTTGCTGTTTTACAAGTGATTCCTTTTTTCATCATATTTTACGCAGGGCATTTCAATCACAGATGCTGATCCTCACTGGGAAACCACTGCCGATTTCATTCAATATATGCCTACCCCAGGAACTCTGGAAACATGATCTCCTGCCCATATTGTTCCCAAATCCAACATTGGTGGCAATTAAGGCCTGTCTCTTGATCATAATACAAAGTCATTAGACACGTGATGCTGTTGTGGACAGTTCCTTGTGCCCCTCTCTTTGATCTTGGTTTCCTGTCCTTTTCTGGGTCTCACTAGGATGTAGTTCATACATAGCAGCCTGAATCCTGCTTTCAGGGTGCATGAAAGCAAATGCTCAACTTCTTCCTTCTGTGCTTCATAAGAACACAGCCTCAGTGACCACGTTTCTATTGAAATGCTGTCAAGGGGGCTCAGCCCAAGGTCAATGTAACAAGCCTTTGCGCTGGGAACCAGGGCTGACTTTATTACATTTGGAGGATTTACGTTAGATTCCAACCACACAAGATTGAGCTGATAATCGCAGGTGTTTGGCAAAGGCATTAGCATTTCTGTCTGCGCAGATTTCAATGCCCTATTAACTATTCTGAAAAATCATCTGCCCCGGGGGGAAAGTACCAAGCTGGGTTAGGGATTCCTCACTGCCCACCACAGGCAGTATCATGGAAATCTATTCATCAGAATGGCAGATTTCTTTGACTCCTAATGAATATGAATGCGCAAACATGAACATTTCAAAAATGCAACCCGAGGAGCACACAGAGGGAAAGCCTGCTTTGATGCGGATGCCTCGGGAAGGCCCCATGGAGTAACGTACTCAGAACACAGGCAATGGTCTTCTGCATTTCTGAAGAACATCACCTCTGGCCTTTTCATACAGGACACATCCCGACAGTACCTGCAGTCCAGCCTGCTCTGCCTTTAAGGGCAAAATGCCACAAAAAGGAAATCACAATGTTTATAAAAGCCCAGAAGAGGGCATGGAGCAAGGTGAAAAGGAGAGCTGAGAGTAAATTTTTAAACTCGCCACTTTAGCTCTTTTTAAACTAAAACGTAGAGCTCTTTTTTTGAGCATCAGAGATAAAAACTAATCATGCTTGCTGTGTTGACTCCTAATGTGCTTTTTGATTGTAAAATGATGAGACTAATGTTTCATTCCAGATACTGACTCAACACGAGGCAAGTACAGCACCATAGTCATTTTATAGGCCATAAATATTCTACTCCTTTAAAAAAAAAAGATAGTTACCATTCCCCCTCAAAAACACCACGTAATCTTCCATCGCAATGAGAAAGATGGGCATAATTCTTCTAGGGGTAAACCTGGTTGTTGTGTTGCCAGGCTGAGCCCAACATAATGGGATGTGTTCTCTAATGACATTTTTGTGCCACAGAGGGGGTGACACCTGGAGAGCTGCAAGGTGATGGCCAAAATGCAATGATCTTGGGGTCTGAGAAGAAAAGAGGAATATAATGTGAGCCCAAGTCTCAGCTTGTGACCAGGGAACATTCACATATAATCTACTTGATGCCAAAAGGAAAATAACAGCTAACTTAGAGCTTGATAAGAACAATCTACAAAGATTTACCAAGGAGTAGTCACATGATCAAAAGATGTTTTATCTTACTGGACTTAAGAGAAATAGAAGAATGAAAAGTAAAAATTTCTGCCTATTAGGCTGGAAACAGGAAAAGACACCCAGAGCTTAGAAAGGTAACATCCCAACTACAACCTAATATGTAATGGGAATGTAAATTCAATGGACAATCAGTAACTTCTACAAAAATCCACATCTATTCATATTCTTTGATTTTAAAATATTTGATTTCAGGGAAACACATTCTAACAAAACTTATTTTCATATATACTTAAAGATTAATACAGTTGAGAAGTAATGTACAGCATTTTAATAATGGGAAAATACAATCTGTATTAGTGTTCTGTTGTTGCCATACATACTCCCATAAACATGGAAACTTAAAGACCACACATTCATTATCTTGTAGCCCTGCAGACGAAAAGGCTGGTATGGTCTCTTAAGATCAATATCAATGTGGCAACATGTTGTCCTCGTCTAAGGAGGTTCTACAAAGTGCCATGTGTTTACCACTCTTTTCAGTTATTGCTGAATACAATCTCCTTATTTCTCCATTGGCTATATGCTCAACTCCCAGATTCTAGAGACAATTCCTTGTATTTCTTGACTTCTAGTCTCCTACCTCCATTTTCAAAGTGAGCCATGGGCAAGTGGGGTCCTCTGACCCATATTTAACTCTCCTCTTCCCTTTGCTAGGATTCAGGTTATTGTTTTGAGTCCAACTGGATAGTCCCAGGTAACTTCTCATTGTCAAAGTCCTAAAGTCCATTACCATTAGTCACTGCTATAAAGTAGCATTTATTCCAAGTAAAGTGGCATATCCACTGGTTCTGAGAAATACACAGTGGACATCTTGGGGGGGCGCCCTTATTTATCACACCATCCATCTATTCTGTGAAAAACCCTACAGTCATTTAAATACAAATTTAAGTTACTCAAGTTATATTGTCTTTATATTAAAGAGCAAAATTTATAAACTAGCATACTAGCTTTTGCTAATATTAGCATATTATGACCTCATTAATTTAGTATTAAAATATTATAAATTTAAAACTATGTGTATACATGTACACAAAAAATCCCATACCCAGTAAAAATAAAACACACACCAAAATCTAGGCTGAGAATACATCTAACAAGGGGAGACTGGGCTGGTCAAACAATCTGTGGAGCTTTTATAGCTTCTCCATATGCATATCTTAAATTTATTAGAAAAATACTTATGTACTCATACATTATTCATGCTCTTTCCAAACACACAAAAACACTATTATAAACAATGGAAATAAAGCTGAAGTGAAGTGACACTCTTGAACTGTGCAGTATGAAGCTGGAAGTCCTACTTCTGTTTTTTCCTCACGTCCTGACATTCTTCTAAGAATGGTGAACATAGAATTTATCATTTTATTGAGACCCAGCTATGAGTGGACTGGAACACCATCAATAATTCTGCCAGCATAATAGGTGTAGACTTGGCGAGTCGTGAGTCATGAGTCCTGGCCACCTCCTCCCAAAAGAGCAATTTCTCATTGCCCTCAGCAGCGTATCAGCCCCTTGAGAGCAGGAATTAACTCTGATTCCGTCCAACTCTAACCACAGGCTAGAAAATTGGGTTCTACTGTTCATCTTTCCCATTTTAAAATTGGAATATTACCTTTGTGTTACTGATTTTTTTTCAATTCTTCCCAATTTATAACTAACATTTTAATCTTGTGTTATTATTTTACCATTGGTGTGAAGTTTATGTAATTTGAAAACAAGCTTTTATTTCCCTAAGGGAGGGCCTATGGGTCCCAATGCTATACACTTTGATCATACACCAAATCCCAGTAGTCTCGCATTTTCTCCTCAAATACTTAGTTGCTATAAGTCAGCCTCAAAGGACATTTTGATGTCTTTGATGACACATCTTTGTTATTCTATTTCCTGTTTTACATCTGAAGCTTCTGTTTTAAGACTCCAAATGAGGGGGACAGTGTGTTGGCTTAACTGACTAATCCTCCACCCACAAGCCCCAGCATCCTGGATGAGCAATGGTTCATGTCCCAGCAGCTCCATTTCAGATCCCTGCTTCCTGTGCATGACTGGGGAAAGCAGTGGAGCATGGCCCAAAGCTTTGGGACCAAGCCACCAATGCGAGAGAGCTGGAAGAAGCTCCTGGTTCTCGGCTTTGGGTCAGCTTAGCTCTTGCCATTGAGGCCAGTTAGGGAGTGACCCAGCAGGCACATCTTTCTCTGTCTTTAGTCCTTTGGGTAAATTTGTCATTCCAATAAAAATAAATATCTTAGAAAAAGACTCCAGTTAAAAACATGTAAAAAATAAACTGATCTATTTTTATTTCACTGCTGATAAAATTAATGACAGAAGAGGCAAACTTACAAATTTACATGAAGATAAACAGAACCATGAGGAGCTGTGCACATAGACATGGTAGCCACATGTGACTATTTAAACATGAACTAAAGTAAAATTTAAAATTCACAATCTGCTTCAATTAATTAGCTACATCTCAAGTATTCAACAGTCTTAAGTGACTATTATCTACCAGATTAGCACAGATCCTGAAATTTTCCATGGTGGGTATTTCCATTGAAGTGTAAGTTAGAAATTTAGGAGATACTTCAGATATCTCAGACTGAGATCAGGGCAAGGTTTTCAATCCAAAATGCATATGGTTGACACCAAGAATCACTGGAGGACAAGACTACTATGCAGGGAACATGGCCAGCTTGGGACGGGAAGTCAGTTTTGTGCCTGCCTCCAAGCAAAGTAGCATCTGACCAGTCCCTTCATTCACAACTGAAGCATTGTCCCCAAATGTCCCTCTCTCCCTATATTCTCAGCCATGGCAGTGTGGCCTATCTACTCCTTTCAGAAGAAGTCTATTCTGCTCTCTTCTTGACTCTGGCCTGATACTGACACTTGGTTTACTCAGATTCTGGAAAAATGTTGGCCCCAGGAGCTTTTGTGCGTCTTCCTTCCTTTCCATGGGATAGAGACTTGGGAATCTGGTTGGATGTGGCCTCAGCCATGTGAGTGGAGCTGTTCAAGGCCAGCCTGTCCTTTGGCCCACCTTCTGACTACACATGTGTGAAAGAACCAAGAATCTACTTCTGAATGGGATGTAAATAATCTTCCATGGACACTAAAAGCATAAAAATATGGAATATTTTAAGCTACAAAGTTTGGACTAGTTTCTTAAGCATCAAAGGGTGACTAATATGCAGAGAACTACATAAAATGTTTATAAGGCTTTTATTGTTTTGTGCATTCTCTGTACCCCATCCACACTCTCCCCTCCCCAAGTTATTCTATGGGCTTCAGCCAAAATGAAGTAACACCAAGCAGATTCTATTGATTTCCTGCAAACAGGGATCTGCAGGCGTTAGTCTTGCCACATGACTGCATGAACACCTGAGCACATAGAAACGTCCATGCAACATAAAGATGGGGTACAGAGAGGAGAGCAGAGAGCACTCATTGTGCAAGAGCCAGAGTTACCTGCCTATCAGAGTACTTCTGCCTGTAGCTTGTCCGTCTCCCACTCCAACCTCCTCACTGCAGGTCCTCCACAATTTTATTTGTGAAATGCATTATTCTGATTGCTTATATTGATTGTATACCTCTCCTTTTCAGATATGGACAAGACTACTTTAAGCCTTAACAATTGCCTGGATTTATATGGTCAAATGGATTAATCCTGTAGAGAAATCTTTTTCGGCTTTAAAAACAAAATAAAAATCCCCTACTGTTCACTTAATGGAATCAAATGGCCTCGACCCAAAAGTTCTCTCAGGGTCTATTGTTTGTGCACCTAACATTGTAGAAGTTCCACTGACACAGCCAGAAACATTGAGACGTGCTAGGACTGCTTTCTGTGGATGAGGTGAGCCATTCAAAGGGACAAAAATTTGTATCATTTACTGGTGAATTCGAGCAAACTACTTAGTCTTTAGTTTTTACTTAGCCTAAATATTAGAGGATAAAAAAAAAGCAGAAATCATATGGCCAGTATCACAGGGTTATTGTAATAATTAAATGAAATTTACGTGGAAACAGCTTGATACATTCTCATTTTCCCTGTGTTACATGTCATTTTCCCTGTGCTGTGTCTTGATTCATTTCCTACATGTCATTCATGGTCTTAGATGACGCCCTTTTTAAAATCTTTATTCACAATGTCAGCTAGTAATAAACTTGTTTATTCCCTCTTCCCCTTCTTATTTATTCAAGCAAATTTTCTGAGTCACAGCTAAGGCCCAAGGATACAATCATTAACAGAGCTGTCCCTCCCACATGAAGAGAGGCACAATAAACAATATGGTACATGATTAATTAAACTTACCATGATGCATGCATGAAAAGTATTTAGCAGCCTTTAGGCAGAGTCTAAGAGAATGCAACAGGCAAAAAAAAACCCAGAATGCTCCTCCCAGGTTACCCCAAAAATGCCTTTGACACCAGAGCAAAAGCAGGAGCAGGTGTCAGCTGCTGGGAGCTGGAAGCTTCAGCTTCCCACCTGACAATATGATTTCCAGAGATGCTGTGGGAACCTCCAACTCTACATTGCCCTATTAAGTTTTCCAACAGGTTCATTAATTTTTTTCCAAGTTAGATTTTATAGTCACTTTTTGTACTTATTTACTTGGGGACAAAGTCCATTTGAAGCTTGAGTGTAAGGCAATTGTTGGTGCTCAAGAAGTTGTTGTTTTGTTGAAAATAGAAGAAATTTAAGTTCTTGATACTGATTGATCTTCATTCATAAGATGTCCCACTATGGTTAGAAGCTAATTATTTTTATATGATGAATTATGACTCACACAGATCACAAGCATACACCCAGATGAATGTTCATGAAGGGAACAAATCCATATATCCATGGACTAGCTAGATGCTATGAAGAACAAGGCTGATATTTGCCAGCTGCCCTTGCATCCCCCTCTAGCTACCACCTCCTCAAGGTAATCATCACCTTAGCCTGCAGCAACGTATCTTTGCTTGCCTTTTTTAATGCAGTGTAGGCTGTTTACATATGGTCTGTACCAAATTCTCTCAATTTCCTCACTTGACATTTTCCAAATGATATTTGCATATTTAAATGTTTGCATATTTAAGGTATTTGCATATTTAAAAGTTACAATGCGTTATTGCAACACATCAAGCACTTCTTAAACCAATTAAACCAAGCAAATAACCTTTCCACTTCCTCATCTTTTGTGTTTGAAATCTCTGTTCCTCTGTGCTAGTTACTTATACAGAATATTAAATTCATGATGAGTTCTGGTCAACTTACTATACCTGAGTATCGATTATCCAAGTTCCTCCCCTTCCCTTCCAAGTCTGTAGTAATTACCATTATAAACCTGGGTTAGGTGTATATGTGTTTACGTATGTGCACATGCACATATATAGAATTATATATATGTATATCTTATATATGAAAGAACTTGCAATATTTGTCTTTCTGTACTGACTCATGAAAATTAGCACAGCCATTATGGAGAATAATATGGAGGTGCGCTCTACCATAGAGCCCAGCTATCCCACTTGTGGGTTATATCAGAAGGATAGGAAATATGAAAGTTATGAAAGTGATAGCTGTTAATGTCCATATTGATACTAATCAAGATATGGAATTAATCCAGCTGTCCATTGACAGATAAAGAATATATAGTATGCTTAGACAATGCAGTAATACTCCACCATGAAAATAATGAAATGCTGACATGTGCATCAAAATAGATGCAGCAGCCATGCTAAATGGAACATCTTATGGTACAGCTTCAGCTACGTTGTTTAATGCAGCTGGTTTTCACTCAGGTCATTCAATAACATACACGCGACCCATGTATTCTTGAAGGTCACTGCGTATGCTGCTCCGAACATTCCCATATGCAACTTTTTTTTTACACAGTCATGGCCACTGTACATATACCTAACTATAATAACTGGCTTTTTCCCAGAAGTATACCTTCTGTAATGCAAACCAAAGACCATTGTAGAAGTCAAAATCTCTCTTGATTCAGGAACACTCTAGGTTGCCCAGGCTGTCCTCCGGTCACTCAGAGCTGGAAGGATGCCACCAAGCCCCAAGCTCCGTGGGCTTCTCCAGCCAGCGACACAGGGTCCATGTCCTTCCCCACATCCCTGTTACCTCTGGCTAAATGCAGCAGAGGCTCACGGCAGTGTGTGTTTCCATGATCTATCAGTTCACAGCTAATGACGCAGGTCACGTGGCCTCCCCCAATTCCTGGTCACCTCTGCTGCAAATACAGCCTCAAGGTTCACAGTAAAACATGTTTCCTGTAACGTACCAGGTAACTAATCACTGTCCTTTAGTGGGAGCTGTGAAGACAAGCTCTTTCTCCACCATCTCCCTGATGTTCTCTACTACAAATGGAGTTCTAGAACCTAAGATGATAAAATTGCAAATGGGCTCGGAAATCAGAGGCAAACACACATCTGATGCTTCCTCCAACTACGGAGCTTTCTCCCTGCACTTCGGCATCTTCTTCCATGAAAACTGCTTTGATTCCAAGTCTCTCCCCTGAGGCTAGAGTCAATCCAAGTCCCAGCATGGTTCTTCCTTAGCAGGCTCTGAATAAACAGATCACTGGCTCAGAACGATACTTATGGCCATTATCAGCAATTTCTTCATTTAGGTGTCCATGTCATCAGGGTTAAAAACCCACCATTTGGCAGCCAATTGTGGCCGAAGCCCACACTTGGGAGCCGCTCTGGAGTCTCTGGCTTGAACCCTGGTATTCTGCATTCCATCAGCTTCCTAAAGCTCAAGCAGCAGGTGATGGCTCAAGTACTTGAGTCAGGGCACTCACATGTGAGACCCAAAAGTTGCTCCAGGCTCCTGACTTTGACTCCCCAGTCCCAACTCATGTGGGCACTTGGAAAATGAACCAGTACATGAAATATCTGTCTTTCTGTGTGTTTCTGCCTTTCAAGCATATTAAAAAAAATTTAAAGAAAATACTCTTCCATCAAGAAAGATAATATTCTGTTAAGAACAGAATAGGTTAGGACTTCTGGATCTTTACCTCTTGAATTTTTTTTTTCATTTTTTTCAATGCACTGCCTTTCCAGGTACACTATGATAAGAAGTGACACAACTAGCATTTAGAGCTTCAATCTGATGTGATGCCATTGCTGCAAGTAGCAGCTTACCCTGCTGCACTACAACACCAGCTTTGCCCTTGAATTTTGTAGAAATGTAATTGAAATGTCGTTTTTTAGATTATGCATTTCTTTGGAAAGGCAGAATTACAAACACAGAGAGAGAAATCTTTCATCTGCTGGTTCACTCACCAAATGACCACAGTAGCTAGGACTGGGCCAAGAAAAACAAGTCAGGAAGTCTATCCAGGTCTCCCATATGGGTGGCAGGGTACCAGATCCCTTCGTTTTCCCAGGCAAATTAGCAGGGAGCCAGATGGGAAGCGGAGCAGCCAAGACACAATCCAGTGTCCATGTCGATGTCAGTATTACAGGAAGCAACTTGACCTTGCTGTGTCACAATACCAGTTCCAAACTTATGTTTTAGTGGTGTTGAAACAATAGAAATCCAGGATGGATTCATTCATTTGGGTTTATTCTCCACACTTGGGAACCAGATTTGTAACAACTGATTGAAATGATACCACATATTCCCCACCACGCTACCCCAGAGAGCAGTGTGCTCCCCCGTAACATTCTGAGCATGTAACAGCAGACCTGGCAGTGATAAACATTCCTTAGGTAGGCGTCCAGCTTTCAACTAAACATATAATTAAAACCAAGGAGGAAGAGAAACCAAAGTTGCTCATAAACCTAACGGATGAGTTGTTTGAATGATCTTCAAGATGTTTAGCTGACATTCAGCCTCAGGTCTCACAAAAAACAGGCTATAACTCCATGCACAGGTCTTGCAATAGAGAAAGAGCAATACAGCACTCTAAAAGCCGATTCTTAAAATACTATTGTATCAAGTATACTTTTTGAGCAACAAGCTTGCTAATTAGACAAGCTTATGCAATCTTCATAGGAATGGAACACAAGGTTCCACTAACTTCACTCTGTATCCAATAGAACTAGCTTATGTCTGCCCAAAATAATCGTGAACTAAACACAAAGGACCCTTGACATAGCTAAAAGCCGTAATTCCATGTGATTTAATCAAGCTCATTTCACATTTATGGCTAAGGGCTGGGAAGACTGGCTGTGCTCTCCAAGAAGGTTCTGAAGACCTTTTGATTTTTGCCTGTGGAAAACAAAAGCAAAATACAAAAGCTGCCTGGGATACCATCACCAGTAAAGTGAAAATTTTTATTAGTTCAACTCTCTAGTTTCAACATTCCTTTTCACCATCAAGATGTTTTGTAAATGAGGACCTACAGAAATGTTTTCCAGTAGAATGTTCCAATTTTTAAAGATTTTTAAAAAGAAGTATTTATGAGGGCGCAGTGTGGTAGCCTACTGGATAATTCTTTACCTTGTGCTCCCAGGATCCTATATGAGGGCTGATTTGTGTCCCAGCTGCCCCACTTCCCATCCAGCTCCCTGCTTGTGACCTGGGAAAGCAGTCGAGGACGGCCTAAAGCCTTAGGATACTTCACAGCACAGGAAACTTGGAAGAAGCTCCTGGCTTGGGCCCGGCGCCGTGGCCTAACAGCTAAAGTCCTAGCCTTGAACGCCCCGGGATCCCATATGGGTGCCGGTTCTAATCCCGGCAGCTCCACTTCCCATCCAGCTCCCTGCTTGTGACCTGGGAAAGCAGTCGAGCACGGCCCAAAGCTTTGGGAACCTGCACCCGCGTGGGAGACCCAGAAGAGGTTCTTGGTTCCCGGCATCGGTCACTTGGGGAGTGAATCATCGGACGGAAGATCTTCCTCTCTGTCTCTCCTCTCTGTATATCTGGCTTTGTAATAAAAAAAAAAAAAATTAAAAAAAAAAGTAGCAGCAGCAGCAGCTCCTGGCTCCCGACTTTGGATTGGCTCAGCTCTGGCCACTGCAGCCACTGGGGGAGTGAATCAGTAGACAGAGGATCTTTTTGTCCCTCTGTCAACCTAACTTTCCAATAAAAATAAAATACATTTTTAAAATATATATTGAAATGACAGAGACAGAGCTCTCATGCCTTGATTCACTTCCCTAAAGGCCTACAATGGCCAGGAATGAGTCAGGCCAAAGCTTAGATCCAGAAAGTAAATCCAGGTCTTCCCCATCACTGGCAGGGATCCAACTACTTGCCCTGTCACCTGCCCCCTCGCAGCCTAGGTTCTGCCATGCTACTGAAACCAGGAGCAGGAACTAAGAATCAAATTCAGGCACTTGAGCACATCTTAAAGGATGTTTTAACAAATCCACAACGAGCCACCGTTTCCAGTGCTGTGTCGCTTCTCACCTTCTAGATGGTGTAGATTATGATGCTGTAGTTGTTGAATCCATTAGAGCTTTTGGGGGGGGGGGGGGAGGCGGCCGTGAAAACACTGCCTGTGAGAGAACATGAGGACTTCAAGCCTCATGCTGCCTTTGGCTCCTTATTAGTTTGCCATGAATCAACCACTACCTAGCTCCTCTTTTCTTAAGCCTGTTCAGCACATGATTTGTCCACACTTACTTATTAAGGATATCACATTATTAGCATCTTGTTCATCGACAGTCTGTCTCCAGAAGTGACAGAAAAACAATATAATTCGTTGTCCTGCCTAATATCCAAAGACAGGAAAAGCAAGTAACACACAGAGCTTTTTGAAATTCACACATGAGGCAGGATAAAATCTCTGCAGAATTTATAAAGTCGATGTGATGCCTTGATCATGATGTGTTACAATGCCCATCCCCACTCCCATCCATGGTGATGCCTGCAATATTTACTGAGCTGAGCTAACACACAGCTCACAATTTTAAACTGACAAATCTAAGAGCATAAATTCTGGATGCTTTTTGCAGAACAGCAAGGCTGAGGACAGACCGTACATTCAGAGTATTACAGCCTGTCCTAATTCATGCCATTTCCACACACTTTTTTTTCCCTTTTGAGGCTTGTGGGGCATATTTCAAACAAATCTCAGTGCTTTGTGTTTATGCCATGTAATAAAGAATACCCGAGCCCGTCTGTAGGAGAATATCTGTTTCCCAAATCATCTCAGTTATGCAGAGAAAATGGATTCTATTTTGAGTTCAGATATAAAAGTAGCCTCACAAGCAAGCATTTAAATCTGCTCATTTGGGGGTTTTCTTGGGGACATCACTCTGTTTATTATGAAAGATGGCTCTATCCACAGGTGCACATGATGTGATAAAGCATGAAAGGACAGAACTAGAGCGGCTCCCAAATATTCCCCTCCCTCACCAATGGCTTTGCCTCCCCCACACCTATGGGAGTCTCTGGCATTTAATTAGGTGGACGAGGGAAGCCCTAATAGGATGTCAACGTCCCTGGGAATTATGACCTGTTTTTCATGGAAATGGCTGAAATTAGCTGGAAATTAGCCATCCTTTAAAGAAGTCAGGAAGGAGCAGAACACAGGCAAGCAGCCTGGAAAGACACATTCAGTGGACATACAGAGAGTGTGCAAGGAAGAACAGCTATGTGGCCTTCCTGCTCATGGCACCTGCAGGAGCAACCCTAACACACTTCTCTTCCAAGTGCAATGTATCTCAGGCTCCTTGTCAACACTTTCAGCTCCCACAACTGACCAGCAGGATGGACATGTAGTTGAAAATACACCTCCAGCCAAAAGGAGACATCAGCAAAATGACCAAAGGGCTAACAAGAACAAGCTTGGAGTAAAACAAAAGAATAAACAAGATTTGGGACTGGGTTTACAAGCTAGCCTTGCTTCTTACTGACTGGGCTGTGCCAAGAGCAGCAGTGATCCTGACAGGATGGAAAGTGGGCATTATTGCCTGGTACTCTGCTGGTTCTTTAGTGCACCAGAAACCTTGAGTTCTAGGTTCCTACTGGTAGAGTTTGGATCTTGACAGAACAAAAATCTGGATATTCAGCCAATCTTAGTCCCTCCTTTGCAAAGCAAGGTTCGTAATTATGACAATCTGACTGGCTGACAGCAGGAATAAAGGAGACACAGGATCTGTCGTCAAAACTTAGGTTGCTCTTGACATGTGATTGGCACTCTGTAAAATACAACTATGCAGCAATCCTCCTCCTTAAATTATACATGCAAACGCTTCCTGAACCTTTCTCTTTCCTGTATTCTCTCATGATACCTTCAGGGCAGAGATTCTTTCCTTGCCACTACAAGTGGGTGTAAGAACTCTGAGCCTACTGTATATCTTGTCTCCTAGTTTTTTCTGTCCTAGAGATAAGTCAAGTGTGACTGCTGATGGGAGAGCTGAGAGGCTTCTAAGGGTCCTCGTCTAAGAAAAATGCTGTGGGGCCGGGCTCCATGGCCTAGTGGCTAAAGTCCTAGCCTTGAACGCCCCGGGATCCCATATGGGCGCCGGTTGTAATCCCGGCAGCTTCACTTCCCATCCAGCTCCCTGCTTGTGGCCTGGGAAAGCAGTCGAGGACAGCCCAAAGCTTTGGGATCCTGCACCCGCGTGTGGGAGACCTGGAGGAGGTTCCCGGCTTCTAGCTCCTGATCGGCACAGCATCGGCCATCGCGCTCACTTGGGGAGTGAATCATCAGACAGAAGATCTTCCTCTCTGTCTCTCCTCCTCTCTGTATATCTGACAAGTGCTGGAAGATTGGGTGCATTCAAAGCAGGAAGCAGTAGTACAATCTTTCACTGGGAAGATCCAGACCCATGGGTAGAGAGAACGAGGTTAGGTTTTAGTGCTCAAGAAAAGGATGAGAAACTTGGATTCATTCCACGGGAAGTGGTAGCACAGAGAGATGTGCCCCCAGGCTTTTCTTCACTTTTGTGAACCAATAAAATAGAACAGGAAGAACCTGAATGTGACAATGGAGTACAACCATGGATACAATCATTAAAACCACCACCAGAAGCATAATACAAGATACATATATAATTTAAAGTCTATCTACCTGAATCTACTAACATTTCACTCAACTTATTCCAATCACCATTTTAACTTGTCATCAATTGTATCACCCTCTGAAACTCACCATATATGTTAACCTAAGGGCACATCTCAGTTTGAGCAGGCCACATCTTCAGAGCTCACGGCCATACATCACCAGTGGTGCCTGTGTCACAGTGTAGGTCATTATTTTTTTTAAAACCACCCAGAAATGATGAAATTGTCACCTCCATTTTACACATAGGGAAGTGTATAATTTGATTTGGAATTAATACAGAAAACCAGTTCTGGCTCCCTCTAGCTTCTGAGTGATTTTCCAACCTGCAGTAATTACTAGCTTTCTCTGTGAGAGCACTGAGGAAGGTAGGCCTTCCTCCGACAGTCAGTGAGGTCAGTGAAACTAGCAAAGCGTTATTGTAATGTACAAATAGCCCTGCATTAGCACTATACAAATTTTATCTTCTGCTCAGAGTAGTGCTTACTTTTTAAAAGTAACCTACGAAGCACTGATATGATTCAAAATGCTTAGATGGGGAACAAGACAGTAGTAGTCTGCTTTCTCAAGCCAAGCAGGAATGTCCCAGGCTGTATATAGGGAGGATATTTAATTAGGCAGGACTCCAAAGGAGCAAAGGTTGAAAGTGGCTTCTCAGCATCCAACAAGGGAGTAAATACTCCTTAACATGAGTTCCAGATGTAGAATGGCTACATTTTAATAGGGCAAAATTAAAAACTGGACCAGCCCTTGAGATGCTTCTGTACATTTAGCATTGCTCTCTTGTTAATTTGTATTCTACTTGGAACCAGGTGCAGGTTCAAGAAAAAAAACAAAGTCCCATGATCACATAACTTGCAAGCTTTTGAGGATTAGGAATCCTTTCAAAAAAATATTAACTCAAAGAGTGATATCAATTATTTCTAATGCATATATTCAGCAGGGACTCCAAGCTAGAATAATGGTATAACCCCTACTATTCAATCAGAAAAAGGCAGGAGGAGGGGACGGCACAGTGGTGCAGCAAGGCAATCCAACACCCAGTGAGGTCAACACCCCAAATCCGTGTTGGTAGGTGTGCTGGCTGCCCTGCTTCCAATTCAGCTCTTTGTTTATAGCTTAGACAAGCATCTTAGGATGGAACAAGCCATTGGAATCCTGAATCCACATGTGAGGCCCACAAAAAGGGTCTGGCTACCAGCTTTGGGTCATCTTATCTCTAGCCATTGTAGCCATTGGGACGACAAACCTCTCCCTCTTCTTCCCTCTAAGATTTGTCTCACAATAAAAAGAAACAAATCTTTAAAAAAAGAAAAGACAGAGGGGGCTGACACTGTGGAATAGCTAATAAAACCATTGCCTGCAATGCCGGTATCCCATGTAGGTGTTGGTTCAGGTCCAAGCTGCTCCACTTGTGATCTAGCTCCCTGCTAATGCACCTGTGAAAGCAATGGAGACTGGCCCAAGTCTTCAGGCTCCTACAGCCACATAAGAGACCTGGATGGATAAAGCTCCTAGTTCCCAGCTTTGGACTGGCCCAGCTCCAGCTGTTGCAGCTATTCGGGGAGTGAACCAGAAGATGGAGTCTCGGTCTCAATCTCCTATTCCTTCTCCCTCTACTGTTCCCAATCTAATTCTGCCACTCTAACAAGTAAATAAATCTTTAAAATAAAAAGAAAAACAGAACCCAGTGCTATGGCAAATGGGTAAAGGGCTTCAACACTTTATGTTTTAGAATACACAGATAGCAAGGAGGGGGCAAGTGTCTGACCTAGCAGTGTAGCGCTTAGATTCCAATCTTACTCCAGCTTCCTGGCATGTTGATGGCTCAGGTAACCGAGTTCTTGCCGCCCACGTGGTAGGCCTAGACTAAGTCTCGATTGAGCTCTTCACTCCTAGCTTTAGCCTGGCCAAACTCAGCAATTGTGGGCATTTGCAGAATGGGCCACTGGATGGAAATGTTCATAGCCATTCATTCATTCCTCTGTCTCCCTCTTGCCCTAATAAATAAAACCTAAAACTAAAATAGCCATCAAACAATTTGATGGGCCGTGATCAACAGAAATCATGCCTAAAAACTTTCAGAGAGGCTTTCTGGATAATTACTAAAACCTGGAAATTACCCAAGCATCTATCAATGACAGAATAGATTACAAATAATTGTGGTGAATTCACAGAATGGAATGGAGAAGCAGTGAGAGTGGATGAGCTGTTCCATGCACGACACACTCACATTAGCCAGAAAAGCCAGAAACATTTTATAATAATATTTACATAAAGTTATAAATCAAGTGAAACTTTTCTATGATATTGGAAGTCAGGTTCCTGATTAGAGGGAATGGGTAGGTGACTAGGGAACACTTGTAGTTGCTAGAAGCAAGCATCTGGTGGGAATGTTGAGAAATGTACCACATTACACATTCCTAAGTGTCTTCTAGGCTTATTAAGATTTAGTGAAAGACTTGAGAAAACGAGGGAAAAAAATTCTCGAAGACTTGTCTTGGCTAGTAGATTTAGGAAATTTGAGTGATAACATTTCTGACCCTGCCACCTAATGAATGACTCCAACTAATCTCATGCCTCTGTCGACAAGCACCATGGTTTAGGAAAAACCGGTCCTGGTGTGGGCCCAGCATAGTAACATATTGGTTGAAGTCCTCATCTTGAAATTGCCAGGATCCCATATGGGCGCCGGTTCTAATCCCGGCAGCACCACTTCCCATCCAGCTCCCTGCTTGTGGCCTGGGTACACAGTCAAGGATGGCCCAAAAGCCTTGGGACCCTGCAACCCTGTGGGAGACCCAGTTCTGGGTCCTGGCTTCAGATTGGCTCAGTTCCAGCTGTTGTGGCTACTTGGGGAGTGAACCATCAGATGGAAGATCTTCCTCTCTCTCCTCCTCTCTGTATATCTGACTTTCCAATAAAAATAAATAAATCTTTAAAAAAAAAAAACCTGTCTTGGTGGTACAAGTTCAATTCATTGAACATTTTATGGCAAAAAGTATAAGGAGGACACCTAAGCCTCAAACCGCTGGTGAGTTAGTATCAGGGTGTTAACTGAATGTAATCTTCCCTTCCTTTTTCACAAACAAGAGCTCTCCCTAAAAAGTCCAAACAAAAGTATATCCCAGACATTTTTGTACATGTACACACATACACAATAATTAGCTTCATCATCTCAGGCTCTGTATCAATCCATAGGTAGCATTATATAATTGATATTGATATATTATCATTAATATATCTTAATGTCAGATGGCATTAGTAAAAGTGGCTGACTTCAGCTTTGGGTTTCCTGTAACCATAGCAATATTCTCACAATGTGTAAGCACAAATTGTGTCGTTGACAATAGCTAGAGGGTCTTCTGTTTCAGAAAGGTCTTTGGAGTGCTGAAACAACCCTCTGGAGTTAGCTCTGGTAGCTTGCATCAGTGACAAGGCCTGGATAAACGTCCTTCATAAAAGTAGGTCTAGGAGTAGGTTCTCAGCTGTACCATCACTACCATGATGGAATAAAATACAAAATAACTTGGCTCTCCTTTCCCCAGTTCCTGTCTCTATGGCCCCAGCATCTAGATCATTTCTCCCTCCATACTATCACTGAATAATGAAGAACAAGTTAATTTTCAGTCCTCATTTTCTTCTGAAACTTTAAAAAGATAATGAAACAACATTAGTATGTACTGAACCCTTCACATCAACATAGAACTGCTGGAATGTTTAGCACATCCCTGGTCATCCACAATGAGGCCAGCTTAGGCCTATCACAATCTCCCACCAGATGTGGGTGGGTGGTTGTGTGGATGGCATTGACTGGCAGATTTCCTGGGTCACTAAGACAATGTGGGCTTGTAGGCTTCATTAAGAATGACTCAGCAGGCTTTCTTCTTTCAATAAGGAGCTGGAAATGTGAGATCTGGAATCCAAGGTTGCAAAGTCTATCCCCTGGCATGGGTAAAAATGCAGGATGGGTCTCAATGTAACTATTGCTTTACACACAGCACAGCCTATGTACCAGCAGCACCGAAACAGTTTCTGCCGCCCATGCAGAACCAACAAGGTGATCCTGTATGCTGAGCTGCAGGCCTCCTGGGATCAGTCATCACAGCCAGTGATGAACCATTACCCTCATCTACCACCCTGAAAAGCGTAGCCCTAATTTTGGCAGAGCAGGTGAAACTCCCAACAGCAACGCCAGAAGCCCGTCTGAGCACAGTGTTGAGGCTGCTTCACTTCCAGCCCATCTGCCTCTGTGAAAGCAATGAAGGACAACCTGAGTGCTTGGGCCCCCGACATCTGCATTGGAGGGTCCAGAGGAGGTTTAGTCTCCTGTTTCTGGCCTGGCAAAGCCCTGGCTATTGCATACATTTGGAGAATAAATCAAAGAATAAAATATTGTTTTTTAGTTTAAGATTTATTTTTATTTGAGAAAGTAGAGTCACAGGCAAAGAAGGAGAGAAACATCTATCCGCTGGTTCACTCCACACATGGCTGCAATGGCTGGGGCTGAGCCAATCCAACAAGGAACTTCCTCAGGATCTCATACCTGGGTGCATGGGCCCAAATGCATCAGCCATTCGCCACTGCTTATGCAGGTGCAGCAGCAGGTCTTGAACCTAATTCATAGGGGAAGCTCATACCAAGAGCAGAAACAGCTGGCTATGCCCTGGTGCCAGTCCCTTTTCCCTTTCTTTCTTCCTTTCTTTTATTTACTCATCATTTTTCTTTCCTCTTCCTTTCTTTTCTCTTGTTCTTGCTTTCTCTCCTTTTCTCTTTCATCTTATCTGCCTTTCATACAAATGACATGAAATGGAGGAAGGAAGGGGAAGAAAGAGGGAGGGGATTCAAGTTCCAGCTGTTTTCCCAATTTCAGGTTCCTGCTTGTGTTCACTGTTGGAGGCAATAGTGCTGGCTCAAGCAGCTGCTAGCTTGTTACCAACTACAGTTTCTGAATTCAGTCCCCACCTCCTGCCTTTGGTCTGGACCAGTCTCAAGCACTGCCTGCATTTGAAGAGTGAACTAACTAATCAATCTATCTGCCCATCAATCTCTCTGTCCCTCAAGTAAGCAGTTTGTAAAACTAAAAAACTTATATTGCCTCATTCCAAAACAAATATTGATCTACTTCCTTTTCTACAAATCAATACACATTATCTAGAATTTTACACAAAACTGCAAATATTGTTAGTACATTGCAAGATGTGAACTATATTTTGTTCATCCAACCATAGTTTATTTGCTTTTATTGCTCAAATTTCATTGTAAATACCACTGACTCTTTTTTCTCCTCTCTCACAGTCCATCACAGAAGCAACTACTTTGAAAGAAAAGGTTCTGAGAATTATGAAAATGAATCATCTGAGAATACCATGAAAAGTCACTACACCCATCAACAGTTTACATAGCAAGATACGTTTAAAAACTGGCCACTGTTTCCAGCCAGAAAAAATTCTGCAACCTATGAAGAGTGAAATTTGTCAGGAAAATTAGGAAAAAATTAGGCTTCTCTCTACAAAGGCATAAAACCAAGGTTGGAGAGGGACAAATGGGAGAACATTCAGATCGCTGTATGGATCTTGGGATACTGGGGGCTGATATCCAAAGTCCATCTAGGAATCCCATTATTACTATCATCCCACTAATGTGAAATGACAACTACCAAGTACACAACCTGTTAGTGACAGTCTGAGGTTAAAAAGAACAATATGAAGTACTAGCTTGGAGAAGAAACCAGAGAAATCTCTGAATTGAATGAGAAATCCCAGAACTGTCTTAGGGGAAAAAAGTTTTGTGATTAAATGCACCATGAGCTAGCTGTGATTAACAGCTTTCTAATTAGAAATTAAATTCAGTTCCATGAAAGATGAAGTCACATCTGCACATTTAGCCCGTGTAAGTCACATTTACTGCATCAATGGGTTATGTACCTGAGGGGTTATACGAGAGTCTCAACACTGGCCACTGCTAATAAAGCTCACGAAATACCACAGAAAATGGTAACAATGACTATGATTTTGAAATCTGTATGTGCATCATGTTTGCTTTCTAACAGCCTCGACCTATGCTTGACCTTCCTGTCTACGCACAGAGCCCAGGAGCATCCTTTTAAACCCCGAGATCATGTCCTTCCTCACTCAAAATCCTCCAGTAAAGCACAGGTCCTTGCAAAAACACCTCGCCCTGTCTGACTGGGCCACTCTGCCTCCTTCCGCCCAGCTTTCTTGCTTTCACTAGAACCCACCTGTTACAGGCCGTAAGTACCAGTGCCTCTGCTGGGGATTCCTAGAACAGTTACCCCCACCACTGGCCCCCACACCCCCTACAGACATTTCCTCAAAGGCCCTCTTCTCAAAAAAGGAATTGCAGCCATGGCATAGCCCTTCAGCCCCTAATACATTTAAAGTTTACTGCCAACACTCCAACATAGGCAGATGTCCAGGGAGTTCCTGTATTTGTGCTTGTTTTCAGTCACCGAGTAGATTGGTGAAGATTGGCTGAATCACCAGCAACCATGAGATGGAAGAGGATTGTGAAACACCCTATCAGCAAGATGAACTGCTCCATCCACCGCCTTCTCTACCTCTAGGAAGACTCTGTAGATAGGTGAACTGCCATCATTCAGGGGAGTTTATGAATCCCCTTTGGGAGGGTCCAGAGCAAATACTACCCATAACACTCTTGTATCCCACACCTACCCCCAACATCCAGAGGAAGCAGTTTCCAGAGGGAATGATGCATTGCATCTTCTAACTCCCAGGGAGGGTCCTGTGCATAGTTCACTGTTGAACTGACTCTCCTTTTTCAATGTTTTCAAGATGTGTCAAACTCCTTTCTCCCCAAGCGGCTCCAGTCTTTCCTTAGATACATCGCTGTGTTTAATGGGGTCTCAGCAACATCATGGCAGCTCTGAATACGAACTACAGTGCTGCACATCTCTACTTCATTATACTTACCAGAGTTTAATTCTATAAATAACACGTTAATTTAAACTTGATGAGAGAGTATCAGTGTAACTAACAAGACATCAGCAAATACAGCAAAGCATGCACTAGGACTGATGAAAAAATCATACATGTTCAATTTCATCGACGCCAACCATGTACCAGGGAATGAACACTTCATATGTGGCTAATTATTGAAAATGCCAATCCTATGAAGCAGGTGCTCCTGTCTGCTGTATTTTATCAACAAGGAAACTGAGGCACAGAAAAATTAGCTAAGTTAGCAAAATCACAACAGTGAGAGACAT
Source organism: Ochotona princeps (assembly GCF_030435755.1). Taxonomy (NCBI): domain Eukaryota; kingdom Metazoa; phylum Chordata; class Mammalia; order Lagomorpha; family Ochotonidae; genus Ochotona; species Ochotona princeps. Next base: position 29,396,609 of record NC_080853.1, on the reverse strand, counting down.
TTTCATGGAATATGATAAACAATGGAAAAAGTAATATTAAAATTATTTAACAATCGGATTAGTGATACAAAGTACCAGAGAAACCAATTTATAGATCAAAACATAAAGGCATTTTATTCTAAAACCAACCTAAATTATACATATGACAATCCTGCTTATTAAGTGATGTCTTAACAAAAGAATCCATCAAAACAATACAATAGTTCCCAATTATTTCTAATTCCAGAAACTGTTATGCAATCTTCTGTGCAATACAGTCATCCCAGCTGAGTCAATCTGACTGAAGGACTAACTCGATGCAATTCTCTAACACTCACATTATTAAATGAAGAGCAGGTTCCCCAACACCATGTGTACTGCAGCAGGAGAGCTAGATGTGCACTTTTACCTGCGTATACAGTACAGACCCAAGGAAGTGGCACCTCAACCAACAGCAAACAAGCCTCTACCAGCGCTCCTTCCTCCTGGTCTCCCAACCAAGCCAACACAAGAGTGCTACACAACAGCGGCATGGTTTCTGTTGGGCCGTATACTGGAATATACACCAACAAAGAACTTTAAAGATTTACATACAACTTCCTAATCACAGATGTTCTGGATATTAATGGAGGCAGATAAAATGGATCTCTGATCCACCTCAAAACATTTAAATACTATTATGTATGTGCTACTTTCATCAATAATCATTTATATATGAAATGTCCAATAAAGCAGAACTTTCATAAAGCTACTTTTACAAAGTTATATTGTTATCTAGAGAAAACCAGATTGGCAAAAAAAAATGGTTAGCCTTATCTTTAATACTAAATTCTTTCCATGGATCCACAATTTTCTCCTCTAATCTAAAATACCTCACTATTTTATCTGCATAATGACTGAACTTGATCACAGTAATAACATGGAAGGTTCTTTGTTGGATTACCCAAAGCAGATGACCGTATCAAGTATAAGAGTAACAGTACCCCATGTTTGTGGCAGTTTGGCTCACAATAAGTAAGCTATGGAATCAACCCAGAGGTCCAGGATCTGATAACTGGATGAATCAATTACAGGTTGTGCACATGTGTGTGCATACACACAGACACACACACACAATGGAATACTATTCTATCATAAAAAATAATGGAATGTTGTCTTTCAAAAAAATGAATGCAACTGGAGGTCATCATATTTAGTGCAATCAGTCCCAAAAAGAGAAATGTTAGCCCAGATTTGTGGTAACTGATATTGCCTTATTCCTAGGCAAATGTTACCCTGCTAAGAGAAATGCAGTCGGTAGCTGGCAGGCATTCTGGGGCTAGGTATGTGTTAACTATACCAGCACACCAGCATATTGCATGTTCTATTCTATGCTTCTTTTGTTAAAGTGGGAGAGACAGGGTTGCTGAGCTAGGAATCATTACCGGGTTCCAAGCAAGGCAGTTACAGGTTGCCCCGGGAAGAGGGTCTGGGTGTGTGCTTGACTGAGAGTGGCTGAGGGCACTTTTCACAGGGGAGGAATGATTTCTGGGCTTTCTATGGACTGGGCCACTGCTCTTGCAGGTCGACGAGGGAGCTGAGATGGAGTCGTTTAGATGGGGGACTCCGGAGGGCATGCCTGGGTCAAGCTAAGGCATCCATCCACATGGGAGACCTGTGCTGGGCTAAAGAGCATTGCCCACTGACCACTAAAACATGCAAAACTGGGCATGAGGAGCATGCCTGGCTGAGTTAGGCCACAGTACCTACTCATGAGTATCAAAATCGGCAGGGGGAGGGGGAGGAGGTCTTGTCAGGCTGGGCCAAGCACCCTCCAGAATGTGAGAGAATTAGATCTGCAGAAAAATTCTATAGGAGACTTGTGGGCTGGCTGCTGGGACTGCAGCACCAACTGGTTTATGTGGAGAGCTGGTGGTGGTGATTGACCAAATCAGGCTGGATCACAGACCTTACTTATCAAGAAACCACCAGACATTTGCAAAATCTAGGCCAGGAGAAAGCCAGGCTGGGCCAGGTGGTAGCACCTGCCAGAATACACAAAAGCCAGGACTGAGGGCAGACCATGCTAAGAAGGGCTGCAGAATCCACCGGCTGGGCTTGGCTAGGCTGTATCATCCATCAGTTTGCCTGGGTGTTGGGGTATGGGGCAGAACTGACAAGGCAGCTGTTCCACCTCAGATTTTATGCCAGTGCAGTGGTCAGCATGCCCAGATGCACACAAGGAACATGACAGCTGGCTCATTTGGGAAAATGGAGAATACTGAGTGCCTCATTGGGAGATGGAAAAGAGAACAGGTTGAACTGTTCTCCTGAGAAAGCTTTGAAACATGTTCCTGGACCTGGGGATGCTCTGAAGATAAACTTGGTCCTCCAATAGACTTTACGAAGATTTTCTCAGCCCTGTTACAACAAAGCTGATGTCATCTCAGAACTATCAAAACTACTGAAGAGCACCCTCAGAAGACTCTTCCCCACATCGAGGTCTCTAAATACATCAAACAACCATCCCCGCCCCCATCCCTGGATGCTGATGTAGCTGGACAGTTAAGTACTGGCCTCCTTCCTTTCCCTCCTTCCCTTCCCTGTGGACACAGAGGGAAAAAACGAAGCATTTGTCCCACTCCCCTTCCCCATACTTCAACCCTCCCCTCACCCTAATTGGAGACCCACATCTGTGTGTATTCCTCTCAAGCCAGTAAACAATGTTAAAAATAAGTTTTAAAAAATGCAATTTGTATAAATGAAATTGACATTTTAAGATTTGATTACATTATAGGCCTCTTCTGTACTCTTGAGGAACCACAGTTTTTCCAGTTACTACTTGCTGCAGTTTGCATTTAGGGGAGGGTTAAGACTGTGAAGAAAATTGAGAGTATCCGATTGTAAAAACTGAAAGGACTAGGAGGAGGAAAAGAGGGATTCAGGAAGGGTAAGGTGGGAACTAACACTGTGGTCTTCAAATTGTACATGTAAAATACATGAAATATATCCCCTGTTTATAAATTAGGAAAACTTAAAAACATTTTAGGGAACACCTTGCATTCAGCAGGCTGCAAGCAAGGTCATGAGCATAAGATGTAAACACAAAAGACATACGTTTTAGCTGGAGATCTGCGTTTTAGCTGTGGTCAATAAAATGCTTTTTCTGTTTGTTTTTTACTTGTAGCCCTCAGGAGCAGGGCGAAATAAGGATGAGACTTCAGGAAAGGGAGCATGAAACTAACACGCAGGGCGCTGCTGGTAGGCTAGACTTTCAACCCTATTTAAAAGATGATGTGAAGTCACTGACAAACCTTAAAGAGCCAGGCCATCCAACGACGTTTACCTTTAAAAAGTAAAGCCAAACATCAACACTAGGCACAAGGACTTGAAGGAAGCAGCCTATGCCATGCCAACCACATGGAGTTTTCCTGTCTGCACAGGATTAACAGAATGAAACAGTTAACGCCAGCACTCAACTGACAAGAGGTAATCCTACATAATTGGGAGATGGACGCGTCTCACCCTTAGAGAGCCAGGTGACAGAAAGTGTAACAGAGAACTGAAACAGCAACAGCCTAACTCTGACCTTTCCCTTTATAGTTAAAATAGAACTTAGAGCAAAAAGGGAGACTCACATGTTGACTTCTCTTTGGCTGGGTTAGTTACAAGAGTATGACTAATTGCTTCGTGGTGAGCCACAAGAACCCTCCCAGCAGCTTCTCCCCTTTAGCCTTCACCTACCTCCCGGGATAGGTGAGATCTGTGTTCCCGTGTTCTTACTGGTACTATTTTCTGCGATCTCACTGGTGATCAAAGTTACTATGATCTTTATTAGCAGATGTTTACTTAGCATGTTTAAGGCTCTTTGGGCCTAATTTCCAATTCCATAACTTAACCAGCTACTGTATTTTTCCCTTTTTTAGACTACTGAGTACTCTGATACAGCATCTTATAAGACCTGGAGCTCATAACCCCTGAATTACAGCATACCAGGCTTCAGTAAGCAGTATTCCCTTTACCACACAGCTGGCAGAGGATACATTGTGCTTGCTTCATAATAAGAATCCCGCTTACTGTCCAGTGGCACCTGCAGCTCTGAGGGACAGTAAGTTCTATCAATTTACCTAAACGTGGATGTTCATCTCACATGTTCCCCTTTCATAAGGAAGTCTATCCACTGCCATGCCATCCAGCTCTGACAAGTACATCGAGTAAAGGCCAATGAACAAACAGACTTGTGTAATTTACAGAGTTCTCCCTTTTTCATTTTATGAGGTTTAAAAGAGATGAAAGCAATGTAAACATGAAGGGTGCCAAGTAACCAGGAGGGCCGCTTGTTTACTTACCAGAGTTTCTAATAAAAATGAATTTGAACGTAATCTCTGCAACAACCTGACCCAGCACTGCAGGCACAGCAGCACCAGGAGGTGTCTGTAACTGCAGACAGCTGGATGATGGCTGGGGCAAAGGACAGATGCTCCGGGAACAAGATGGATTGCATCATTTTGGGGACCCAGAACAAAATAGCAGCTGGAAGTCCTTCTTCAGAACTGATTAAGAATTACAAGAGGACTTTTTAAAGATTTATTTTAGTTTTATTGGAAAGTCAGATATACAGAGAGGAGGAGAGACAGAGAGGAAAATCTTCCATTCAATGATTCACTCTACCAAGTAGCCACAATGGCTGGAGCTGAACCAATCCAAAGCCAGGAGCCAGGAGCTTCCTCCGGATCTCCTATGCAGGTGCAGGATCCCAATGTCTTGGGCCATTCTCAACTGCTTTCCCAGGCCACAAGCAGGGAGCTGGATGGGAAATGGGGCCACTGGGATATGAATTGGTACCCATATGGGATCCCGTCACGTATAAAGCAGGTACTCCAGCTGCTAGGCTACCATGCCTTAATGGAGTCCTTTTAAATTTGAGCTCTTTCTCTGTCTCTGTATCTCAAATTGTAATAATAATTATAGACAAGCTAGGGCTGGTGCCTGTGGGACAACCTAGCTCTGCCCGCAAGTACAGGTGCAACTATGTCACAGTGCTCTGCAATATGTGAAGGCAAGAGGCTGACACCCCCTCCACTGGGGGGTGGGGGGGTGGGTCAGTCTTTAAACAGGCTGTTCTTCCTCAAAACATGTTATTTTCTTGGTGAACAAAAGCAGAGATCAGATGCATACTAAAAATGAAATTAAATTATGATCTTAAGCAACTTATTTCTCATAAAAAGTACAGAAGAATCAGCCAAGTGACTAAAGCTAAATCTGAGATTGAGAAGAAGGAAAAGGTTGCAAATTGCAGGTTTTCCATTGAGACTAAGGCAGGCGAGAGGCCTGCCTAGAAACAGCTGGTTGCCATGGTAAAGTAGAAAAAAAAAAGAGCTTTTCTTCACATCTCTCTTCTGGTTTGCAAAAACAACAATGAGAATGAAGCCAACAAGGCAACTCCAAGGGAAATCATTGCTCCTGAAGCTCAGGGGAAGCAGCAAGCCTTGCTCCCTGAGAAGCGCTGCATGAGATGTCAGGGCTAGTAGAAGCAGCTGGGAAGAACACCACGCGTGCAGAGCCACCAAAAATTGAAATAAAATTACAACTGCAGCTTACTGAACCTGGACCCAATGAGCAGAGCTGTGCCAGACACCTCCTGCACACGCCTTCACTTAACGTGGACATCCCCACAGCAAGCAGGCGTGTCACCGAAGATCATCATGATTTTGCAGAGGAACAAATTGAGGTTGGGGAGGTCACATAATTTGGCCAGAGGTATCGTTCTAAAGTGGTAGGCTGCAGCTTTGAATCTTGAGAGGATGTAGCCTAAGAAAGGAAACCTGACCACCCGAGATAAGAGGAGCATGCTGCAGAAATTGTGGACTTTGCAGCAACAGTCAACATTAAACGTAAGATTCATCAAGAGATTCAAGTCTAATGGAAACAATCATTTTACATTAGTCCTTATACCTTAAGTAGCTTAGAGTTGATATTTTTTAAAAAATATTTCTATTTTATTAAAAAATGTTAAACATTTACTCACTTTCATTGGAAATGCAGATCTAGAGAGCAGGAAATACAGAAAAATCTTCTATCCACTGGTTCACTCCACAAATGTGATCATTATTTCCTTGGCCGCACTAGAAATGTGCCTGTATTTTTATTTGTTTTCATTTTATTCAAAAGACAGATGGACAAACAGTTGCTCCATCTACTGGTTCATTTCAAGGATACTTGCAACAGCTGCAGCAGGGCAGGCCAAAACCCAGAGCTAGGAACTCAATCTAGGTTCCTGCCTCTACACACCCGGGGAGACTGCCGATGAGAGCTCAGGTGCACTGAAATGGGATCCAGGTATCCTAACTGCTGAGCCACAGGCTTGCCCCTAGAAGGGAGTTTCACTTTTGGTACTTGCTAAAAACTTGTTTTTTATCACAAAATAAATTAATTAGAAGAAAGAAAAGACGGTCTGCTTTGCAACAAAATGGATAGGCAAACACTATCTAATAATGATTCAAACAGATGCTTAAGGCATTTCTTATTTTTCATCCATAAGAGCCAAAGCTCTCCACCTGGGATAAAGGGCACAAAACAGCTAATTTGATCAACGAATGACTGACGTTTAAGAAAATTGGTATCAAGGTGTGAGATGCTAAAATATTACGAATCTCTTATTTCTCCAATCTTAGCACAGAATTCCAATAAACACAATCAGGGTTCCTAAACAGGCATCTGTATGCTAAATAAAGATTAAAACCTCAAAGACAGTTCCTTCCTCACCAAAAACATGTAAGTACACCTACCATTTTTTTTTTAAGATTCACTTCTTATAGAAAAAGGAAATTGATCAACACTAAACATTCACTGAAAATTCTTTATTTCTGAGAAAGAGTTTCAATGCATATTGATTTTGAATTCTGTATGGCAACAGAAGAACTGCTACCTTCCTTTATTTTGGATTTCTAGCCCATCCCAAAATAATGAGACAAAAAAGATAAATATGACTCCTGATCATACAATGCCAACAAGGAGCCTCTGTAGAAATCACAGTGACTGTTCTAACTCCCCTAATGAAGTCCCATAGCACCTGGCCATGGTAGCTGCCAGCCAGTGTTCAATGTGTTCCTTCAGCGGTGGAAAGTACAGCAGACTCTCTACTGTTTCCCTGACCCAAACTAGAATTCTGTACTTCACCCCCATGGGGCTGTGTTTTCAGGCAACTTTCATAGTTGATAAAAGATCTCACAAACTAATCCTTAAAAAAAGTTAACTTTCGACAACAGCACAAAGTGTCGCCTGCTCAGAGATGTTTGCATTTTGTGAAAGTGTTAAAAATCACCCAATCTCAGCTAGACAATGGCCAGTCACTATTTCATAAAAAATATTTCAGGAAATGTTTGAGATAAATTTTAATATCACAGTGACTCTCTAGTGCTGGAAATTCAGGCACCCGTTCAAATCAGCTATGGAAGACAGTCTTCAAATGGATGCCATCCAAATTAGTTCAAATCCACATACAGCTAACTTCAACTCCAGTTCTCCGAATTTGCAGAAAAGTTCATAGGCCCATAGACAAACTAAATATTATAGGGAGCTTAGAAATACACTAATGAATCTAATACCAATAGATATTTCACAAAGTTTTGCAATGGGGAAACGATATTCTCCTCAATAAATCAAAATTCAAAAATTAGGTTCCTATGTTCAAAGGAGAACAATGAAATCAAATACTCATCTTATACCAAAAGCAACCCAATTTGATTAAAATTTGTTGTGTAAGACCTGAAGCTATAAAGCTCCTAGAGGAAAACATGAAAATAAAAGTTCCTTGATTAGGCAATGAATTTTTGGATATGACACTAAAGCACAGGCAACAAAGGCAAAACAAAGAAACAAGTGGGATCCTATCAAACTAGAAATCTTCATGGCAAAGGAAGCAATTAACAAAATGAAAAGACAAGCTCTAAGTTGGGAGAAAACTTTGCAAAAATAATTAATTCCCAAAATATATGAAGAACTCTAACTCGGGGAACGGTGCGACAGGCTAGTGGCTGAATTCTCACCTTGCATGTACCAGGATCCCATATGGGTGCCGGTTCATATCCTGGCAGTCCCACCTCCCATCCAATTCTCTGCTATGGCCTGAGAAAGCAGTTGAGGACAGCCCAAGTCCCTGGGACTCTACACCCATGTGGGATACCTAGAAGAAGCTCCTGGCTTCAGATTGGCTCAACTCTGGCTGTTGCAACCACCTGGGGAATGAACCAGTGGGTGGAAGATCTTTCTCTGCTTCTCCTGTTCTCTGTAAATCTGACTTTCCAAATAAAGAAATATTTAAAGCAGGTGGAGAACTATAACTTAGCAAGAAAAAAAAAACAGGGACAAAGGATTTCACAAATGGCCAGGACACATTTACCACGGTACTTGACATCACCAATAACATATCAGAACCATGGAGGGATAACACATCATACCTTTTTGGATAACTTATTAGTAAGAGCTGACGTGACTTGGTGAAGATGTAGAGAAAAGGAAACCCTTGAATACTGTTAGTGAGAATGCAAATTAGTGCTACAGTACAGGGGCCATATTTGTGTATTCCCTAAGGGTGCCAGTTCAAGTCCCATCTGCTCCACTTCTGATCCAGCATCCTGCTAATTTGCCTTGGGAAGTAGTGGGATATGGCTTGAATACTTGAGTCCTTACAATCCATGGGAGAGACTTGGATAAAGCTTGTCCCCCTGCTTTGGTCTTGCCCAGCACTGGCCACTGGAATGAAGCAGTGAAGCAGTGAATGGGAGATCTGTCTCCAATTCTGCCTTTCAAATCAATCAATCAATCTTCTTTAAAATCATGGAAAATAGTAAAGAATTTCCTCAAAAGAATAGAACTATCACCTGCTCTACAAATGCTATTTCTGGGCATATATCCCAAGAAAATGCAAAGAGATAGCTGGGCCCTACATTCACTGCACCAAGATACAGAAATAGCCTGAATGCCCGTCAATTAAACAATGGATGCAAAGCACGCAGAACTCAATGCAGACAATATGGACAGAGCTGAAGAATGTTATGCCAAGTGAAATAAGCATAATACCACTTATTTGTGGAAACTCATAATGCCGCAGTCACAAAAACAGAGTTGGACAACAGCTGCTAGGGACTAACAATCAGAAAAAAAAAGGAGGAAATGCTGGTGAAAGTGTACAAACTTCTATTTATAAAAGTTCTGAGCATCCAACTTACGGCATCATGACTTTCATGAATTGAACTGGATGTAGACCCCCAAAACTAATACATGTTTTTATTCCTAACATCTTTGTTAGCAGTTAAGGGATTAATGTGAATACTGGATGGATTAATGATAGGTACTGCTTCTCATTTATGGCATTTGAGAAGTAATGCCGGTGGGAGGTATTTCAATTACTGTGACTTGTTCTCAGAAGGTAGTTCTGACATGAGTTTGTCAAAGCCAAAACTGATTCCAAGCATATCCCTACTTTCTGGGTCACTGAGTGGTCCTACCCCGGACCTGCCCAAACACTGCCAGCCCCCATCAGATGCCAGTCTAAATTTGGTCCTGAACTGTGATCCTCCCAAATTGTAAGTAAAATAAAGCATACGTTCTAAGGGGCTCTTGTCAGGTATTTTGGGTACAGTAACAAAACGCTTATGCCATGACTAAGGTTAGCAACAGGGCCCAGCGTGATAGCCTAGCAGCTAAAGTCCTTGCCCTGCAGGCACCAGGACCCCAGATGGACGCCAGTTCATATTCCAGCACCCCTGCTTCCCTTCCAGCTCCCTGCTTGTGGCCTGGCAAAGCAGTCGAGGACAGTCCAAAGCCTTGGGATCGTGCACCTGTGTGGAAGACCCAAAAGAGGCTCCAGGCTCCTGGCTTCAGATCAGCTCAGCTCCAGCTGTTGTGGCTGCTCAGGGAGTGAATCAATGGACCAAGCTTTTCCTCTCTATATAGTACTTTCCAATAAAAATGAATCTTAAGAAAAGGTAATACTAAAGTGTTTACTTGAAATTTGCTAAGATAAACAATATGTATTCAGTCTCTTAACTGCTGCCCTGGCACTCCCACAGTGGCAATTTTGGGCACACGACAAGACATTTATGGTTTAACCTGTGGAAATCTTTTTACGATGTGTTTTGTCAGATCATGTTTCACACCTTGTTTTATCCATCAGATGTCAATGAAACTGGAAAAGAAATCTCCATGCTATACCTGGCTGGACTTCAACAAAATTTAACTGAAGTTTTTTTGGTTTTGTTTTGTTTCTTATTTGTTTTTTCTACACTGATTCATGGAGAACTGGCGAAATGGATTGCTTTTCTTACATAAAAACTTTTCATATATTTGAGAATTATAGTCCTAGAAGGACAGAGACATTGATGTATTATCCAAATGAAATATTTACCCACAAGATACACATCTATGAAGTGTATGCAGCAATCCAAATATATAAAGCTAATATTGTTTTAAATTAACTTGTACCACATATTTAATCGCTTATGCCTTTCCAGTAATTAGTTGGTAGTAATTATGCCTTCCCCCCAAAAAAATCTTTCCAATCTTCATTATACATTGTATTTCAAGAAACTGTTGCACATAATTAGCTTTCTTTTTCCAGCTCTACTTTATTTTTAACAGCTTTTAAAGTTGACGGAAATGCAGCAAAAATCTTACTTTGAATTCCAAGGAGTTGCTCGAGAGCTCTGGAGTCTCAGCTGCTTGACTTTGGCTCGTAAATTTCACCTCCCTGAACTTCACTTTTTTCTTGTCAAGATGGGAAATTTAATTATTTAACCCAATGTAGCAGTTACTCTGGGCAAGGCACTGGTCAGATTGCTTTGCAGATGTGTATTTATTTAATCTTACAGAATCTGTGGAAGACATCACTATTGTCAGAACTGTTTTCAGGTAACAAAATGGCAAAGTAGCACCTCCCATGTCTTACTGTTGGCAGGCAACGGCCAGGGTATGAACCCAGTAAGTGCCGGCTCCTAATCAGGGTATACCTGGTCATCTTTCCCAAGTTTGCCTCTTGGCCAATGCAATTACAAAGGTCTACATGCTTAGGCAAGGATAAAATCACAGGAGAAAGGTGCTTTGCCTGAAACACAGAGGCCTTCAAGAATTCATCAGGAGGATTTTTTGGCACGGGCTTAGGCATGTCTGGCTTCCCTCAGAAGCAGTCCTTGAAAGAAGAATGCAATTCATTCAATAGCAGATCACAATAAACCCCAGTAAAGTAGAGGAATAAAGTAGTACAGTGGGCAGAGAATGGAAATCAACCCCACATAGCTTACTGAGCAGGTTGTCACTCAGGCAACCAGAACTGTATCACAGAGCAGACCTTAGGAGCATGGACAGACATGGGTCAGACCAGCTGCATGCAGGGACCACGGCAGCCTCAAACGTTCAACCCCACCCCGCCCTCCGGTGCTTCTCAACATTTGACGATACTTGTAGGTACTCCTGGAGGTGTTCCTTCTATAGCACTTTGACCCCACCTCTGGTTCTGCGAGCAAAGGAAAGTTCCATGCTGGCAAAACAGGTACTGAGACTTAAGGGGCAGCACCTAATGAGGCACATAGAGAGGACTCTGACAGCATGCATGTACAAGAGCAGTGCTGCAGCATCAGGTAACACATCTACCTAGCAGTCATTACATTTCATTCCCAGTACAAAATAGCACAGGTCCTCCCCAGGAAGGTACTCTTTCTCCCCAGATCTTACACTCTTTCCAATGATGACATTGCTTGTACCCCCAAGTCGGTAGAGGAGTAATGAAGAGGTTCTAGGATTCACTCAATCATTCAAATCTGTTGAGCAGCTCTATGCAGCAAGTATGCATTTATGTATGAAGGATCCATTAGTAGAAACAAGATTAAAAAAAAAAGTAACCACGTGGAGCCTACATTCACGTGGATGAACGCAGGCAAGGAAAAAAAGACATAACTCATATTAATTATAGGTTACAAAGCGAGTGCTATGAGAAATCAAGGCATAATAAAGAGACTGAAAGTATCTTGGGGTCAATGTAATTTTTAATATAGCAGTATTCTAGAACTGTGATGGCATGGACTTATATACCACTCAGAATGTTCACATCCTATATCAGATTACCGATTCATGTCTTAACTACTTTCCAATTTTTACTTCCAATTTAGCTTCCTGCTAATGCACTTGGGAGGCAGTGGATGATGGCCCATATACTTGACTTTTCTATCACTCAAGTTGAAAGCAGATAAGGAGTTCCCAGTTCCTGGCTTCAAGAGGAATGAAGCATCAGATAGAAGCTATCTCTTTCTTAGTATGTGTCAATATTTAGATAAATATAATGGTTAAGGATGGGCTCATAGATGGAGGTGATATTTACAAAGAGATTTAAAGAAAATGAAAGTCAACCACGCAAGTGTCTGGAGAGGGACAGAAAAGCACTCAAGTCAGGTATCAGATGGGGGCTGGAGATGGTTAAAGAGGGATGTGGCTACACGACTTCACAGGACCAGCACCATGAAGCTGGGTGAGGCCCAGTGGCTCAAAGAGAAATCAAAAGAGAAATAGAATTAGGCAGTACGCGACATATATGGAAGCAAATCACCCCGTCTGCTGTGTTGAGAACAGAATGTAGGGATAGAAGAGAAAGTAGATCAGTCTGTTCCAAGCCTTGTGGTCATCCAAGCGTGAGATGAGAACGACAATACCAGGTGACAGATGAGATGGGAATCAGCCTTGTTCTGATCACAGGCAAGGTTCCCCGAAACCTAGATATGACATACAAGACAGCCACCGAGTGTCATAGAACTAGAAACCTTTGGGCTGGCCCCAAACCTTCACGGTACAGTGCAGTAATCTTCTTCCAGAAATTCAGAAATACAGAGTCATTTGCCCAGGAACGCACACTTGACCTGGGAATAGATGCCAGGGTTTCTAGATTCACTGACTTTTGACACTAAATGATAGCCTTGTATTTGATGAAAGTGAGAACTTCAGGCCAGTCTCCCTGGAACTGAGTCAAGACTTAGCCAAGTGAAGATCAAGACCAAGACCAAGACATGAGGAAGGGCCCAAAAGGCATGGGCATCTTATTAGACTCCACCCCTTCCTCTTCTCCATTGCGAGCAGTTACAGTTTTCTTGGTAACAGTACCAGCTCACAGACCTGCTCCCACCAAGGTGTGAAAAACAAGCCCTCCTGTGAATGTACTCAACAGTAATAACTCTTACTAAAACCTTGTAACTTTCTGATGATGGTAACACCGCATGTACTTCTGGAAAAGTCCCAGCTGCGATGCATAGCATATTCTGTTCCCTTCTGTCACTTTCACAATTCTTCACAAATGTTCCTGCTACTCCTTTCCAGAGGTGTGTACACTTTATATTTTTTGTGTTTTTCCCCTTGGCAGCTAGTTTCAAATACTTCTTGGATAATCTCAAAACCCTGAAGGGGAGGAAAAAAAAAAAAAACAAAGCCCAGGCTTCCAACAGTCTCTTTCATCTCAGTCTGGACTCCTCACCAGCAACACTTCTATTTGTGTTGTATGGAAGCTATCTTGCAACAACACCCAAAGATTGAGAAAATGGCTTTCCAGTCACACAGGGATAAATTAAAGCACACAGTCGGGACTGAAGCCAAGATCATTTGCAAGAAAGTCCTTCATCTTTCCCCCATTCCTACCACTGCCATGTTTCCCTTCTCGTTTCTTAGGAGATGCATTCAGTCAGTAGGAATGCAAACTAATCAAAGAGCATATTTGTATATAGAATGCAATAGGTACAGGTGTGCCCAACAATCTGACTAGTTGAATTCTTCTCCATCTAGTAACAACCAGTTGGCATTCCCCAAACATGTATCCACCAGCTAGCTGGAGAAGCCTCTAGAAGCCTGCTGGGAGACAGAAAGAAGCCTGCCTTGACTCAAGGCCATCTTTGTTCATTCCAGAAAAGCTGCTCATTCAGAGATAACAATTACTTTAATATTGGGTTCATCCATGCAAGTATTTGAATATCACACTTTATTCCAAAGACTGACTTCAAGCTTCCCACACATACTCCCAACACTGATAACATAAATATCATCTTGAATCTAACAGATTTTTCTAATTATTCTTCCCTGTTGTTGCCTTGAGCTCTGATACCCTTGTCATCACATTCTTTTCCGGAAGCTAGGAAGTAGCCCAGCGGTGTCTTAAGTGATGAGATGCTAATATCTAGCTCTTCTAAAAACTGAAGTTGTATTTGTTTTTGCAAAACACAAATAGAAAATTTCCTTTTCATCTGCCATCTTCACTTACTTGACACCCTGGACAGGGTTCCAGGAAGACTCTGTGGGTCACGTTAACCACTGCTGTTGAGGGGTAAACTTGGGGACCAAGCAATGCCACCTCCATTTCACTAACCCTTGATTAGAATAAAGAAATCCAAGGACATTCAGTTCTGTGTGAGAAAACAGGAGAAATATCAAGCCTCAACAAAGACAGTAATTCCCACAAGAGGAGTTTATGCATAAGTGGGAGCAGATTTTGTATTTCTAAGTGACATGTTTACAGGAAGATGAGATGCTCATGCCTACTTAACTACTTTTGGGTGGTTATTAATAATCCCCTAACATAATAAACTCACACAGCATATGTTTCTGTTAGAATGAAAGCAAGCTGGTGCTTCTTCATGCAGAGTATTACACAAAGTGTATCTGGAGCCATCTGGCATTGTGGGTAAGCAGCTGCCCTTGGACATGGAGGAGTAAGGGTGCTACTTCATATTATAGAGCCACTACTCAGGAACCTGTCACTGAGGGCCCAGGCAAGAGAGTGAGACTTTGCAACAGCAAACAGACCCAGGGGAGAGCAGGTGAGCTCATTTTGGTCAGTTCCAACAAACAGGCTGAGTTGCACAACACACTTTCATTTTTTTAAGATTTATTTATTTTTATTGGAAAAGCAGATTTACAGAAGAGAAACAGAAGAGTGAACCTGTTGGTTCACTCCCCAAGTGGCCACATCGGCCAGAGCTGAGCCGATCTGAAGCCAGGAGCCTGGAGCTTCTTCTGGGTCTGCATGTAGATGTAGGGTCCCAAGACTTTGGGGGCATCCTCTACACTTTGAGGCCACAAGCAGGGAACTCATGGGAAGTGGAGCAGCCAGGACACGAATTGACAGCCCTATGGGATCCTGGTACTTAAGAGGGGAAGATTAACTAATTGAGCCATTGTGCCAGGCCTTGAATTTCAGTAAGACAAATCTGTGCCTCAAGAAGGAAAAAGAAGGCAGTTTTGCCTTTTCAACGGCCTATCCAGCCGCCCACACCCTGGCTGGACACCTTGCCTGTGCCTCCCCTTCTGTGATCATGCTGTAGCTGGGCTTTGCTTTCCTTCAGAGAATCAGACTAGATATAAAGATGTTCACTTTGAAAACTAACAGTGGGGCCCGGCGGCGTGGCCTAGCAGCTAAAGTCCTCGCCTTGCCGGTTCTAATCCCAGCAGCTCCACTTCCCATCTAGCTCCCTGCTTGTGGCCTAGGGAAGCAGTCGAGGACGATCCAAAGCTCTGGGACACTGCACCCGCATGGGAGACCTGGAAGAGGTTCCAGGTTCCCAGCTTCGAATCTGCGCAGCACCAGCCGTTGTGGCTCACTTGGGGAGTGAATCATCAGACGGAAGATATTCCTCTCTGTCTCTCCTCCTCTCTGTATATCTGACTTTGTAGTAAAACTAAATAAATCTTAAAAAAAAAAAAAGAAAAAGAAAACGAACAGTGGCATGTACACTCATTCACTTTAAGCAAACAGTGGAACACTAGAAAATAATAGGCATAAATTTGCTGATAATGACCCTTAGCCATGAGCAACCCTATGTCCCTGCTCTACAAAATTTGGTCTGTTTAAGCAGCTTCATTGTATCCTGGCAGCCCATTAGCGATGCAGCATCTCAGGTCCACAATACATCTGCTGGGCAAGAATGTGCATTTTTTATTGGAAAGGCTTTATTTATTTATTTATTTGAAAGAAGGATGTGCATTTTAACAAGACTCCTGAAGATTCACATGTTAGTCAATGAAAAGCATAGCAAAGAGAAAATAGATTTTATATATTATCTATACCATGTATTAGTTATTTATATGCTATGCAATATATAGTGTATATTAATTATATATGCTTTTATATTTATATACACACACAGCCATAGAATGAGATTCCCATAGATGTAACAATCTCACATTCATTGAGAAGCATTTCTTCTCTCAATTTCTTCCTCTAAATGAGTACCACATAAACAAAAATCCAAATTGTACCCATCAGTAGGTCCAGGCTCACATCCTGGTAGTTTTACTATAGCATCAAAAGTACAAACCCATTCCTATCCTTAAGCACAGTAATTTAAGTGCACATTGTAGTGAATATGGTTGGGCCATGGATATAGCCATGCATCTAATTGGTCAAGTCAGGTCATGTGTATTCTCCTTAGCCAGTGGGGTAGAGTGACACCCCCTGACGTTGGAGATATTCAAATGTGATTTTTTTTTTCTGAAGGAAGAACCAAGTGCTTTCACTTGAAAGAGAAGGACTGACTTCCAGACAAACAGCAGCAAATGCTAGGACATTTTCGGTAGGCAGATTGCTTGGGACTATGGGCTATTCCCTGATAAAGGTTCCAGTCCTCACTGCTGTCCATGAAGGAGATACAGTAGCCCCATTAATGACTGTCCAGTGCTAGGTGGAAGCCCAAGCCATGTGTTGTGGGTTCCAGAAACAGAAGTAACTTCTTTCTTAGACACATGGAAAGGCTTTGTGGGCTTCAAGAATGGCTGGACTTCCATTTCACGAAACAGACAGACATCAACAGTTAACATATGGAGGCACAGACTAAATCTTAAACCAGGGGAGATTGCAGCCAGACATTACTTATGGGTGTGAACCTGTTAAATGGAGATGCTATCCAGCAAAACTAAATCAAGAACCTAGCACTGGCATAAATTCTTGGAGGATAAGAAGAGTGTACAGGACATGAAAGCTATGATTTTAAGTACCTTTCAGATGAGGAAAATAAGATTCTATAGCCTAAATATTTAGATTCAAACTAACCCTCATTGGTCTTCAGAGATCTGAAGCAATAGCAGAGGAGTTATTAGTTAAGGACTGATTTCCATTGGGAGATAAAGGACAGTTGAGTAAAAATCAATACACAATGCATCTGTCTTGGAAAATTAAATATTTCAATAAATCTTACTATACAATTCTGCTCGACACCACTGAACCGCCTGCTGGCATGGATTATATTTAAATAACTACTTATCAACAATAGGAAGAAAAACAAATTTAAAATGCCATGAAGTTAAATAATGTGCTACTAGATATGATATGGCTTTTAGATAAATACATATGGTTTTTTCATTTAAGAGGATGTACAGTAACTGTATAATGGAGACTGTCATATCCGATGTGAGAATATAATGCAGTATGCATCTCTACTTCCAGACAAAGATGGACTCCCAATGAAACTGTTCACTATATCTTGACAATAGGATGCTGGACTCTGTCTTTGTCCATGCCCACAATCATGGACATATGATTGTGCATGAAGAACTATACTATAGTAATTATATAGGGGAATGGGCCAGGTGCGGTGGCCTAGCAGTTAAAGTCCTTGCCTTCAACAAGCCGGGATCCCATATGGGCACCAGTTCTAATCCTGGCAGCCCCACTTCCCATCCAGCTCCCTGCTTGTGGCCTGGGAAAGCAGTCAAGGACAGGCCAAGGCCTTGGGACTCTGCACCCGCATGGGAGACCTGGAGCAAGTTCCTGGCTCCCGGTTTCAGATCAGCTCAGCACTAGCCATTACAGTCACTTGGGGAGTGAATCATTGGATGGAAGATTTTCTTCTTTGTCTCTCTGCTCTGTGTATCTGCCTTTCCAATAAAAATCAATCTTTAAAAAAAATGATATAGGAGAATTCAATGAGAGGAGAGGGAACTGGGGAGGGGATAAGGGAAATCCCACGATCTATGAAACTGTATCATAAAATGATAAAAAGAAATAAAATTTTAAAAATAAATAAATAACTACCTAGTTCTCTTCCTCGTGGAACATACTACAGTAATGTTATTTTGGTCCTAATAAAAATGATGCATACATACATATATGCAACGCAGGGAGAAGATGATGGAAGAAATGAGCAGAAAGGAGGGGAGACAGGGAAGGGAGGAGGAAAAAACCAATCAGATGGGTAGGCATGGAAGAACAAGAAAGGCTGGATAGTGCCAAAGGTGAGCAGGAAAGTTATTTTTAAAGTCTAATGGGGCCCACTGCATTTTCTGTGAATTGATTGCCCGTCAGAGTGGACTTTAAACAGCCCTCAAACTTGTGAAGGCAGGTGTCACTCTGAGCTGCAGCCTCCTCTGTGTGAGCTTCACGCTCGCGCACAGTTCTGATGGCGGTCTGCAGGGCAGCTGGAGCCTTTTTTGAAGGGCACCCTGGGAGAGAGTTTCCTACGCTGGGTGGGTGTGGGCTGTGAACCTGGAGGGGCTGCTTGGCCTCCTCTGAAAGGGGTCTGTTGATTCTTTGAGACTCCTTGATCGCTCTGCTGGCTGGCCTTTGTCCCCCCAGGGAGCTGTCATCCTTGTCCCCAGGACAAGGCCCTCACCCCTGAATGAACAGTGCTCCAAGCAGCACTAGCACCCTGAAATATGTTTTCAGGCAGCTGGAAATAAACACTGTGAAACAATGGAATCCAAGAATTCGAGGCCAATCTATTTCAGAAAGTACTTTCAGACAGGCCCCTCTGTAATCTCCCCAGAGTGGCATCTCTTTCTTTTAATAACATCCACATTATTCCCAGTTCATTCAGAAATCAGTATCAATACTGCCCCCAGTCACCAGCACATGTGTGCATGTGTACTTGGGTCAAAATTTGTTTCATACTTGAAGATTTGCCCTTGACCTTAAGTATCAATTTAGCAGAAAAGCCAGAGTGTTCAGACAGAACATGAGCAATAAAGGAAAAACACACCTGATAAGAAAAACCATTGAAGACTAGTCATGTATGCATGTGTGTGTCTGTATTTATGTGGATCATATGTGTGTGTGGTCATGTTTGAGGTGCATGTGAGAACAGGGGGTCTTGGTGTTGATATAAATGTGGTATGCATGCGACCATGCTCCATTTACGTAAGTACAAATGCTTACTTAAGCATGTAAGTATATATGTGTGTGTGTCCATGTAGTGTATGTGTGCATTGAAGTTGAAGTGCATGTACTCATCGCTTCTCAGCTTTTGCCTACGATCAAGAGAAGAGCATGTATTCATGAATAGTAAGTATGATTTGTGTCTGTATGTATGGAGTACTAGAAGGTGCGTGTGTACATAGATTGCATAGCATGCATATGTGTGACATGTGGATTTTTGTACCTTCATATATGGATGCATGGATATAATGTTTGGAAGACTCTAGGGAGTATGTGTGTGAAAACTGTATGTGGCGCCTGGAGCAGTAGCCTAGTGGCTAAATCCTCACCTTGCAAGCACCAAGATCCCAGATGGGCACGGTATGTATCCTGACTACTCCACTTTTCATCTAGCTCCCTGCTTGTGGCCCTGGGAAAGCAGTAGAAGATACCCAAAAGCCTGGGGATCTGCACGTGTATGGTAGACCCATCTTTGTTCTGTCTCTCCTTCCCTCTTTAAGTCTGCCTTTGCAATAAAAATATTTTTAGAAAACTGTATATGCACTTGTTCACACTGAGTTTCTTGATCATGTTCTGATTCAAGCAAAAAACATCGTAACATTATAGAATATAAAAGGGACACTGCTCCATTCTATATTTTTAAAAAAAATCTGGAGTAGCCTGAATATTTGTTTTCAAACACAAAGCAATTATTCTAGTTCATAGCCAAAGGGAGCCATCTTGGACTTTTGGGAAAATGTCCAAAATACTATTCCCTAAAAGCTATTTAAAATTGAAGTGGACATGCCATTTTTAGAGGTCCCAAAGGGATGACAGAAGATTGTTGATGGTGTATTATTTTCAGGGGAGAAGAACTATTAAAATGTTTGACTGTAGCAACAATAAAATACTAATGGACCAGAGGAACAGATGGCAATTGAAAAGCATGTGCAATGTCAGACCCGGAAATACAGTGATGTGTTAAACTACAAGGCTTCTTCTTCCAAGAGAGGAGCTGCAGCTCACTGATAACAACAGGATTAGGACTGTAACACAGCAACGCCATTGTCCACCTGAATCCTGCAAGACCTAATTAATGATACAGCTTTGGTTACTAGTTTAGAACCAAGCTTTGCTGTCCAAAGACTGAACTTTTTACATTATCAGAGGAACAGTATTTCCCTAATTGACTATTGCAGATAGTGACAAAGACTACCATCAAGGGCCAGAAGGTAAATAAATACCTCCTGGTAAATTCAGTTTGCTCTTTTGACCATGTAGAACGACGTTACCGCAGCTTTTAAAATCCTGGCGCCACCCAAGCTTCCTTAGTGAACAGAAATGTGTTATGTGGAGCTGTAGCTTGAGTGTTAGTACAGTGAGTGGCTCCTCAGGAGGACTTTATAACGATGCCAGCAGGTCTCATGGGCTACATCAGTGATGGGGGAAAAAATATTTTTCTCTAAACAAAATAACTCAGTCTACGTCTCACGAGTTCAGAAACCTCCTGAGTACAAACCAATGGGAAGTAATGTTCTGCCCATGATGGAAGAAAATCATCTCTGTACTGTTGAATTTCCACCCCCACCCCCACGACTTATCAGAGAACTGGAAACTAAAGTGAACCCTGGGAGCTCAGTGAAAACTAAAGCAAAGGGCACCTGCCTGTTTCCTCTCCCACCTTACCCATCACGTACCACTACTTGTGCTTTCCTGATGACAGAGAAAAAAAAAAAAAGCCCTTCCACAGCTGGTGACAGAATGAACCAGGAACCCAGAGTCAGACCAGGAAACAGCTTCCTGGCATCCTTTCCGATTGCAGCAGTGCAAACTCCATGGGCCAGCATGTTGCCTTCCCAGAACGTACCCCACAGAAACAAGATCCACGGGAATTTTAGTAGGATGGCCCATTTTGTAATTCGTAGCAAAGAAACACAAAGGTATGTGCATACCTACCACTAGTGTGGAAGGACTACATGATGCACCCTGAACGGAGTCAACTATTTGAAAGACTCTGCATAAGGTAAACCCTATGATGGCACCAGAAGACTTCCAATATGAAAAAATGAAGCAAAATAATGTGGCTAGAACATGGCATTTTTGAAATGAATATCTGCACACCTGCATAAAACAATATTAGGGTTTTTTAAATCAATAGAATTATGAATATACAGAGAATAATCTGGAGTTAGTTCCACGGGATTATAAAAGCCACTACTTTCTGAGATGATGTGGAAGAATTGGTGTGGAGGTGATAGTCACGACAGATTATCTCACTACGTAAGTCATCCTGGAATAGCTCTCCTGCTAAAACCGAAACTTAGAGCCCTGTAAGGCTCTGAGACTTTATACTTCATCTGGTGTGAGGCAGGTAGATTCATTACATCCATTTCATACACCAAGAAACTGAGGCAAAACAAAGCAACCTTGCCAATACCCTCAGATTTTCTGGGGAAATTATAGTCCTCAAGGAGACACAATTAGAGGCAAAGTGAGAAGATTGATGTTTGAAGGTCATTCCTAAAGACCCGGTGTCTTCTGACATTGGAAGGGGAAAAGTTTTTGGATGTATGCCAGAGAAAAACTCCTTACACTGAACTCATGCACCCTGTATGTCACAGCAAGTTTAATTCCCAATATTTAACCCAGAGAGATACGCGTTCTTGAGCACCATGAAGAGCGCCCCGAGGTGGCCTATAAAGTAACAGTGATAGCAACACTGGTAGTAATAGCAAAAAATCTGAATGAACTTCCAGACTCCCATGGCTCTAGTAATTAAGTGAACAGAAGACAAGCAGTCCTCCAGCCTGTCAGGTCTAAACTCCCGGGCTCCATTTGATTTCTCCTTTTATTCCCAAACCACTGTGACAGACTCATTCAGTGATCTCAACAGTTCTATCAACCATGTTTCTCCATGCTAAAAGAATCAATAAAGACAGGAAAATAGAGGTGAAATAGATGAACGGGGACTTATTAGGAGAATTGGCTCACATGATTATAGAAAAGATGAGCAGTGCCCTAACGGTGTGCTCTCACGGTGGAGACCCTGAGACCTTGGTGTGGCTCTATTCAAACGCAACATCTTCAGAACCAGGGTAACCATTGTCAGAATGCTCAAGACGTTAACAGCCCAGGAATCCAGGAAGCCAGAGGTTGGAAGGTACTAGAAGTTGAAGGTAAAAGCGGCTGGAAATCCTACTTCTAAGGTCAAGAGAAAGACTCTACACCTCTTTGTCTGCTTTCTTTGTTGTTGGGTTTTTTTTTTTTTGCCAGAGTTCTCAGCCAGTGGGATATGCCCGCCATATTGAGGACAGACCCTCACTACTCATTCTGATTCACATCCCAACAGGCTCTGGAAACATACTGACAAATCCACAGAGAACACTTATGGGATCACTGGATAGTCTCTAGCCAAGTTGACATCTAAAATTAACCAACACACAAAGTACAGTACAAGATGGGAAAAATGCCGTTCTCCGGTCTTTCACCTTGAGCTTGTCTGTGTGAATTCATTACCATGCGAACCTTCTGTTCAACACGCTTTAGCTGTGACGTCAGTCAGGTCTTAAAACCTGCTAGCACAATTTATCCTCCTGCACTTGTGTCACCGCTGTGAAAGTAACATGTTCTCAGGAACCACTTGTTTTTCATGCAGAGCTCTGAAGAAATTTTTTATGTATATGTTGGAATCCTAGCATTTGCAACAGAATGGGTGGAACTGGAGGTCAGTATGGCGAGTGAAACAAGCCAGAATCAAAAAGACTAACAGTACATGCTGTTTGTGGAATATATACAGAATAAAATGTATGTGGATGTCGTATCATTTGGTATAGTTATATTTTTTCACTGTCATGAGAATGTCAATAAACTTGTATTTTTTACATAAAAACCATTATCATGAATCCTTCCTATTGTGACATTAGTATTGCTATTTTCAAAAAAACAGTGTATATGCACACTTTGTCTCCAATGGAAGTAAGGTGGCAAAGTGATAATAACATCTAAAACTGAAATTAAGCTTTTAAAACAAAGTAAGACAAGCAGGGAGCTGGATGGGAAGCAGAGCCGCCAGGATTAGTACTAGTGCTCACATGGGATCCCAATGTGTGCAGGGCAAGGGCTTTAGCCATTAGCCTACCACATGAGGCCCTTCTCTGGCCATTGCAGTCATTTGGGGAATGAATCAGCGGATGGATGATCTTCCTCTGTATATCTTTCCAATAAAAATTTTAAAAATAAAAAAAAGATAAGTGGAAGAGACAAAACTGACCTTCAGATTAGAGCCAAGTCCCATTAAGCCCACCCAAAATCAGCCAAACCCTAAGCAGAGAAAGATGGCACAGCTAGAAGCCACTAAAGTGTATGTTTGTTCTCTTTGCTTGTGTAACTGACAGTCATTCAGCAAATATGATTTCTCTAAATATTTCTGAAAGCTGCCCCTTCCCTACATGAGAAAAGACATCTTAGGATGTCATACGGACACCCCAAGGAGTCTGAGCTCTCCCTGTTTGTAGCATCCTCTGAACTCCAGTCACTGTCCAGTGCTGACACATGACTCGTCCTTCTGCTGCCTGTTTCTGTTACGCTCCTACCACCAAGTCTTCAGTTATTTCGTAATGTGAGATAGGAACTCCAAATTGCTTTAGTGCCAGAGTCTGGTGACGTGCGCTTGCCACCTTTCTGATATGTTCCCCTTCTTCCCACCATTTTTGTGTCCTCTCCACGAGGCTAAACTGAAAACTGTAAATTCCACTCAACCTCACGTTCCTTCTTGAGTTTTCCTCTTCCTGAGACATCCTGTCTTTGGCAGGCATCTGACCCTTTCTTCCAACTATATATGCAGAAACAACAATCCTCTGTATGTCTCCTGAGATCATCATATTGTTTTCTAAGTGCTCAGAAGGTCACTGTGTCTCCTGAACTGGAAATACCCTAGTTGCTTATCTTCAGAAATCATTACAGACACATAGAACAGGCTACACTAGACTTGGCTATATTACTGAAAACAAAGGAGCCACTAAATGCCTGAATCTACTCTATGCCACAAGTCTCTCATCGCACATGTAAGCCTTTGACATTCTCTTAAAAAACATAGGTTAATTCCCTTTCCTGTCATGGTATGTGTCAGCAGGGGTTCCACATAATGGGGTCACTGACATCCAATTTAGAGGAAGCTTCATCCTGGCCCTTGTTTTCAATGAAAAAAACACAGGAGCTGGGATTTGAATAAGGCAACTACTCCCAAATCTATGCTTTAACCATTATTGTGTATGCCTAGTCAATCAAACATGGTCAAAATCAGGTATAGAAAAGGGGTTGTCACCTAATGAACAATGCATAAAGCATTTTTCATTTTTCACTTAAATATTATGGTGTTTCTGAGAGAAATACAAATATATTCACTATTTTGTTATCAAAGTCCATTGAAGTTAGCCATTTTTCCAAAGGTCACATAGCTGAAAATACTCATGAAGCAGGAATCAAGACCAAGTGATATCATTTAGGATATTTTTAACAATTACCCAAAAAAACTTCTCAAAAGTTAAATAAGATAAGGGAATGTCAACAATAACTAATGAAGGAAGGCACCTGCAAACTTCCTATTCCGTTAACGTTATTTTGACAGTTTGCAAAACAAATGAAAATTCTGTTTGAATTATTTCAGTACTAAGAACTAAGTAACAAGAACATGCACTTGACCCTAAACATTCAGATTCTGTATTTGCTAATTCACCTGTTTACTAGGATATAATGGCAAGGCCCAAATCCATTCTCATGGAACTTAACCAGTCTTCATAGACATAAAAATAATACACAATGTGGGTATCTGACAGGTATCTTTCAAACTGAGGCCAAATAAATTCTCTGCTTTCTTATTTCATTTCAATACTATAAGCAAGTATCCTTTTCATGCACTTGGTGCCATGCTTCTGTTTTTCTCTTTTTACTGGCAATTCTCTTAGTTTAAAATGGCCCCAAACATGGTGCTAAATTACTAAGAGTTCCTAAATGCAAGAAGACTCAATGTGTCTTGGAGGCAATGCAGTGGTGGGCAAGATATTGTTCAAGCATCATTTAATGCTGCTACTCATAGTAGCTGCAGCGTTCAATGTTAATGAGTCAATGAGAGCGTACATCTAGAAAAAAAGTGGAGGAAAGTCTTCATGCCGCACGTGGGGCTGCTCCAGAAAGTACCAAAGTGATATCTACAGCACGTACTGAAGCTACGGAAAAAGCAGTTCAATGTTTATATTCATAAGACCAATACCAATTAAATAAACAGTGGACAGCATTATTGTGAGGAATTTTATGGCCATGATACGTAGAGCTAGGAAAATGTCAGAACCCACTCAACTGCTCCTGGCTGACTTGCACGTTTCAGAAAGTGTTAGGGCTTGAAAAATTATAAAATTGTGATTTCTGCAGCTCAAGAAACTGAACAAGAATTTCTTAAATATTTGCTATGTGTTATACAGAAAAATGGCTTTGAGGATGAGCAGGTTTCAAATGATGAGAGAGGAGCCTTTCTTACAAGAATGTCAAATAAAGCTGCCCCTCATAAACAGGGATTTGGGGGTCACAATGTGCAGACTAAGTGCTCTAAGGAACCTAGCCCCACGTCAGGAACCCCAGCCCCACGTCTCCTCCAGGAACAGCGGTTCCATATTCATCAAGTCAATGTCCATGGTGACTTACAGTTCATAACTACTACGCAAGATGGAAGAAATCTGCATGTGCATATGGCATCAAATAAATTCATATTAGAATGGAAATAGAGGTAGTCACTGCATTGCAAAAACAAAAAACAAAATTATGAAATCCTTATTTAAAACCACTGTTTACAATGGTGACAAAAATACACAATTATGTAAGAGTTAAATTCGTTGCACCAAATGGAATCTTTGGACTCCATTTTCCAAGATTTTTTTCTTTTACTTTCTGTATGTTCGTGTGTATATATGTATGTGTGTAAAATCATCACCAATTAAAATGTTTTTTTCAGGTAGGAATTCAATATTACAAGTTAAAATTTCCCACTGCACCATGTGTTATCTTTAGACTTTTTTTTCTTTTTAAATTTTAATTGCTTTTTCATTTCAAATGTATTTGTTAACTCAGCTAGCATGGGAATTTTGGCCAAGTCATAAATTACTTTAGCCATTTTTTGAGATTTTAGAATGGTTAACTTTATACCTTAGCTTTTTTTAATAAAAACAGAAAATAATTTGGAATCGACTACATCCCTACAAAAATTTGGATGGGATAGTCAAGTCTCCAAGGGTAGCTGAACATTTATTATTTCCTATAGGAGAAATTGGATTTTTTTCATCCACTGCAAAAAAATAATCTCACTGAGCTCTCTCAAAGAAATGATTAGCAATCTTTTTTATAGCATTGCAGTATGTGTGATACTAATATAAAAACAGGTATGTCCCTTTTTACAGAAATCCTATTTTCTAATAATTTAAGAATTCTTTTTAAAAATTACATGGAATATAAATTGAAAATTGAAAAGCATTAAGAAGAATGATAATTTCTATTTCACTTCCATACACATTTCCCATCGTGAAGCAACTCGCAGTTTAAAGGGCTGTGCAGAAATCTAATTGTTCTACTTGACTGCAAATCATAGAACACACAAGGAGAAGACAAATCTATTTTGGCAAATGTATTATTAAAACCTTTTAAATATGCTTGCACAGAGGAGATGAAAACTTTATATACCTGCATGGGAAGGAAAGGAGGAGAGAAAGCCTTTTACTCTACACACCCTGGATGCCCTGGCTGGTAATTAGAACACGGCTGCCAGGTCAATGTCACTATCTTGACATGCTTGGTAACAGGATGCTACAGAGGGAGGATAGATGAAAGTTTGAGAACAAAGCCATCATATGCATAAATGAAAAGCAAGTACTCTTGGCCCATATGTTGAGGCTTTGAGAACCGATGTTTTAAAATACAAGATTCCAAAGCAAACCTGGGAGGAAACGTGAACTCTACTCACACAGCAGCCCCTGCCAGTGCTTGCTTTCCAACCGTCTAAAAACTCTCAGCTCATCAAGGCCCACTTTGGATGCAGGTGCATGAGGTTAGAAGTCCTACAGAGCCACAGAGTTCCACAAATTAATGGCCTGCCTCTTTGGCTCAAGTGGCTGATCTCTGCCTCCTAGCACTCCCCAGGGGGGGGGGCCAGCTCTAAATACCCACACACTTGACATCACATACTTTATTTGGCACCTTCCCCTCCCCACTCCCAAACTAATGCATCCTGGGGTTACCTACCAAATAAATTGTTTATAACCACTTCCTTATCTCAGGTCTACTTCTGGCAAAATCAAAACCAAGCAAACCAATTTTCCAGGTTCAATTCTCTAAGAGCATAGGAAAAATTTTTGTTTCATTTCTGGTTTCATCTCATTGGATACACAGAAATTAAAAACTCAAACAGGGATCAAGAAAGTTATCAATGAGGCAAGCAACTTAGGAATGCAGTGAGCTCCCAGTTAAAGGACTTTGCTGCAGTTATGAGCTTCTGTCTGTCATTTCATAACGTGACCCTGAGTTTGCCAGATCCTCTCTTGGGAATTATTAAAATACTAAGAATTAATGCTAGTATTTTACAGAGACAAAACGTACAGAATTTTAGAAAAAAAAAATTACTAGGTTAAATCTACTAAAGCCCAGTATGAGCACTTCAAGAAAAGTCTACTGTTGGAGCACCCAAATATAGGTAATGAAATAATAAAATACAGGTTTAAAAAAATCAGATAGAAAGGACTCACTGGCTCACCACCATCGGGATGAACAAGGGTGTTGTGCACAACCATGATGGACGCTGTACAGCAAAGAAGGACAAGCCAACCTTTACCAGCCACCAGAATATGCACGCACCACCCAGAGATGCTTTCAACTTCAAGTCAAATGTTACAAGCCGGAAGTCCTAGCAGGGGCTACACGAGCAGGCAAAACAAAGCCATGACGTTTGGGGTCATATTAGATTTTTGTTTCTAAATGAGCTCCTTTGCTCACCTGCTGCCCTGCTAGGGTTTTCCTGGTAGTAACATATGCTTTAAAGTTAAATCACTTGCTTTTTCTGGGAAGTGTGGTAACATGAATTAGTCAGCATCATGAGTTCAATATTAACACAGGGCCCATTACTGCAGTTCCCAGCTCTGGCAAGTACAGAAAACTCGGTGCATGGAAGACAGCCTACTCCCCAGCCACAGTGCTTGCCTCAGAATGCCGCTCCTATTTAATTAACAAAAAACAGTCTTACCCCTGCCCTTCTGGATTCCCCAGAAGATGTGGTAGATCAACTGTTATAAAGTTTTGGTCCTTCCTAGAAATCAGTGTAAAATGGGAAACTCAATTTCCCTAAGATGATTCCCATTTTCCCAATATGTTTTGGACAGACTGCCACTAGTTCAAAGCTCAGCTCTATCTTAAACTATTAGCTGGATTCAGGCTGTCATATATATATGAACAGCCTTTACCACCTCATAGGTTGCAATGAGTGTTAAAGATTATTTTAGTTTTGGTGCTTCCTGCATGCTGCAAGTGCTCAATTAAAGACACTTTTCTTGCTCTAAAAACAAGTACCCTGAATTTTTGTAAACAATCCTTTCTCACGTCCCCAACTCATGAATGCATGCATGTATACTGCATACACACACACACACACACACACAAACACTTTTCAAACAGCAGTGGAAACAGGAATACAGCCCATCATTGGCAGACACAGAAAATAAGAACGCTGTTTTATCAGGGATGGAAGACTCCACAATTCCCCAGCTATGTACCCTACAGTTATCCTAAACCCTGCGCATAGTTAGACTGGACTACAAAAGCTGCCTTCACTCCTGCAAAACCTAGCATTTCCTCTTTCCTTTCTCCTCCTCGATTTTTATTCATTCTTGATGTCACTTGCAAGCTTCTCTTTCCTTTGCTAGCCTATGGGTCTTAAATTCAACTAAACTGCTGAGATTTTTCTTCAGCATCTTGGTTGTTTAACTTTATGCTATGGGGAAACAGGCGCACAGCAAAGAGCAAGCTAAGTGTAAGGAACATTATGTCAATTGGAAAATACATTTGAGTTATCCTATGGATGGCACCTTGTTTCCCTTAAGAATGTGGAATGTAAGAAAGAATGTGGAATTTTGCTCGAAGTCTTTTTCAACATCTTATTGAAGCATAATAAGCAGAAAAAGTACACACATCATAAATACACGGCTTGATGATTTTTCACTAACAGAACACAACTAGATAACAAGTCTCCATTCAAGAAGGGAATGAAAAAATTTCCATGTGTCCAACACAACCGATCCCTAAAGGAAAACTGTTAAGACTCCTAACGGATTTTCTGTTTAATTCACTGTATATTAAATCATCACAATGAATGCTGTTCTGATTTCACTCACTGAATATTTTGTTTGCAATAAAGATACTGATGTCATAGTTCATAGGTTGTAATAATTGTGTATTTCTATGAGTATGCCACAATTATCCCTCTATTGTTAAGGAGCATTTGTCTCCAAAAGGAAATACTTAATGAAAATTTATACCATCAAAATTCTTGTACATGCCTTGTGTTGTACACGTATGTTGTACTAAGTATAAACTTTGGAGAAGAACTGCTGGTTCATACGGTTTCTATCTATTCCACTTTACTAGATTGCTAACAATTGGATTGCTTATACTCCCACCATCATAGCATAAGAATTCTAATTGCTTCAAAGCCCTCACCAACACAATATTGGTATTAATTGTGGTGTTTAAATTTTCTTTCGCCTTATTTACTTTCGTCATTGTGTTAGACATGTATGTCTGTCTAATGTTTTTAACATGCATTTTCTATGCCATTAATAAAGTTGAGTGTTTCAGGGAGTATTTATTGATTATTTGGGTATCTTTGTGGGCAATCACCTCCAGGCCCTTGTCTGCTACCTGGTGGGCATGGCTCAGAGCTTACCTGCCTATGACCTAAGGCACAGCTTCCAGGTCTACATGGGGAGTGTGACCACCAAGATGGTTAGAAGGTCAAGGGGAATACACGTGGAACATGACCTCTGACATGACCAGAAGGTCAAGGGAAATAGATGTGTTATATAGCCAATTACAGTGTATTTGATGGGTGGGGGCCGGCCAGAAGACGCCCTCCTGTCCTCTCCTTCCTTAAACTTTAAAACCCTGGAATTCGCATTGAATAAATGGACATTCCTCACCAGCTTGTCTCTGGTGGTTCTTCAGTTGAAGAACACCTTCGCCTCACCCTTGGTGACCTCAGGGCCTGCTGGCAGGTTTAAACCCCGAGATACCCTTTTTTTTTTTTTTTTTTTACACAAAGTTCCTGGTCAAGATTTCATATATTTTAAATTGATTTTGTTTTAATCTTTTCTTGATTTACTCAAAGATTTAAAATTTTACAGCATGCAAACTTTGGATGGCTGCTGTCATGTTGTGCAATTATTCCGCTACTTGTCTGATTTTATGGTAATTAAAGGTGTCTGCAGTTATTAATGACATCTGAAATGGACTCTAAGCAATTTAACTTTAGAAGCAATAGATGGAGATTCGAGAATGTATTTTGTTTTTATCACTAAATAGGTCTGTGACTACACTCTCCTTCAGTCATGATCTTCCCAACTGCAAAGGGAAAAAACTGAATTTGAGATAGCCCTACTCCAGGAATCTATAAAACGTTATGTAGGTCACTTGGAGAAACAGGATAAACAAGACAAACAGGACAAAAGGGATTCTATAAAACTTCACTCCCTCAAATGTGATAAGTCCTGCTCCTAAATTTAAAAGAAACAAACTTTCCATTGACCTCTTTCTCAGATCTCGAAAAACACAAGACCAGTGTATCTACAAAGGAGGCAGGGACCACAAAGGAGCACCGGTTCTATCTCTGTGAGCCTGGGGCCAGATACACAGGGCGGGGATGAATTTGTTTTCCTTTACTTCTTCCACCTCAGGACTTTGTTCTCCAAAGAGAAAACTAAAAAGGGATGCAGGAATGGCAGTTGGTCTTTGTAAAGTCACATCCCTGCTAAGCTAATGTTTTTACTCCATTTCTCAATAATTCATCTCATTTTTCAGGACCCTGTTTCACCATGTGGACCATCACTACAGACAATCCAGCGAGCACTGTATCTGCTTTCCTCTCTACTCCATCTGTTCATCTGTGCTTTTACAAAACCATACCCTTCCCTCCTTTCCCAGATACCAGCATGTCTCATCTTCTCTTCCTGTTTGTCTTTAGTTATCATTGTATAAGGACTCCCTAAAAGAAAACCCTAGTTATCAGCCATGTCCTTTATCCTTGTTATTTTCTTAGCATTTATCCAGGAGACATGTTACAAACTTTTGTCTATTTCATGTTTGCCTTCTCACTCAAAATGCAATATCCAAGATATCCAGGATACGTGCAGTTGACTTATGTGCTCCAGCATTTTAACCAAGCCAGAAACATTCCAAGTGCTTAAAAAATACTGTATGAATAGAAAGTAAATGTGCCCCTCTTGCAAAAAAAAAATGCAAGTCAAACAACTGAATCACAGATGACTATATATTATTGCATTCTTAACATTTTTCCTGAATTGTTTTTCAGCTTAAGATAGACGAAATTTTGTATTGACCAGCTCTGTGTAATCCTCCCCCACCCTCGCCTGGAAACTTTATTCCAAACAGCCTTTGGATCACAACTGACCAGAAAATAACAATTACAAGAGCAACAATATTGGGATTTCTTGAGTGTGTGGATGCCTGCAATGCACCCATGTCTTTTCATGGCTCACCAGTATTCCATACCCAAGACTATATTCCATTTAGCCTCCTTTCTATACACTTTCAACTCCATGACCTGACTGCTGCAACTATCCCAAAATCTGCATTTTCTTTCTTCCCTTTCTTCTTAGTATCAGCTTCCTAAGGCTGAACCCATAACGGACCCAACTTTACTGGAACATTTTAGAAAGTAATCCCTAAAAAGTCTTCCCAGCTTCAGTAAAATGAAAGCCATTGCATAAAATACGCAATAACTCGAAGATGAGTAAATAGATTAGACAACTCAAAATTAAGATCTTACATGCAACAAGAATGAACATAAGAGAATGAACAGAGGTTGAGCACAAAGGGAAAAGAGATAGGATACATGTATAACCAAGATAGAGTTTGTAACGAGATGAAATTGTTAAAAATCCTATGGGTAGACACGTGGTACTATGGACGAAGCTCCCACTTGGGATTCCCACATCTTGTTTCAGAGTCTGTTAGATATTCTACTTCCCAGTTAATTCATCCATGGAGGCAGCACAACCTGACTCCAGTATTGGGACCCCACCACCTATGTGTGAATGCTGAATGGATTTCCAAGCACCCAGCTTTCACATGGCCCAGCCCTGGCTTTGGTTTGTTTCACCAGAATGAATGAGGAGATGACAGATCTCAATCACCATGTCTCTCTCACTCAAAACAGCAATTTTAAATTTTATAAATCAATGAGGAAAATTGAACTTCCTAAAAATGAAAAATAGCTTTGAATAAACATCAAAAGAAAGAAAAAAAACAAACAGATGTAGCTTCATTGATAATGAAGTAAATGCATGTTAACTCCTCAGTGAGATACCACTGTGCTATACTATTTAGGAATTCTAGAGAAGTATAGAATAATTTTAATTTCCTGCACTTGCAGCCAGAAGCTTAAACCCATGGGTTCTTTCTGCTGATTTGTTTATTTGAGAGAGAGATAGGTAAGGATAGAAAAAGAGCAGATTCAGAGTGAGCTCCCATCCCCTTGGTCATTCTTCATCGTCTACCATGCTCAGGTCTAGGCCAATGCCAGGTCTGTAAGCCAGGAATTCAGTCCAGAAGAAAAGGATACACACAGTTTATGAATTGATGGTGGTTCCTCACAACATCCTAGTGCAAAGCAAATTCTTACACTCTATAATGATTTTAAGACCTATTCTATACCTATATATTTTACATTTCACAACATAAGAGGGCCATGCGCTATGCCTATGATAGTAACTGCTTACTAAATAGCAATTATAAAATTACATGATAATGGTCCTGTTATTTTTATGACACTCTGCTTTAGAAACGCTTTGTTTGGGGACCAGTATTAGAGCATAACGGGTTAGGCTACTGCCTGCAAGCCCAACAGAATCCCAGATGATCCACTTCCAACCCAGATGAAGCTGCAGGCTTTGGCCTGGCCTAGCCCAGTCCATTGCAGCTATTTGGGGAGTGAACCAGAAGATAATAGCTCTCTCTCACTCTTCCACTCCTTCCTGCTGTAAATTTCAAATAAAACAATTTGTTTTAAAGAGTTGCTTTAACCCCAAGTATTGTTTCAATTCTTGTCTCAAAGATGAGAAAAACCATCCTCATTGTGTTCACAGCATGAATAACTAAGTCTTGTCACTGGGTTCAAACTTCATGCCTATTGTCTAGGTTTCTTCCTACTATATTGTTGAATCAAAGTACAAGCAGCCAAAAACCTAATTAACTGGGTGACTTGACACTAAGTCTTCAGCCATGTGTGCACCTTGGTATTCCCAAAGGTCAAAGGCAAATAAAGGCATCCTATAAGATGCAGAAACCAAGACAACAAAATCACATACACAACCAAATGCACAAAATGTAATTACAAGTTCCATTTTTCCAAGCTCTTGCCTATACTTGGAGCTTGAATGGGTTAGCCTGTCAGTACTAAACTAGCATTGAAATTGGTCTCTCATTGTTCTTGTCACTGTTACCATCTATTCACCTACCAAAAGTAAACTTGGAATAATGAAATTCATCCATCTTGGATATTGAAACCAATTGTACCCAAGCTACCCAAAGCTAACCCAGCACAAACGATTTCTTCTCTTCACTAAAAATTAATATAAAACATTCCTCCATTATTTCACTCTGAAGAGTTACACTTCACCAACAAGTGAATGAAGCCTATTCTCAGCCTACTCTTAGCAAAGACAATCTCTATGGCTATCTCATATGTCTTCTGATAGAGGGGCACCCATTGGGAGGATTACGTCTGTTATCAAGGAAAGCAACCGGCTTTCCATTTACATTGGACTTTTATAATCTGATGAGGGGAGAAAAGGTACATCTATCTAGTCTTTGTAAAGGGAAAAGGAAATTCTACAAATCTGTCCATTATACCTGCCGAGAATCTAAAGTGAGGTCAAGACAAAAGCAGATTACTTTTGATAGTGTTAATAGCAGTTTATTGCAAGCCTGCCAGCCCGATCTCCCTCTGCAGATTGGCTGAATGGCTCTGGGTGCTGGGCTATTCTTAGAGTAATGAGAAGGAGCCTTATCACACACCACAGGAAATTCAAAGATCCATGAAGCTTCAAAAGTCGTATGATATACTTCAGCAGA
The DNA here is from genome assembly GCF_030435755.1 of Ochotona princeps. Classification (NCBI taxonomy): domain Eukaryota; kingdom Metazoa; phylum Chordata; class Mammalia; order Lagomorpha; family Ochotonidae; genus Ochotona; species Ochotona princeps. The sequence continues at coordinate 29,362,102 of NC_080853.1, read as the reverse complement.
AATTAAAGTCAGGTTTTCATCACAAATACCTATTCAATGTGAGGGTTATAGAAGGAATCCTAAAAAGCATGGCATGTAGCTCCCCATATGGCATATTAACAGTATTCCAAAAGATTATGAAACTACAGTTGTTTCCGTATCTGTCACTTACCAAGGCTGTATCAGCATAACTGAGTTGGTTAAAGTGCAGGCGCCAGACACTGGCTCTGACTTAAATATTGGAGTCTATAGTAGAAAAACACTGGGGGCTAAAAGAATTAGTGCATGTTATGATTTCTGAAGTGGTAGAAGCCAAGAAAATGACAAACAAAAAAGCCAGAGGCACAGCAACAGCATGTTTCCTGCCAAGCCCTAGTCAGGACATTATTATGTGTGACTACTTTTGGCATGCGTATTTTATTCTGTGTTCTTGGGTTACCCAAGATGCAAATTCCTAGGAGAGACCATCTGATTGGCTCAGTTCAGATCACACACAGTGTCTCTTTCCAAAAAAGAAAAGAGAATGAAAAATTATGTAGGAGACAAGGAGATGAACTGATTCTAATAAGGTTCAATGGTGAGCACCAAACAATTGAAATTACTCTGTTACCAAAAGTGCACATTATCTTTTTCAAAAAAAACCTATTTTATGTCTGACTCAAATCCACAGATGAAATTTCATAAAAACTCGTTGTTTTTAGTGTATACACATTCATTGTTCTTATGTACGTCCCTCAGTTTTCAGTCCTACATTCTTCACTAATCAATGTGCTTTACTTTCACTTTTAAATAAACGTCTTAAGGGCAGATTGCATTTTTTCCATTCTTAAGGAGCCCAGCAGATGCCTGGCTTATTTTCTTCACATTTCTGGTACAAGAAATGCTAGGTCTTGTTGGACCTTTGGCAGGTGCTCGTATGATTAGGCTCACAAGAACAAACAGAATGGATATGGATGGGTTGGGGAAGAGAGAGCAGTGGGGTTCAAGGACTGTTTGGGCCACCACCCAGTTTTCATGCACTTGAGGCCCTTACCCTCTGCAAACCTCATGGCAGGCTACTTCTGCCTTCCAGTTGCTAACTGGGAGAGATGTACACCTGACCTGATGTTTAAGACACTGCTTTAGGTACCATCACCTTAGCACCTTCTGTCCCATTGTCATCCTTTTTGTGTTTGCTCCCACTAAACTGTTTTCTCATTCTTAAGGGCAAGTGACACATTCTCATTTCACTTTGACCGTGAGCCAATATTCTGTGCTGAGTACTGAGTGAAGTGTTTCAAAATAAGTAATTACCACATTGAGTTCTTGCAGCTACAATACTAGGTAAGAAGTCGTACCATTTGTGACTGCTCAGCAACTCAGCCCACCTTCTCCCTCTTTTTCACTATTTGCCTTTCTGCAGGTGTGCAGAGTGCACGTTCAAAGAACAAAATCCAGAGTCAAGCATCTCAGTCTCCTATCTAATCAGATTCCTGCTATCTATATGAACTTCGGAGAGTTGTTCCACTTCCCTGTAAGTTCATTTTGTCTTCTATAAACGCAAGCGGTGATGGTTCTTACTTTGCAATGACACTGTAAGAACCAAAGGCAAAAGCACCACAACAATTTCTGAAACACGAGCTTTTGGTACACGTTCAAAGGGGCCATACAATCCTCCTTCTATTTGCTCACTTCTTACCTGGCACGATCCCAATCCACAACTGCTCTCCCACACAACCAGCAGGGTGTTGCATGGAAGCAGGGCTGCCGGGATTAGAATTGTCACCCATGTGGGATCCCGGTATATGCAAGGCAAGGACTTTAGCCACTAGGCTACCATGCCAGGCCCAATATGAGATTTAAAAAAAAATAAGGAAACTCTTCAGATCACCCATGCATTCTTCCCTCACATATTTTTCTTCACTCTCCCTCATCAGGAACTGTCAAGAGACTAGCAAGTTATTTTCTTATCAATTTGATGGCTTAAGCCAGTTTCATTTATTTTATATTGTGAATTTGACTGCTTAGAATTTTTGTTCTTCATTTTAGCCATTTATATCTCATTTTCTTAATGAGAAAATCTAGGAATTATAGCTTTATTGTCATAGTAAGTAATATTAAAATAAATGGCAAACAATGAATTGGTGAATTAAAACACCTAACAATTGGATTGGAGAAATATAAAGACTCTGGATTCAGTGAACCAGCACCAGTCTAATTTAAATATCTAATTAAAAGTTACTTGGAGGCTAGGCTTACGCAAACTGCATTGCGGTATTCTATGACTGGGAAGAAAGTGTGGTAACAAGAAGAAAAATTGGAATTGCATGAAGAAACGGGAATGAACTGTAATGTTTAATCAGAATACTCAATTTTAATCAAGCACATCTAACTCTACATTTCATTACTGCTGCCTCAGAATATGCTGTCCCTGGTGCTGAAACTGCGGTTCACTGTTGTAACAGCAGAGGAACCAAGCTTCAAGCCAGGCAAGCAAGGGTTTTTGTTGGCTGAAGTACTATTTATCCAAACTTGCCAGAGAGTGATGGAAGAAAAAAAGAGAAGGTTTGTGATTAGACACGCAGAGATTAGAGCTGCTTTGACAGGAGCAAGCCCGCCAGTCGGCAAGCTGATTCATTTGAACACTATTTATAGCAGAGGGCTATTTAGCACATTGTCAAGTACGACATTCTAAGATCGCAGCATGATCATCAGTACAGACAGCTAATGAACAATGACATATTTAGATTGCCTACGTAGTGGTGATAGAATTCTTCCTGCCTAGTTGTACATACCCTATCATCATGTGGAACAAGCACAAAATATCTGAAGTTCGAAAGTCAGCCTTGCTTTCAGAGGCTCATCAAATCTAGTGCTTTCAACTTGAAAGTGTTTCCCTTTGCCTCTGTTCTCACCTGTGGTGAGAGTGAGTGTCTTAGTCCTGCAATATGGACTAGCAACAACTCCACATACTTTACTGCCTCGTTGTGAGAATTAACAGGAGGCTACGAGTTTAGAGAAGTAATGCAGTTAGGACCAGTAGCCTGGAAAGTACCAAACTCTTAATATTACCAATGCTGATAAAAATTTTAATTTTTCCCAGCTAAGGAAGTGTAGAGTTATCATTTGCATAAGGTTCTCGAAAGTAAGCCTAAGTGCTAAGCTAAACCCTGTCCATAGTTTAGTTAAAAAGTGGTTTCTTTCCTGGAGGGAAGGTATCATGGCTCCCTTCCCTAAAAGTGTTTCCAACACTTAATATTAATAACAGTCTCTAATCTCTCAAACAGCTCCTGCATTTTCCTTTGCTTACATTTTAATATCAACGGTTTAGCTCATTCATCCATTTATGCAGCCATTTTAACAAATTTCTTTCTTTACCAAGCTCCTTTCATGACCCAGGCTCTGTGGGAAGCTCTTAGAAAAGCCAGTCAAGGAGCTTTTCAAATCCTCTGCCATGGATGCAAAGAGCAACACTGAAGATAACTTATGTTATGCTTGCACATAAACACATGCGTACACACATTAAACAGGTTTTGTTATTATCCCCAGACAAGGAAACAGGCCTTGGAGAGGGAAGATCTTCCTTGGGCACACTGCCTAGGACTCAATGCCAATGGTCCAAGTCCAATCTCTACTCATACTTCATGGCTGGGCACTACATGTTAAAGGTGATTCCTACCCTCTCTTCCCACTTCCCCTTTCTTGGAAGGGTGTCAAGAACATAACTCAGGGAAAGAGTGTAATTGAAGGACTAGGACTTCCTAGGGAAGGGCACAGTCCCATCTTCCCCACACTTCTTGCAGACATTGTGTCAATAGTACGAACCAAGACAAATCTCTGTGCTCAAAATGAGGTGAGCACAGCAGATGAATTTACTGCTTATCTTTAGTTTTGCTTCCCTTCCTAATGAACAAATGAGTAAATCAATAAAATGCCAGGTGAAATGCACCACTTCTACTCCAATAAAACAGTTTTGTTTTTGTTTCTTTTCCCTAGAAAAATCTAAGCAAGCCAAACAACCAGAGGCTATTTTCACAGTTTAACATCTAACAAAACACAGCAGTGGTAATTAAAACAATCTGGGGCCAGGGAAAGATGGGAGGCAAATCTGTCACCATTGCGGTTATCAACAAAGGTTAAAAAAAAAAAAAAAAGAATCCTGGGGAATGAAGCAGAAACATTGACAATTTGTTAGATCTAACCCGAGTGAATCACAGGCAAATAAAACAGCAGAGACTGTCGCTAGGGGAAATGTCAGCTTTGTGCAAAATGTCCACAGAACAAAAAAACATTAAAAGATGTGCTTGTGGGCTCCCAAGGCCAGGAAAGACCCAGATTTCCTTTGTACAAATGGGAATTGTCTCCAAAATTAGTCTGTGGAAATGACTCGAGAGAAAGACTGTTCTGGTGCATTCAACTAGTGTCTTTAAGGCTTAACTACGTCAGTTCATATCCTGCCTTGACGGTATTTGAAGCTTTGAGTTAACTTAAAATTAAGAATACTATAAGCTTTTCATGTTCAGTTAGTGTTCCTTTACTTGTTCCTCAGAACTTCCATCCCACGGCAGAATCCTTTCTATCCTCAACTAGTGTAATGTTTCTTAGCATCTTCAAGCTTGTGATCAGCACCTCCCAGGGTGAAATCAGCAAGAACCACTCTGCAAGACATTTGAACCCCTGGCTGTTTTTCCTGACCCATTTTGTACCAAGAAAAATCAAAGCTTTCCCAGTCTGAAACATGAAACCTGGTAGAGTTTTCCGGTGCTCTACATTTCACATAAGGGCTGTTTTACAGTAACAGTTTGATGAATTCTCCCAAACAAGGAAACCACTCATTAAATTTAGGGCAGTTTTGCTAACCTCGTTTTTCTTTTCTTCTTTGCTGGTTAAGGGATGTCCAATTAGACAATATGACAATTGCAGTAGGAGGAGCAACAATACTTTTATGCCACTGTAAGGGCTTAAGGAAAACACTGTCATTATTTTAATCCTTAAAACAACTCTACTGTGAAGGCAATGGTTTCTCCAACCCCGAAAGCAAGGAAACACTTTTAAATAGTGAAGGCATTAAATACTGAAAAACTGAAACTTCATTACTATTTAATACTGCTTAAACATTTTACTAGATGTTTGATCTGTTAAGTTGCCATGTAGCAGAAGGTAGCTTTGTTGCACATTGAGCAGAGGTTTTCAAATATTTAGAAATTCACTGGGTTTTCTCTGGTTTGCCAGAAAAAAATGGAGAGTGGTAGATGACTACTTTCTGTAACACCTTTGTTTAACTTATCCTTGAAACACTACAATTATAGTATCAAAAATACTAGATGTAGAAACAACAAAAATTAAGAAAAGAGATGAAAAGGAAAATAAATATTGTATCTTTTGGGGAATGAAGAGAAAGAATATTTATGATTTTTAAGCACACATCCCATCTTAAAAAAAAAAAAGAAAAACTCAAGGTCTTATCTTTTCCAAGGAATCCTATCTACTTCTGAGATGGATTTACAACTTTACGAAATACAGTAAGTAGAATAAGATGGACTCCCTGAATGACACTGCTCCGGTGATTTAGAAATGGTCTCCTTACAGCTGGCACTGTGGCATAGTAGCCTTGCAGAGGCATCGTACAGGATTACTGCTTCATATCCCAGCTGCTCCACTTCTGATCCAGCTCCTCGCCTACAGTCTGGAAAAGCAGTGGAGGATGGCTTGAGTCCCTCGGCCTGCACACACAGCAGAGCTGGAAGAAGCTCCTGGCTCCTGGCTTCGGATCGGCTTAGCTCCAGCCACTGACGCCATTTGGAGAGCGAACAAGCAGGTACTAGGTTATCTGTCTCACACTCACTCTCCTCTCCATAATACTGTCTTTCAAATAAAAATAATTCCTAAAAAAATAGAAATAATCTGCCATTTACATTGACACTACCTGGAGTCCAGCCATCCATCACAGCATTAAGAAGAGGGACAAATCCACAGAACATCAGGACACTCTGAATATGCATTTTAGAGTTCTTGTCTAGAAGTCACTGAAGATATACCAAAAGAACTCTAAGTAATTAAGAATAGTAGCAATAACAACAGTTGCATTAGTAGTAGTAGTCATATTGAATGAAGGGCTACTATGTGCTGTCATCATGCTGCATGCTAATTTATTTAATCCCCACAACTCAACATCACTCATTTGCAGAAGACGGAAGTAAGGCTCAGAGGGTAGTCACTTGTCACAGCTATATAATTAGCAAGGATTAGAGCTGGTTTTAAGCAAAATCTGTCTGAGCATGGAGCTAAAGTTTACTCCTTTAAAAAGCAAATGGAGATATTAGGCACAGTGTTTAAGATTCCACAATCCAATAACAGAGTGCTTGGGTGCAAGTTCCAGCTCTCATTTCAACTCCAGCTTTGTGCTATCCTGCATCTTTGCAATGAGTGCTTGCTGCTGGCATCCACATGGGAGACCCAAATTTAACGTCAGCTTACACGCATAAGGCTGCCTGGCTCCAGCTATTGCGGACATTTGGGGAGTGAGCTGGTAGATTAAAGGCCACCCTCCACCATAAAACAAACATGCATCAATAAATGCACTGCTTTCCAAAGTAAAATGAGATCCGTTATTGCCACAAAGATGGATTAGACACACTGTTTCTTATTTCTAGATACAACTAAAACCCTGGAAGTTATGCAGAATACAAACTAACAAGGATTTTGCAGAGAGAAGAGAATACAAATAAACTATGGAACTCAAGGCCCCACAGAACAATGTTTCATAGCATATCCCCTGGATTTTCTTTTTGCCTTGTATATTCTGCACGTGGAGCAGAAAATGTGACATGTAATGAATGCTGAACAGAAACCGAGAGAGTAAAGATAGAAAGCTAAACTGCATCCATCTAATGAACCAAAAGACTAGAATAGAATAGGAAAACTAAACAGTAACCATACTATCATCTCCAACCAACCCAGAAAAAAACTAACAGCCTACCTATGGCAATAACTACATTAAATGTAAAGGATACAAATGTATCAAAAGATATTGATTAGAAGATGCATTTAAAATATCTCCCAAATATGGTATGGAGAGGGAAAGGATATAACTGACCAGTTAAGACATTCATGTATCCTAAACTGAAGTACCTGGCTTAAGTTCAAGGCTCCAGCTTCCTGCTAATGCATGCCTTGCAAGACAGTGGGAATGACTCCAGTAATTGGGTTCCTGTTAGTCACAAGCTAGGCCTGGATTAAGCTCCTGGCTTTTATCTCAGTCCAGCCCCAGCCATTGGGAGGACTATCGGAGAAAAGCTTTCAGTCTAGCTCACGGTCACTCTAATATTTTAAGTTTCTTAACTGTAAGCTACCCATATTTTTTAAAGCCCTCTGCAAATGAAAGAATACAAGCATGGTGAATGCAAATGGGTGAAAAAAGATGTCAGATGCAAACAGTACATAAAAGAAGAACCAAAGAATTGTTACATTAGTAACAGATAAAATAGGCTTCAGAGAAATGAAAATTGCTAAAAACAGGGTCACTATCAGATGACAGAAATGTGACCCAAGGAAACAGAGCAATACTACACGTCTGCCACAAGCAAGATAAAAAACATTCAAGGTTCAAACTGATAAATGAAAAACAGACACACCCACAATTAAATCAGAAAATATGGAAACAAAACCAATGTCCTCTACTTGGTAAACAAATACACGGTATCTACATAATGATGGCTACTCATTAACAATGGAGATGGGTTATTCATGCACACAACATCAATGAATTTTCAGACTTATACTGAGTGAAAAAAAAGTTAATCCCAAAGGGTTGGTTATATGCTGCGTGAGTCCATTTATGTGACATTCTTCCAATGGCAAGTTACAGACTTTGAAAACAGAATAATCATTATCAAGAGGTAAGGAGGGGATGGGACCATAAGAGACCACAGATATAAGATTATAGAAGGGCAAAATTGAGAACACTTTGGTGATCTAAGTTCTCTGCATCTAGATTATATCAATATCGTGAATGTTATGTTTTATTATAGTTTTGCAAGACATGGCCACTACAGAATTGGATAAAAGTGTTCTGTTACTGTTTTTAAAACGCACATGCATCAACCCTTTTCTCAAACTGAAAATCAACTTTTACAAAATGGTCAGCATGGGTTTAGAGGTAATCCTATCACAATCTGGCACAAGACACTCCTCCATAAGCTTCTCTGGTAAATAAGCAGGTAGTTGTCACCTGTACAGAGATCTTCCAAGAAACCCACACTCCAGTTTCCCCTTACAAGCCCATAAAGTTTTGATTCAGCATTTTATTTTCATCTCTAACTCTAAATATACATATACATGCTAATTCATGTATATGCATGCTAATGCACAGTCATGATTCCTATTTTCCACTGCATGTCTTTTTTTTTTTTAAGATTAATTGAATGGTAAATAAACATGAAAAAATGCTCAAGTTCCCTGGCAATAAGGGAAATCCAAATTAAAACATCAATGAGGTACCACCTAACGCCAGTAAGACTGGCCCACATGAATAAAAGCACCAACGACACTTGTTGGCGAGGTTGCGGGGAAAAGGGAACCCTACTCCACTGCTGGTAGGACTGCAGGTTGGTACAGCCTCTATGGAAATCACTATGGAGAACATTCAAACAACTCAAATTCAACATACCGTATGATCCAGCAATAGCCCTCCTAGGAATATATCCAAAACACCTGTTTTATGAGAAACCAACATGCACCCCTATGTTCATAGCAGCACAATCAGTAATTGCAAAAACATGGAAGCAACCATCAGCAGAGGAATGGATAAGAAAGCTATGGTTCATCTACTCCATGGAATACTACTCAGCTATTAAAAAAAACAAAATGCAGTTTTTTGTGGCCAAATGGGCCAAACTGGAAACCATAATGCTAAGGGAAATGAGCCAATCCCAAAAGGTTAGATACCACATGTTTGCCTTAATTTAAGATGATATGTTATGCAAAACATGTTATTTTATGTATGTTATGTTAGACGTTGTGTATAAGCTAAAATTGAAATGCCAATGAGGTGACCACAGAATGTGGTTAAGAAATCGCATTTGTTTTCAACATATTGGTTACTCAATACTGTATCAATTAATTCCACAACGAAGTTAATTATTGCGGAGGGTATGTTGGAGCTTTTAATTGATCGGGATGATACTCTGCTGGTTCTGCCCTCGGACCAGACAGGGTCTCCCCAAGAAGCTGAGGAACTTGACTGGACTATAAGATGTTGGACTCTATGTTTAGTTTGCTTTCAAAGAGGGAATCTCAACTGAACTTGAACTGCGGTTATGCAACAAGGTGGAGTAATCCACCATGGGGGGAGGGTGTGGGGAGGGGTGGGGAGAATCCCAGTACCTATGAAACTGTATCACATAATACAATGTAATCGATGAATAAAAAAAAACAAATAAACTTATTTGTCACAAAATAAAAAGATTAATCGATTGATGGACCAATGGGAAAGTCAGAGCTATAAAGAGGGAAAGACAGAAAAAGAGATCTCCCATTGGTTGGTTCAATCCTCAGATGGCCTCAACAGCCAGAGCTAACCCAGGTCAAGACTATAAGTCAGGAGCCCCTTCCAGCCTGAAATACTGGTTGCAGGGGCCCCAGCACTTGGACCTTCCTCTGCTGCTTTTTGCAGAGTATCAGTAGGAGTTTGATTGCAATTGGAGCAGCTGGGATTCGAGCATGCACCAATACGGAATGCTGACATCACAGGTGATGGTTTTTAGTTGCTATACCACAATGCCAGACCCACTGAAAATTTTAAATCAGAATGATGACATTGACAAACACTGGGTTACTATAGCAGTACATATGGCACAACAGATGGCTCACATGTCATTGATATTACTACCAAAGCTCATCTGCCTAGCGACCAGTCAGTAAACGTTACCAGTAAACACTGTCATATGAAAAAAATGCTGAAAAAGTTTGAGTTATGAGAACTCAGTGCAGGAATAGCATCACATACAGTTTCACATGAAGGCATATTCTACAGCTTACAGACTCCAGAATCATGACCCTCAATAAATTGCTTTGCTTTATTCTTGCTTTTATTTTATTCATTTTAGTAGGGGTTAAGAATGCTCCAAAAACTTCTGAGAAGCTAATGAAAGTTTGAACTTTGTCTTCGCCTCCAAAAAGCCTTTTTATTATACTTAAATAGACATATTATTCATGAATCAATAGCTGTCAGGAATACCATCTAGATAATATTTACAGTTGTGTTCTTACAAACACCATGTAGTCAACAGAATCATTGTAAAAGCACACTAAGTAGAAGCACTACCAGTTGTACTGGTCATAGAAACTCTCAATGTCGAGACTCTCACCTATGTTTGAAACACAGTCTTTGAAGAGATGTAGAGCTTTCTCTGTGTTCTCTATTTTTGCTGCAATACATGTTGAATCCACACAACTCCCATCAAATCTGTAAGTGAATTTTTATTGGACCATCCTTCATGACATATTCTAACTTTATTACTGCTTCAAACTCCACCTTAGTTCAAGCCAGTCTTCTCTCTCCTAGACCATTACAATAATCCAAACTGATCTTCATTTCCACTTCTGTCTTCTATGAATTATGCAAAAACCAGCACAGTGAGCCCTATGTCCCCACTTGGAGTCCTCTAACCAGTTCCTACCATCTTTATAAGAAAACCCAAAGTCCTCTCAAGGACGAACAGACCTTCCTAAGTCACTACAGATACACTCTGCTCTCATGAACAGTCTTCTTCCTCCTCACTTCCTGGGCTACAAATGCCCTGATCTTATTGTTCTTTGTCAGGACTTTAATCGCTGGCTACTCACCAAAGTACTTCTTCCCAGATTTGATTTCAGGTTCTGAAAATTTAAAACATGAAAACCCTCCACTATATAAATAACAATAGAGGTAGGGTGAAAGTATATGAGCTGGAAAACATGCCATAAATATAATTTAAAAATGAAGAAGTAAAAGAGCAGTAATGTAGCAGGGCAAGTCGTAGCCTGTGTTCCAGCACCCTTAATGGGTGCCAGTTCAGTTCCCAGGTCCTCCACTTCTGATCCAGCTCCCTGCTAATTTGCTTGGGAAAGCAGTGGAGGATGGCTCCAGCACTTGAGCTCCTACACCTATATTGGAAACGTAGAAGCAGCTCCTGGTTTCTGCTTTTGGACTGGTCCAGCTCCAGCAGATTGTAGCCATTTGGGGAGTGAACCACAGGATGGAAGAGCTCGCACTCTCACTTGCTCTTTCCTCTGCCTTTCAAATAAATATTTAGCACAAATCAATGAATATTAAGCTATTAAAATATGAAATACATTTCTTTGTAGCCAAATGGGCGCAACCGGAAACCCAAATGCTAAAGGACGTGAGCCAATCCCAAAAGGTCAGATAGCATATATTTGCCTTAATATAATATAATGTCAATTCCAAAAATTGTACCTTCTGTGAATTGTAACTTATCGCACTTGTCTGTGCTACGTGCAATAAGATCTTGTGATGTAACCTATTAATAATTCATGAGAGTCTGCATATGATCACCTGAGATTGTTAATTGTTATTACTACCGCCCATTGGTAACAATGATCTAGTCCGTACTGCACTCCCATTTGAACCATACAGGTCATATGTTACCATTAATTACTGCAGGAAGATATTGGACACTCTTGCACCACCCTAGCGTCACATTGATACCCATGCTACAAGTTCGGCAACACCACGGAGATGAAGATTCACTATTTCATTTTATTTAATTTTTCTTTCTTTTGTCCCTCTCAACTTGGGTGGGACTGTACCTAAGGGGAGGTATAATGGAAGCGCAGTGGAAATAAATATGTCCATAGGCAAAAACAGAGAGAAGTATATCCCTGTACTTGTAATACAAGGATGGTATCACAGCGAAACGACAGATAAGCCCCTACGTTGTTGGGAGACACCTCAATGGCAGTATGATGGACCTCTGAGGGTACTCTAAAGACACCTATTGAAAGACTGGAGAGGAGAACAATGGGGATTGGGGAAAGTGAAGGGAACCAATGCCTATTAAACTGTGTCATAAAATTTTTAAAAAATCAATGAATAGGAAAACCCTGCATTAAAAAAAATCACCTCCATAAGATTGTCTTCATTTGCCTTGCTGCTACCTTATTAAGTAACATCAGACATCACATGCTTTCTACAATTTATTATTAACCACCTTGCTACTAGAATACAAATACACAGGTAGGGAACACATTTTGGTCATTACTCTATTCCCAGGACCTAGCAAAGTACCTGTTATGCTGTAGTACTTTGTCAATAGATGATGCAAGAAGCTCAAGTATTAGCTGGAGAGTCACAGTCCTCCGAGACGGAGATAAGGTTTTCCTGGACAAGCAGCACGTGACCTCCACCATCACCTCATACCTGCCCTGTACACTAAAGAAGCCTACCCAAGACCTATGATGTGTCACAAGACTATGTTCTCACCTGTTGTTCTGCCTGCTCACATTCTCAGCTATGAATAAACGTACTGTTCTACACATGCAATTCCCCCCAACAAATCTCACACATGGCAAACTGGATGTTTAATAAACTTAAAAAAGATTTCTGGACAAAAAAGGGAAGGGTATACAAAGACATTGAAAAGAACAGTCCTTTGTAAATATTAAACACTCGTTTTCTTAAAAAGTCTCGGGAAATTGTCCCCTCAGAGTTGTTTATGCACACACCATCCTGTAAGTTCTGCTGAGTTCCCACTAAGCTCCCAGGCCAGCTCTAGACAGTGAGTGCTCCTAACGTCCCCCTTCCTAAAGTCAAAACACTTTCCTCTCTTCACCTCACCAGGAGCAGCTGCCTTTCTCCTTACTTGCAATTGATCATCTAGTCTCCTGCTACAGGATCCCTCCTTACAGCCCAAAAGGATTTTTATAGCAATTTCCCAAATAAGATTCCTTTTTAAAATAGAGAAAGTCTACATATTTGCATACCACGATGACTTAAGGAAAAATTACTAGAAAGCATTACTGAACTCACTGTAAGTTTCCATCATTGAATCTTTTGTTAAGCAGTCCATTCCAGAGAGCAACTTCAATCAGGCAAGGGTCTGTTGGTCTTTCTTGTGTTAACAGTTTCATCATACTCAAAAGGGCTAATGATTTATTGTCATTAGAATACACATTTTCTCCAAGGGAAACTGAAAAGTGAGAATGTGAAAGGATAAAAGCAGCCATGCTTGCAGATTCTTGGCATGCTTGTCAACTATTTTCACTTTAGAAATTGCCACTGGGAGAAAAATGTCAGGAATGTTTGTCTAATAAGTTGGAAATGTTAAGTGGAAAAAGTTATATGTAGGCCAATAATTAGTGTGTCATCTAAAAATGACGTCTGCAGTGCTATCATTTGCCTGTGAGACGTATGGTCTTGCTTACCTCAATAAGGCCAACTGCATGGTAATTCAAGACTACCAGAATTCTGAGGAGTTCCTCACAGTGTTGGCGGTCAAAGGGCTGTGTCTACCACCTGTCCTGGCCTTGGATGGCTCCAAGACAATTGTCATCTTGGCTACGGTGCCATGGCAGTTGCATTTGCAGCGGTTAAAGATCTCTAATCATTTATGTTCTTGCTACTCAAAACTAATCGGTAATCATGTACATGTCTTCTAACACCCTTTTTAATGAACCACATAAGTCTCATCAGGATATCCCCAGTATCTGGTATTCTGTGATAGCAGCACATTTCTAGAATCCTGTCTGCCACCTCAAACCATGGTGGGCAATGGGAATTCACACATCCAAAGCTTTATGCCTCTACAAATTTCTCTTAAAAACTCCTTTTCCAGAAGGCTTGCTATATATGTTCAGGGATCATACAGTCTTGTCTGCAATAATCTTCCCTCTGTATATTAATGAATTACACAAAGTTACACAAGAAATCAGTAACAGTGAAGATCAAGAGGGGATACTGTAGTAGGTAGATGGTGGACATCAGAAAAGGAGAAATTTCTCAATTTAATATCTGATATGTGAAAAATAAGTTATACAATCAGGACAGGCATTTGGAGCAGTACTTAAGATGTCATTTGAGATATGAGTCGAAGCAGTAACTATCAGGGAAGAAATAAGTATAAAAATAATTTAAATAAGTATCACACAATTTCCCACTGTGCTCCAAATTTCCAATCATGGACTTGAAAATGACAACTGTAAAGATGGAAACACTCCAGGTGTAACAGCAAAAACATCCCTGAAGTAAAGCAGCATCATAATGATAAAGGATTGTGCACAGGTTTTCTTAAACAACACGTTAGGCTGCAATCTTCATTGAATCTGAAAAAGTTTTTTAAACCGGAGAGGGAAATTAACTGAAGAAATTTCTACTGCTTATGTGCAATAAGAAATTTAAATATCCCACAGATGGATTCCCTACTGGAGAACTGAAAGGTACAATTTACATGTTTCTCCTAACTTTTTATAGCATAGAAGAGACAAACAACGAAAAGGGTAATTAAAATACCATGTGATAAAAAAAACAATTCCAGAAATTTATCTAAATAACAAAGGGAACACAAAAAAACCTCTAGAAAAAAATGGGAAACATTTTCACCCACTTTATGGTAAGAAAAAAGTGTAATAAAAATCGTTTCCAAAGAGGAAACAAGGAATAAATCAGATAACACTAAGAATGAAAAATCTTCATTGAAAGACACAACAAAAAGAATGAAATGAGCCACAGAAATTGTACTCTGATTATATGTACAAAAAAAAATCACTCCTACAAGTAATGAAAGAAAAGTACTCCGACAGACAACTTTTGCAAGACTCACAAACTCATCCACAGGATAGCTTTGCAAAACATTTGTTACGTACAACAAGGAAATGATAGCCACAATGAACCACCACCACATGGTCATCAGAATAGGAAACTGCTGATAGCACTCACTGTTGATAAGGATTGGAAATTAGGATCTATATGCAAGCCTAGAGAGGAAATTGCTTAGAAACTACTTTGGAAAAATTTTAGTAGTATCTGCTGAAGCCAAACATCTACCCACTTTGAATCCCAACATATGCATCCATGAAAAATAGAACTTTCACTGAAAGATGGGAATAAAAGCTTCCACAACACATTATGTGCAAAAAAAATTTTTAAAAAACTAAAAAATACATGTCCATCAATAGTAAAATGGATAAACAGTGGTCTGCTCATTCACAATAATACCAGTAACAAAAATAAAATGTCTGCTATGGACCCAACACAGAAAAATCTAACAGAAAAATCATACATAAAATTCTATATACTGCATGATTCCACATATATGAAGGTCTACAACAGGCGAAATTAAAATAAATAAGATGACCACCTTAGACTTCAAAGAACTACACTGACTGCAAGGAAACAGTGGTTTGAGGAGGCTGCACATGTTCCATCTTGGCCTGACAGGTGGTTATGTAGGCATACAGATTTCAGGATAAGTAAGCAGTGCAGTTTTATCTGAGAATCTTCCTGAATAAATATTATACTTACAGGAGATTTTAAAAGGTAACTCATCATGAGTGCTCCCCAAGAGTTCACCGAGGATCATATATGGAGAAGCCCAACATTGGTTTAGGCGACTGTAAGGATCTGCTTCACTAGGTGGCTACACACAACCCAGAAGATGAATAAGAGCATCCTCCATGTCAGTGAGAGAATGTTCCAGAACAAAAACGTGCGCAATGAGAGATTTAGTACCTTCTAGGAAGGGTAACAAATTTTACACATAAAATCATACTATTCCCGAATCAAAGATAAAACATAACTTTGCATTATGAGGGACAAAAGAGGAATGAGGATAAAGGACAAATAAGAAGATTCAGATTTGAAAAGGTGTCTTAAGCCTTGTTAGGAAATTCAGACTTGGCTCTTGGGAACTAAAAAAGAGCTGTTTTCAGAGAAATGAGAGTAGTTTTGCACTTGCAACCACTGAATCTGCACTGAGCATTGAAAACAGAAGATGGGAGAAAGGCCGAAATTTCAATCAGGGAGACCAAAGTAGAGGCTTTTAAAAATGGACATTTTCCAACAGTTCTTAGCAAATGATCATGTATATGCAAAGGAAAATATCTGACATGACTTCCACCTCATTTTCTCAGGAAAGAACAATGGAGGAGGAAAATCTTGGGTGGCAACACTGCTGCCAATGGACCAGCTACAATGGATACTTCAGATGCCAATACCACAAGAGTCTAAACATCTCGAATGGACTCTTACTTTTCTAAGTCTCTGAGCCTTTCATTTCCCAACAGCCACCTCATTTCAGGGGTTCAGTAGAGACTCACATGGTCATCATTGTACATTCTCACTCCGCATAGAAAACTGTCTCCACCTCTCATACTTGGATACCTACCGAGACTCAGCAAAGTGTCTGAGGCATAACAGGGCAGCATGGAGGTGAAACGCACCCCACTTCGCTCCTTCCTGTAGGGTATCAAAGAAAGCTACTCTTCATGTTTCTTACAACAAGGTTTCCGTAGTGTAGTGGTTATCATGTTCATTCAACATCATGTTTCTTACTCCATGACTTACCCGGAGCTCTGTGAAGACCAGTCAAGAAGCCACATTCACTCATGCGCTGTAGCATTAAGACAAGGACCAGACATCTGCGAAGCAACTGTGAAAGAAAAGCCTTCAATGAGTCATGAGTCACCTCCATGAACTTCCCACAACCCTTGTTTTTTCTCAGTCTAGGCAACAAGTGACCGTCCTGGACCTTGGCTGGTGGGGCTGATTTCCATGGCTCCCAAGGCCTGTTTCACTGATTTTTTTTTACAAGGGCCAGCTGTGTTCACACAGATAGGCAGCATCATCATTTGTCCAACAGCCTTGAAACAAATGCACTGACAGCTTCATCTCTTTGTCATGGACACTCAAATGCAGACCCTGTCAAACAGTGGGGACATGTTGGCATCCCATGCTTAATGTCCCCATTAACCCACAGATACACATTAAGGTGATGAATTCTGTGTCAGCTCCTTTTATTTATCACCTCCGAGATGAGCTGTTAAAGGACCACAATTGTCAAATTTCTCATATATCTGCCATGAGCCAAAGAGTAAACACAAGTCCATAATGAACTGACATTTGAGCATTTTCTTGCTGGAGGTTTGATAGCTGAAAGTTGTCACTCCTCCAAGTTTAATACAAAATCAAGTTTAAAACTAAACTAACTGTAAAACATACATTAAGAGCTAAATATCAGAATCATTGGAATATTTGAGTATAGGGTGCTAAAATGGAATAGGAGAAAAGATGTAATTACACACTAGCAGATCTAAAAACACTTAAAGTCAAAAATCTGAAACCCTGAAATCAGATATTAAAATATATAATCACAAATGTCAAAATTTGAGACTTAAAATGAACAGGTCCTCTAAAGCATAAAATTAAGGACTGTTATCAAAACCCACATTATATTGATTTCCCTACCAACTGTTTTAATAGATCTACATGTGTGAGAGTTCATGAGATTGAGACTTATTAACTATATATAACCAATAAACCCATAGCAGAGGCAAAATTAGAAGCACTGAACCAATTTCATCTTAAAATCAGCAATTGGTGAGTTTTAGTGGAGGCTGTTAGAGGGGCAAGATACAACATAAGAGGAGTCCCCAAGCATCCAGTTATCAGAAGACAATGCACCCAAGGGAAAGCATGAAGTAGCTTAAGCTCTAACTTATCTGAAGATGTCAAACACAGACAGCATTCCCAGGAGGGTGTTTGAACAGTTCGTGGAGGATGGATGTTGTATGCAAAACTTAAGCCACAGCCACCCCTTGGGATTTTCATCCCACATTAGAGTGTTGTATTCAACTCTAGACTCTGTTCCAGATGCCTGCTAATTGGTACCAAGGGTGGCCCCAGGTGATACCTGCCACCCATATAGGAGATCTTGTGCAGTTGTGGGTCTGAGTCTCTGGCTTCAGCCAGGTCCATGTCCAGCTGCTGTGGCCATTTGGGGATTCAATCTGTAAATGGAAGTATATTCTCCCTATATATAGATAGAGTGTGAGTGTGAGAGTCTGACAGCTTTTTAAATACATAAAGGTAAGGCTTTTGTTAAAGTTCACAGAGAAAGAATTAAATGATACATTTCTTTTAGTGCAAAAGCAAATTGAAATCCATGCAACAAGGACTCTTTAAAAATCCACAGGGCAAACATTATGGCACAGTAGATTATGTACCCATTTTCAATGTCCACATTGCATATTGTAGGGCCAGTTCAAGTCCTAGCTACTCCATGTCTGATACTACTTCCTGCTCAGGCACCCTGGCTCCTGTTACCCATTTGGGAGACCTAGATGGAATGCTGAGCTCAGCTTCAGCTTGTCCCAGCCCTGACTGCGGTGGGTATTTATGGAGAGAGCTGACAGATGGAAGTTTCTCACTCTCACTCTCTTCACTTCCAATAGATTAAAAACAAACGCATATTTTGAAAAGTTCATGATAATTCACATTATAAAAAATTGTGTATGCAGATTTCAAACTTTTATAAGAAATGCCTTAGTGTACAAAGCTATCGTTTTAAATATAAATACTTCTACAAGCATTAATACAGCAGATTTTTAATGTAAATGAGATTTCCTTCAACAGGCAGGAGAAGTGAATTACGACCCTTGCACACCAATGGCAGGGTGGCAGAATCCCTGCGGCAACCTCCAGTGAGTCCCATTCTGTGAAAGGAGAACTTCGATCTGAAAAAATAGCAGTTCTGTGCTGACAAACTGGCTCTGGGCGGCCTTCTCCGGGGTGATAATAACCATAATCACCCTCATAATCATTAAAGCAGCTGATATTTATTGGGGACTTACTCTGCTCCAGACACTTAACCGAGAGGATGGTACTGTCGAGGCCACAGGCAGGTCCCTTAGAGAATCTTTCATTTTCAGCTGTGACCTCCCACTGGGTTTCCAAAAGTTTCTAAGCAGGTACATACACATACACCTCTTGTTTGGCCCTATAGAAAGGTGGATCAAATCTCCTTTTCATCAAATTGTCAGGACAAAATACATCATGGTGTGCAAACTGGTATGAGTTTATGCTTGCAAATTCAGGTTTGCATGTAAAAAAATCAGACTTAACATACAAGCATCATTTTTTTTTTTTTTTGGTGACTGAGTTTTTGAGCTTGGATCTCAGAGCTAGACTGTCTCGGTTAGGAACTTCTCTGGCTTTATTTTCCTTGTCTATAAAGTATACAAAGTGTCATCATCCAAGTGTTATAGACGCCTGCAAAGTGACCGTCATATGGTACCTGCAACATAAGGGCTGGCTCATTTATTTACATTATTATTATTATCCACAATGTTGGTGATGTAGGTCTCCATAGAGCCCTGGCAGGGTTAGAGGCAGGGAGGGATAGTAAGCACCAAGGTGTTGTATCGAGGCACTGCAGCAAAAGAGTATTGTTCATCTCCTCTGAGAAGCATACTAAAATATAGTTCACAATAGTGGTAAGAGGGCTGGCGCAGTTGCATAGCAAGCTAATCCTCTGCCTGAGGTGTTAACACTCCATATGGATGCATGTTCTTGTCCCAGCTTACCCACTTTCTGATCTAGGCCCCTGCTTATGGCCTGGGAAAGCAGGAGGAGGATGGCTCAAGTTCTTGGGACTCTGCATCCATATGGGAGACTCAGAAGAAGCTCCTCACTCCTGGCTTCAGATGAACTCAGCTCTTCCCATTGCAGCCATTTGGGGAATAAGCCTGTGGATGGAAGATTTTCTGTCGCTCCATCTCCCCGTAAATCTGCCTCTCAAATAAAACAGATTATCTTAAAAAGGCAATAGAACTTTAATGATCCAGTCAATAGAAGGTTAGATGAAGTTCTCATGGGGGTGAATTAGTTATCACAAAAGGTCAGAGGTTACAAAGCAAAGCTGCCCTTTATGTTTCTGCTTTCTGCACCTGCCAGCTAACCCTTCCAATGTGCTATCACATCAAAACAAGGCAAAAGGCACTCATCAAATTCAGCAGCCTGATCTCGAGTTTCCAGCATCTACAACCATGAACCAAACAAGAGTCTTCCTTACTAACCATCCGGTCCATTAGAGCAATAGAAAACAGTCAGTCTTGAGCAGGGAGGTTTTTCAAACAGCCTCCCATTCTAGGAGCCACAAGGGATCCAGAAACCTTTGTGACAGGTGGTTCACAAGCCCATCTTCTTCCCACAGGTACAGTCTGGCCACTTTTGCTCCTAGGCCTCACAAAAGCTTTTCTAGAGGGGCAACCATAGACCTGTCTCACTACTTCTCTCTCGGAAAAGATTATGCTTTTCCAGTCTAAAGATGGGAGCAAATATCAGATCATCTTTTTCCAGTTTGTAAATGTTCACTTTCCCTTAATAGTGTGGAGTTTGAAAACAAACACCTGGGCGATCCGAAGGCCATTTCTGCTTGCATGGCCTTGCCTCGGAGGCATTACTGGAAGGAAATAAGAAAATGTGGAGAAGAGTATATCCATGTATTCCCTACATTCATGAGAGCATGTCTCTCAAGCGTGTGACCGGAAGCACCAGTAACTGGTAGCCGGCCAGGTCCATGTCATCACACCTGAGGGCTTCCAAACACCTCCCCCAACCACTGCTGCACTTCCATGCTGTATCCAAGCAGTGGCCCCTGCAGGGGGTCCAACAAAGGAAAGCAGACATTGCTGGTTAGCAGGTGCTGAGTGGACAATACCTCCTGTTTCCATTTCTACTAAACATCCACAGGCCAGGGACTCTCACCCCGCCTTGCTTCCAACCTTCCTCCCACCTATACACATAAGGTATAGACAATGACAACTTTTATTGCTGGATTCCAGGCAGGTGTGGGTGGTGCTGCTGCTTCTAATCCTGGTAAATGCCAAGAAACCATTCTTTGCATCAGCCAAGAAGTGGAGTTCAAGCGACCCTTTCGCCCTGTGTTTTATTTCCTGTAAGACACCTCCATGATGCTTACACGCATGCATGTTCCTACAAACAGAGGCAGGGGGAGTGTCCGCATGTGATGCCGCAGGTCGACACCCACCACGTAGGAGGTGGTTGGGGAGGAATGCTATTTCGTAGAGAACAAGTGCAAACTGGAATCCACGGGTGTAAAGTTCCTGTTCCTTTTGAGTTTAGTGCTAGGCAGGCTTGCAGAAATCTTTTACATGAAGCCAAATCCAGGCACTTCACCCATGAAACTGAGCAACTAAAGGATTCTTGGATGAGGGCACAATTGCACACCTGACCACCGCACACTATCTGCTTCTTCACCGCCATATTCTACCTGTTAGGGCTCCCTCTGGGATGCTTCTTTAACTTGAGCTGCACAGGCAAGGAAATCATGTGAGATGAAGCTCAGTCTGGTCAAGATGACAACTTACCAAACCACCATGGAGGTGCCATCGGGCCACACTTTCCAGAACATGAGTTCTCTGGCCAAGGCAAAAGCCAAGGTCCTTGGAAAGGAAACACTAGACATGAGTGTGCGTGTGGGGCACATACACGTGTGTACGTGTGAAGTACTGAGCAGTAATTTGCTGTCATTTCTGTGTAATTCACAAGAATTCTACCTGCATGAACTAGGATCACATCCACTCTTCTGTCAGAAGTACCTGATCAGAGAGTGAGAAAGCAGATTTGAATCCATACCCGATTCCGTACTCAAGAACCTGAACGTGCTGCCACTTGCCACATCTTTCATTGCCTAAATCCCAACGTGATGCATTAATGCCTGACTTATGTGTGCATGTGTGTGCTTGCTATGCATATATTGTGTGTATATGTGTGTATATGCATATATTCATACACATACATATATTTGTATATATATATATAGTACACACACATATAATGTAGGTATAAAAACAAACCCAATGGAGAGTTTCAGAATTTCAGCTCAGAACTCCACAGAAAGCCAGTCCCTCCCTCAGTCTCATTAGCTTTCAGTGTGCCCTGTGTTTCGCTGCCATGTGGAAGACTCAATGTAGCCAATTTCCTGAGGACTATGAAGGCTGCCTCCTCAGGGCCTTGGCAGCACACAATCACTGTAGCCATAGATGCTTAATAAAAGGATGATCTGAAGTGGCAGGACCAGGCTGAAGACAGCCAGCAAAGGTCAGCCAAGGACTCAAGGATTAGCAGCATGCTGAAGTGGATACCCTGTGAGGAAGCAGGGAGAAGGAGGAACAGCAGTACCAGATTGTTGGCAAGAGCCTCGGGAGAAGCCAAGCCTCTCTTCCAGGCCCATCATCCCCCAGTGCCTCCTGAAGTGGACAGCAGTAGTCTCCAGGGGAAGTCATCTTTCCAGGACAGCGTTGCAGAGCAAGGGCAGTGCACAGGATGGGTGCAGAGAAATGCAGGGAGCTTACAGGCCATCTCAGGAAGCCCCGGATTCAGACAGCTGAAGGGCACACTCCAGCCCCAGCAGCAGAGCTGCAGAAAGGGGCAGAGTACATGGCAACAACACTGCATGATACAAAAACCTTCCTCCAACAGCAACACAACATCCCAGTCCTATGCAATGCTGACAGCAGAGGCTGAGGCTATGTCTGCACTTTAAATAGTGACCCAAGATGGGTCATCTTTATGCATGGGTCTAAACTTTGTTCCTCCTCTTCTACTACAATATTGTAGAAGCCCTCAGGGAAACCACAGAGTCAGGAAATTCTTAGCTACTTCAATCACCTGCCAATCTCCAGGCAGATCCCTATCTATCCTGGAGTTGCCACACACACACTACAGACCTTGTTTTTAAGAATGCATAGCACTGTTGTCTATTATAATGTAGTTTCATGTGAACTGCTGATCTGCTCTGGCTTCCCAGAGAACATCCAGGGAAAACAAGTAGGCAGAGAAGCCTGAGATCTTCGATGTTACACAGTGGCCTATCTGCCCAAGGAGGAAGCTATCTCCCCCAGGTAAATGAATTGCTGAGAAACAACAAAAGCAATCCTTCCAATTCCATGAATGCAAATGAGGGTGACAGGACAGAAAAATAAACAAAACACCAGATGCTAATTAAAGAAACACATGTGCTTGTGGATACTGCAAAATGTTTTATGGAAAATGGAATTAAAAACAAGTTGATTTTGGTGCAAAACTCTTGATACACATTTCCATAAACTTTTGAAGTACGTGTGAGTGTGTGTTGCGTGGACTAAAGATATAAAATACAGGTCCTAATTGAAAGTGTCAAGCTTACTGCATGGGAAGAGCCATTTTTTTTACAACCTTTCCCTAGAGACAATTGATAGAAACAAATGGAGATGCTTCCCCCTAACAAGGCCATTGTAAGAAACAAGCCAGCCCCTGCCAGAGCGCCACCCTGCTACAGTAACAGTCCTGCATTGCCCTGCAGGACATGAAAGTGCACCTCACACTGATGTCACAGTATGATACTTACTGTTCTAAACTGCAAGGGCTAGCCAGTCCTCAGGCCTGGGTGTCACTTTCCTTACTTATTTCTGTTTCCTGTGCAAATGATGTTTCTTCCATGGAAGTCACACCCGAACTGAGAGAATAAGAAAGACTAACTTTTCACTCTAATCTTGCCTTTTTCCCAAACGTTTTCTTTTTCAATTTTTTTCTAGTTATCACAGGACCTTGCAATAAAACAATCTGCATGTTTCCTTCCACCATTCTTCCTACCATCACAAACCTACACCAAGGCAACACCTGCAGCCTGCGGGGAGATGGGTTTGGATTCCAGCCTCTGACTCAATCCCATTTCTGCTGCAACGTAGGGCAGCGAGGTGTATCAGAGGCAGGACCAGCCTCCTTCACTGCATGCATGCCTGCACTACAGAACTGAGAACTCCTTTAACTCCTAAAGACCTTAGCATGCAGGACCCACTTCTGCACAGCCTCCCTGCCGACTCACTCTTACCACCCACCTGTGACACGTGCAAGCAATAGGAAGCCTAACCTTCCTTCTGACCTATGCTTCAGTACCTGTATAGGAATCCTGTTATCCAATGTACTGACCGCAAAAAGAAAATATTATATGGTCAATCATATTCTGCAGATCCATTCTTTCATCATGTCCAGCAGTGTCACACTTGTTGACACTCACGAGACTTCAGAACCTCCATAATCCCTACTTTCTACATTGCTCAATGCTATTGTTTGAATGTAATTTGATGCTCAAATTGATGCAGGATTCTAAATCACAAAGTTCTAAGCTAACTGTACAATCCTGGTGCACAGAAGTGGGGCCCAATCAGAGGTTCTTAGGTCACTGGAGCTTGCCCTCAGAAAGTGCCCAAGAAGGTAATTGCCAAGATGTGACTTGGGTCCAACCCCTTTCTCTGCCTTCTTGCTTTCCTCCTTCCTCTCTCTAACCCTCGCTCTGCATATGCTCACCCATTCCAAGACCAAACCAGAGGAACCACCTTAACTTGATCTTGACCTTTAAAAACTTACCTTTGTGAAGATGGTGTGCTGTTATAAAGTTGCCATCACAAGCAGCTGACTGCTGCACTCCAACTTTCCTACTTTGCCACTCTTACTTCTGTAAGCACGATTTGATTATCTGGCCATGTTTCCTCTTCAAAATCAGTTACAAACCCAACTCTTCCCTTTGTCTATGTACTCAGCTAAAGCTTCTGCACAGAGTACCTTGCAGAACACAAGGAAGGACAATGAATGATTTGTCATTGACCTCAAGACACCAGAAGAGAAAGTTGAGAAAGATGGAAGTGGAGAAAAATGAGGCAAACATTGTCCCAACTGTCAAGGCTATTTTAGGGAAACAGACTGATTTATTCTGCATGGGGATAGATCTTGTCTTCCAGCACACAATCAAGGCCACCTTCTGATCAGATCAATGCGCACTAGCCCTTCCTGAAATAAAGACCTTGTGCATGCCAAAGTCCTTCTACATAAATATTTTTAATTAATAGATGCCTTCATCAAACATAAGAATTAAGCATCAACACTCACCAGAGACTCTAAAATTGGATTGATTATCTACATCTTAATTTGCTTTTTTGACAGCACTAATTTATTAATCAGAAGCAAAGCTTACCTCTTTGCTAGGGATAGTACAATTGCAAAGCATCAGGAATATTGTCTCAGACACACGACCTATTGGGTGAGGTAAGTATAGACACCATACGACTCAGGAATGGTGCTGCAGAACAGCTAGTTAAGCTGCCACCTACGAGGTTAACATGCCATATGGGTACCAGATCAGGTCCAGCTGCTCCACTTCCAATGCAGTTCCCTGCTAATGGCCCAGGAACAGCAGAAGAATATGGCCCAAAGTGTTTGTGCCCCTACAACCCACATGGGAGATCTCCTCTCTTTGGCCTATCTCTCCCTCTGTCTTTCAAATAAATAAATCATTTTTCAGTTTTAAAACCTGAATTCCTTCAAGTCCCTGTGAGAGTCTATACTATGCAGACTATGTCAAGAATTGGTTCTGGAAGCTGATACGATAGCTCAATAGGCTAATTTTCCACCTTGCATCCTATATGGGGGCTGGCTCATATTTCAGCTACTACATTTCTGATCCAACTCCCTGATAATGTCCTGAGAGAACAGTGGGGGATGGCCCAAAGCCATGAATCTCTGTACTCCCGTGAGAGACCCGGAAGAAGCTCCTGGCTCCTGGTCTCAGCCTACCCCGGCCTGGGTTATTACAGTCATCTGGGGATTAAACCAGAAGAGGAATGGAAGGTATTTATCTCTTCTTCTCTCTGTATAACCATGACATTCAAACAAATAAGTTGCTAACCAAAAATATTTAAAGAAAAGTATAGGAATTTGGACTAGCCATCAGGACACCTGCATCTATACAGAGGTGCCAGAGTTCAACTCCTGAATCTGCTCCCAAGTTCCAGTTTCCTTCCAAAACAGAGGGTAGGAAGCATCACTGATGGCTCGGATAGTAGCAGTAATGCAGCTGTGACCCTAGCTCCTAGCTTAGTCCCTAAACAGCCTGTCATGGGAGTTTGCGGAATAAAACAGTGGATGCACATTTACAAATACTGAAGAGGAGACAGACGCCTCTCCACATCCCTCATTCAAGCATTTTTTGAACAAATACATAGAAATGCACAAAGGTGTGACCAAGGAGCTGCCATTCTTAGGCTCTCCATACTTCCAACCTGCTTTGGTAGTCTCGTTATTGACGCCCCTTGACTTTTAAATTCCCCATGCACACACATCCCAAACCCTCCCTGCCAATAAAGCACCAGCCTGGCATTTGTGAAACACAAAACCAACTGCATCGCATCCAAGGTTAAGACCTCATCAGTGGCTTCCAACCTTCTGAGTTGAACCAGATTCAAACTGTCAGGTATTGGAGGACACGCACAGCAAAGCATCAATTCCCTTGCTCAGGGGGTCTTCCATTTGTTCCCCAGGCCCTCTATTCTCTCAGCTAAAACACAACTACTCTCTTCCTCCAACATTACACCTGCAGGTAGTAGCCTCTGTGTGACATCATCACGGAGCATCTCAGATTTTTAAATGTTTTGCCACTTTCCAAAAGACCTTTTCAATCCCTTTTCATTCTCTGACGTGAACACATCAATGCCAGAGAATCCATCACAGAGAAGGAAGTGAGCGAGCCATCAGGATCGCAAACATCGAAGAGAAATGCTTGGGTGTCTTGGCAAGTGAAAACAAAATTAGCCAACAAATTATGGCGTTTTACCTTGAGGTGAGGGGTAATTATAACAAAACGAGTATCATGGAAGGGATTGTGTAGGGTGAATTAGAACTGTGCGATGTGCTAGGATCACAGCTGCTTTGTGAAGCTACAATTGAAGTATGAGCAGGGAAGCAACTGCATTAATCACACTCATCAAGGTCACTTCCAAAGACCTGGTAGCCGACTTAGAAACCTTGAGATTCCAGATAGGTCTTAGATCCCCCATGAGCATCACCGATGAGCTTCTGCTAGCAGGCAATGAATCCTGGCTGAACCCATTCACCTCTGACTTGAGCAACAGGGAAGGTGGCTTTCAGGCCCAATACTGAGAAGGGTAATAATATAGGAGGGAAGGTGAAAATCATTCCATTTAAAAGGATTATGCCTCGTAGGTCTGAAAGATAGCCAAATGGAAATATCAAGTAGGCAATTGAAAAGTAAAAACTGAAGCTCAGGGGTCAATGTCATGATGCAATTCTTTTAGCCATATCTGCAGTACTGTGAGCTCTCAGCTGCCCAACTTGTGATCCTGTTCGATGATGGAAAAGCAGAAGATGGTCCAATTCCTTTAGGCCTCTGCCACCACATGGAAACCCAGGACAGATTTCTAGGCTCCTGGCTTTACCCTGACCCAGCCAGGACTTTGGCCACCATTTAGGGAGTGAACAAGCAGATGAAGTGGAACAGCCAGAACTCAATGTGGCACTTATATGGGATGTTGGCATTCCAAGCAGTAGGTAAACCTGCTACAGTCACAAAAATGGCTCAAGCTATTATCTTTAAATGCTCTGGAAGACAGGAAACAGAATGTTGAACTTCGACAGTAGGAATTACCCTTCATAGGGAATGGAAGTCTTCCTCTACAGTAATAAAAACCAAAGGCTGATGTGCTAACAAATCATCCAGTGCAGACACAGAGCGTACTGGGCTCACAGGAGAGCCCTCGCAGAGAGTAAGCAGCTAAAAATGACCTCAACATGACTCCAATGGCTGCAGTATCCTCGACTTGGACCTCCAGCCAATACCATCAGCATACTTTCCATAGCAAAAAGGTGTGAATTTGTCTGCAGACCAAGTCAAATCCTTGAGTGATAAATGATGCTTTCCTCAACTGAGCATTCTGTACATTACCTGCATAGTATCCACCTGGGAATAAATCCTCAGTTTGTGCTTTTCATTTGAGATCACAGAATTTTTAAAAATCACATAAAATTTCCTAGCATTATTGGTAGATTACACAGGGCAGAAGAATATGATGTGGAAATTAGGAAAAGCACAAATGAATTAACATACCAATAAAGCACTTTCTTAAGTTAAGGAAACAGTCTCCAAAAGCTAAATAAAAGCTCAGTTCCTAGAAGGAGAAGATTGTTTGGTAACATTTGTGACTGGATAGAACCAGAGCTCACAGCTCAGTGCTTTGTTTCCTTGATTAGCATACATGGAGCAAGCCAAAATGCAAACATGATGGCTTTGCAGAAAATGCATGTAAGTTAAAAGAACGTCTTCCAGGGTTTGGCATGGTGGTGCTGGCTCCCAACACAAGAGTTTGCAGCTCAGGAGTGGATGTGTCAGATGATGGTTTTATATCTCACACAGACTAACTCAACATGGCCATTTGTTTCACATGTATCACTCGGTTTATACTCTTTGGAAGTATTCTTGAGATTTATAGGAGAGGTTTATGCAAAATAAACAAAGCCAGGGGTAAGAGGAAGATTTAAGGAGAGGGTCAGAAGTAAAATTTTTTTAAGAGACAAGATAAACAATTTTAACAGTCTTAGAGTAGGAAAGAGAAGCCAGAGACTTCTGAGAAGTGAAAGAGCTTAGGGTAGTCACCGACTGCAAATATCACACCTTGTGTTTGCAGAGTAACTCAATATCCTCAGAGTCATCACTTCTCCCAAGATCTGAACCCTCCCTTCCTCCACTAAAACAGAACAATTCTCTGCTGGGGTTCCCTTATATCTGGACAATGGTGGGTCCCAGATGGCACTTCCAGCTCTCCCATGTTCTGGCATCATTGGGAACCTGTTGTCACATGGGCTTCCAGGCTTGGAGGAACACCAAGAGCCACAGAATCTACAGAGCAGATCACAGATGCTCCAGAAAATACTGCAAATGTTAGAATCTAGAACGTGCCTGCAGAACACACAAAAGCCCTAGTCCAACTCCTGTTTTAAAAAGAATAGAGCACCGAGTGATGATGTGAGTTGATATAGATCAAAGTTGGAAGCTACATCAAAAAAGAATCTATTAACCCCAGCATGTTCTTTCAATATTTCTCAGCCTGTCTCAATTTTTCTTTGCAAGTAGGGATGATAATGACCATCTTGCTTGGTGGTGGGGTACCAAATTATGAGTGTGAAACACCTAGCACCGTGATTAGCTTGAGTGACACAGCAGATGTCCAATAGACTCTGCTTCCCCCTTTTGCTCTTTCTTGCACCTGCAACATGTTTCACCTAAGACTGCCAGAAACAGCTAAGAAAAATCCCAGTTTTTTCCAATTTCAAGCAAACCAATCAAAGAAAATTCAGACTCCATATTTCCCATGAAGTGTGTTTCTCTATGTTCCAATAGCAAAATATGAAGTGGTTTAGGCATTCTTTATGTTGATTCCAAAACATGAAACTGCTTTCTTTGCATCTCCCCTCACAGTTGTTCTATCCTAGGAAACCCCATAGCCGTGGGTACAAGCTATTGGGTCCTAGGCTTGCAGCAGTGCCTTCTGTCTGACCCTTTCTCAACAGCAAGACGAGGGGTTATTCCTCCACAGGTGCAAACCGAATTCGTTGCTCTCTGCAGCTATCTCCCTGGGATCCAGAAAAAATTTTGGTCACACTCAGTAACCAGAAAGACCCACCAGAATCTTGATGATTTCTGTGTGCCCAGCTGGGACAGCAAAGCGAAACACATTTTGCACCTATAAATCTTGCCAGAAAACAAATGGCAAAGGATGCCAGAAAAACCAGGAATCTTTAAAATCTACACAAGACACAGAAAGTCAAATTCTGCTCCTTTCCACCTGATGACTTCGCTCATATTGAGTACAGAACTGCAGAAGCCTTATTTATCCTCTTTGCTTCTAAGTCCCACTCATCACTCATCTACTTTTAATCTTGAGAAACAGTATTTAATATCCCAAAGAATAAAATATTAATAAATGGTTATAGAGCTTAATCCAATTTGATCTTGCTTCCTAGAAAGAATCCCCAAACTTGCATTTCAGGAACGTAAGCACAGGAAATCCCCCAAGACAAGAATTAAAATGATTCCTCATCATCCTGGTTGTACATTTTTTGAAAGCAGCAGCACAAGGATTTACCAAGGTTATTTAAGTTTCATGGAAGGCACAGTGGCTTCAGGTGTGTCTGCTATTTATCCAATTTGAAAAAGGCTTAGATTTCAAAAAAATGAAACTATGCAAATGACAAGTCAGTCATTTTGGGTAAGTGCTTCGGGCTTTAGATGTTACTATGGAAAATAAAGTAGAAATAAAACCGCTTTAGTACAGCCCCAGTAAGCTCAGTCTGTGGATAGCACATTAAATCCTGAATTACATACTCCACCAAACCCATCCTAATGAGCCGTCCAAGTCTCTGATGTATATAATATAACTTTTTAAAAATGCATGAACACATATTCTACCCAGAGGTTCGGACGGCTCCTTTGGCTTATTTAAGTTTCAAAGGAGTCCATCAGTCTCCCAGGTATAACATCCTGTGAATGCCTTAAAAATGAAAATTCAGAAATTAGAAGCTCAAAATACCTTGAAAGAAGAGCTATACATCAGCCAAGAAAGCCCCACCATTCAAAGCCTAGGTTGATGAGGTCTCTGCTTCCTGAACTTCCTCATCTTTGGCAGGTTGGGGGTGCAACCTTCACAACAGCTGTGACTCTGTTCCCTCCACACTGCAAACCTGGCATGCCGTGTTTATAATGAGCATCATCCAAGAAGCTCCACTGACTTCCACCTGGGTTGCTGTCACGGGGATGTTCCTGGAGGCTGGCTTGTGATGACACAGACAAGAGCATAAAGAGACAGGATGTTCAAAGCACCAGGATGTGGGTCCCTGGAGAATACGCTACAAAGAACGCACAGGTGGGGGGCATGTGAGCCTCGCGAAGCTGCTGAATCCAGAAAGGAAACACTTGGGTGTGAGAAGAACAAATCACGACAGGTGCTTACGGACAAGAAGCTGCCGATCACTTTTCTTCTGGGAAGCACAGGAAACTAACAGTGCAAGCCTGGGAACACCTGGGAAGAGGGAGCAGTGAGGTAAGCAGAGGAAAGGAAGAATTATTGACTGGATCCCCTTTGATTGTACCTGTCGATTCATTTAGCTCCTGTTGCAATGCTGCCAGATAGAACGGGATGATACACTTTCTACAGAGAAGGACACAGAAGTTTATGAAGCTTCAGAACTGCTCCCGGCGTTTCACAGCTCAGGAGGTGTGTGGTCAGAACTCACACCCGGACCCTAACTCCAAAACCATGAGGCTTCCACTGCATCCCTGCAGTTCAGGGAGCGTCAAGCTGTAGACAGGGTTGTCTGCAGAAACCCAAAGGCACCAGCCTCAAGTCTGCCCAACGGTCAAAAAATCCTTTCAAAAGCCCATTTCCCAGAGTTGTTGGAAGGATGCAAAGAGTTCATACACATAAAGCCCACAGCACCCACATTGGACACACTGACAGCCTCTGCAGAGAAGCCATTTGTTAGGCTACTCTCCTGAGCATTCATTTCCCTGTACCGGCTTTGTAGACTTTATGTTACAAGCTTAGAGCTCTGTATTTGACAACAAGAATTCGATGATGTTTCAAGTTCTTACAGAAGCTACTTTTTTGCCCCTTCCAAGAGTAGAGAAACAATACATTAAAATGGGCTGCTTTTGACTTGGACAAGTCAAGCTGGTGAGAAAACTGCAGATCATGACCCAAATTTGGTAAGAACCTGGAAAGCCAGTTAACTTCAAAGGTTGAGGCCTAACATAGAAACACATTTGTCATCCCTAAGTTAGATGTGTAAAGAACTGATGTGAAGTAAACCAGGATTTTAGAGAGGAGCAAGTGGGCAAATAGCTCCCCTAATCCAATCCTGTCCCTGTCTGGCATGAGGGGACTTGATGGCTCAAAGAGGCACCCGATCTATCTAGGGGGTCATCAAGTCCGACTGCCCGCCTCTGGGATTCAGACACAATGCACATCCCACCCTGCACTGTGTGAGCAGTGACGCAAGTCATGCTGTAACACATTGAGCCACCATGGCATTAGCAGAGTGCAGGCTTTCCACACCAGCAGCTGACGGAACAAATATTCAGTTAAAGCATGTCCACAGCCTTCAGGACCACCTTCTCCAAGACTACTCAGCAAAAACAGAGCTAAACAGCTTTATCACAGCCTTGCTTCCAGATCCAATGAGAAAAGCTGAGACCCAGCAGCTGCCTCTCCACCAGCTAACAGGTGAGTTTACTACAGCAGGATGGCTGGTCATGAAGGAAGTGATGAGAGTGGCTCTTATCTTAGCTCACCACATGCTATGCTACTGTCAGGGTACACTGGAGACTGGTGCGTTTGTCTCACTGTTTTGGGGAGATGGGAAGAAAAACCCAGAACCTGGTGTAGAAATTGCACAGGGGCTCTTCCTGCTGTGTCCTACAATGACAGAAGGGCAAGAGCAAGACAAAAAGAAAGGGGGGGGGAGGATGACGATAAACTCACCCAAAAAGTAAACCCACTCTCTGCAACTAATGATAAATTAACCCTTTCACGAGAACAGAGTACCCAATGCCAAATCACCAGAAGCAGCTCCTGGCTGCCAGCTCTGGGTTTGCTCAGCAACAGCAATTGTGGTTATCTGGGGAGTTAACCAGCAGATGGAAGACCTTTCTCTCCATCTGTCTTTCCAAAAGAAATAAAATAAGTCTTCAGAAAAAAAGACCACTTGGAATGTCCACAACCATGGGAAAGAGAAAAACAATGTTTACAACCTGTATCACAAGACCTGGGTTCAAGCCCCAGTCCCATTTCGAATGCCAACTTCTTGGAGGTGCTGCTTCAAGTCGGTAGATCCCAGATACACAGGATGAGCTTCCAATTCCAGGTTTGGACCTGCCCATCCCTGGTTCTGGTGGGCATTTGGGGGAGTTAACTAGTGGGAGGATGGGAGGTTCTCTTTTCATTTTTTAAGATATTCAGACACAGAAAAGCCTAGGCTATTATCCCACAAAAGGAGAAAGGCATTTGCCTTCACCAGCCCCCACCACCAGTGGAGTTACCTGACATTGACAGCAGAAGCAGTCTCCGTCCCTGGAGTTTGTCAGCTCATTATATGGGCTCTTGTCACCGCTGGCCCTTCATTGTCCTTCTGAACATCGGGTTCTTCAGGGTGTTCTTGGTGGCCACCCAGCCAGAATGGGCTCTTGGGTTCCAAGAAGTGTGTTGAAGCAAAGTTGAAAATTTGCCGCTGTTTTCCCCGAGGTTTGAGAGGCTAGTCAAAAAGACAGAGCGGCTTGACAGCCAGGGCCCCTGGAGTGACAGTCTGAGCAGTTCATGAGCCGGAAAAATCCAAGGGAAAAAAAACTACAAAGCTTCAAGAGGCATCAGAGAAGGCTGGAAGACCAGCAGCAACTCTAGACGAAATGCTAGAGCTGGTGGAAAGCCCCGGGGGTTCACGTGGCCCTCAGCTTTATAGGGACATTGACAAGTTATCCCACCTGCGCTGCCGGCGTGGGTTCTGCCCCCAGTAGAACTGCTTGGCAAAACCTCAGATTGGATGATCTCAAAAGCATTCCATGCACCTGCAGCCCTTAGGAGGTAGGGGTCTGTTCAAATGTTCTCCACTCCATTTGGATAGTTTTTCTCTTTCCTTTCTGAGCCCAACACAAAGTGTTTTGAAGCAGAGCCCAGTCTAGTTCAAACTCTGAAAGATTGAGTTAATTAACCTTTCACCAGCTGATTACTTTCAACCTTTTTGCTGGCACATGGGGGAAATGTGTTAGTGGTTGATAATTAAAGGTATTGAATACACTTTTATACTGCCTCAGATTCTGAAGACTCCTGAACAAAGTTGATTAAGAAGAAAAGGGGAAAGTTTCTGTAGGTTTTTTTTTCTTCAAAATGACTAGGACAGATAGCAAAGAGGCCAGGAAATGGGAAGTCGAAATCATTGTATAATCTATACTTAGCACCATTATAGAATCGTAATAGCAGATTTGAAGGCCTATGGTATATGAGAGTCACAATAAAAGATTTATACGCACGCTTGTTTAACACTTTCAATTATCTGAGATACACATGACTTGCAATCCCATATTATAGACTATAAAAATAAACATTAAGGGTTAGGGATTTTGTCTAGAAGTTAATATGTTAGTAACTCAGAGTTTCCGGGTGTGAGTTCTAATTCCAGCTTCTTGCTGACATACACCCGGGGAGGTGGCAAATGATGGCCCAGGCATTTCAATTCCTGCCACCTATTTCAGAAACCCACACAGATCTCCTGGCGCTTGGCTCCTGCCTTTTGATTTTTGCGTTTTGGCTTTTGGCTCCAGCCTGATCAGTCCCAGGAGCTGCAGGTATTCCTAGATGGGAGTAAGCCGACAGGAGATCCGGAGCATTCTCTCTTGCTCTCACTCCCACTCTCTTCCTCTCTCTGCCCCTCAAATTAAAATCAAAATCAATGACTAATGTTGAGATACCCACATGAGGGTATCTCGGTTGAAAGTCAAGCTCCAGCTCCTGGCTGCAGTTTCCTGCTAACGCAGAATCTGGGAGGCAGAAGTGATACCCAAATAATTAGGTTCCTGATACCCACAGTGGAGATTCGGGTAGAACGTCCATCTTCAGGATTCAGTCCTGACCCAACCCTAGATAGTGTAGATTTTGGGGTAGTGAAGCAGCAGATGGAAGCCTGCCTTTCTCTTTCTTTCTCTCTTTCTCTCCTTCTCTTTCTCTTTCTCTTTCTTTCTCTTTCTCTTTCTCTATCTCCCCCCCCCCTCGATTTTTTTAATTCTTACAAATTTCAGAAGAAATATGTTTGGAAATTAAGAAAATCATTCAAGATGAGAAACTAGATACGTGCCCAAGGGAAGACTTAATGTGAGCAGTCTCCACAGGCAATGCATTTCATCTTAATCATGTTGACCTAAATGATGATGCAATCACAATGTCTAGAGTTGAAAAGATCTAATAAATCCATGTGCAACTCCAAAATGCATCTTGCTTTCTGCAGAGGCTGTTCACTGATGCACAACATATTAAATATGTATGACAACACTTAGGAGGCTGTGGAATCCAAACGCCGCATCAGCGGGTCTAGCTCAGGGTTGCTGATGAAGTTAAAGTCCTATAGGTGACCAAGGTTACAGGTTCCCTGCACTCAGCTGAGCTGGATGACCTGCTGGCTGGATCACCCACATAGTGGCCTCAGCCACTCACTTAGCCAGAGACTTAGAACCCAGCAGGTAGCTTGGCCATGGCAAGGCATCTGCATTGCCCCAGAGCCTGTGACCTAAGATGGACAGCAGTCTTCTAACCAGTTTGTCAGGTTTCTTTGCCTCTACTCGCCCTCAAACACTACTTTCAAGTATAATTTTTCTGTTAAAAAAAATCCTATATTGTCTTTTCCCTGATGAATGTATCACACTGACAACACTGTCCTGTGATTCCTTCTTCACAGACTGTCTTATGTTGGGATGTCTCAAAGAGGAAACATAAGACCTCAGGTAATTTATTTTGGAAAGTAATTCCAGGAATGGAATGGAGAGCTGAAAGCCAGCATGAGAGGACACCAGAGCAAATCAGGAAGTGACTACAGAGCTGGTCAACACAGGCCTCCTCTGGGTTCCCTCATTGAGAATAGCTCCCTGGGAGAAGGAATAAAGTATGCCTATAATTATCCTCCTGAAAATAAGAAGAGCATTTACCCATGATCAAGGATGGGTTTAAGGGAATCATGACACAACTGGAGAAAGTGAGAGAGATGATGTGTGCCAGTGCACTTGGGATGCACCGGGATCCATGGCAATGCGCACAGCAGAACGCTGAGGAGGGAGACGGTGGCTGTCCAAAGGCATCATGGAGTCTAAGTAAGGCCAGGCACAGTGCCTCACTTCTTTTTTCCTTTTTTTCCTAAGACTTATTGATTGATTGACTGCAAAGGCAGATTTATAGAGAGAAGGAGATACAGAAAGAGCCTCCACCCACTGATTCACTTCCCAAATGGCCACAACTGCTGGAGCTGAGCCAATCAAAAGCCAGAAGCCAGGAGCTTCCTCTGAGTCTCCCATGTGCGTGCAGGGTCCCAAGGCTTTGGGCTGTCCTGGACTGCTTTCCCAGGCTGGATGGGAAGTGAAGCACCTGGGACATGAACTGGTGCCCCTACGAGATCCTAGCACTTGCAAGGGGAGGATAAGCCAATTGAGCCATGGTGCCGGTCCCTGCCTCATTTGTTTTTCCCCCATGGCAGAGAATAGAGCCTCGCAGCTGAAAAGTGAGTCCAGCCCAATGCAACCAGTCAGTTAGGAATTTCCTAAAGCATTCCATCAATAGGTACTGAACATGTATCGAAAGGCAGATACTCAGCAATGTCCTGATAATCTCTGGTGGAGACATTTATTAAATATTTTAAAATCCAGTGTTACTACACAGATACTGACCAAACAAAATGCAAAGCCAGCACTTCATAGGCAGTAAGCTTACCCTGGATTACACTTTCATGGTTCACGTGCAGAAACAGCTGAACACTGAGATCTAAACCTCATTTTCAATGTGCAGCCAAAGGATGGGTCTCTTGGGATTCCAAGACGGAACATCCAGAACCTTTGAGAAAGGAGAGGGAAATGATCGCTGAATGAACGGTGATCTTGGTGGGAGGAAGGATGGCAGAAATAAGGCCCCTGAGGCAGACAGCGATCACTCCACAGTTCACAGAGGCTCCCTTTACCTCGGTGAGAACAAAGTGCTACAACTACTAAAGAAGAGAGCCAGAAGTGCAAGATATAAAAATAAAGTAAACCTTGAAAAGT
Source organism: Ochotona princeps (assembly GCF_030435755.1). Classification (NCBI taxonomy): domain Eukaryota; kingdom Metazoa; phylum Chordata; class Mammalia; order Lagomorpha; family Ochotonidae; genus Ochotona; species Ochotona princeps. The sequence goes on along the minus strand of NC_080853.1, from coordinate 29,325,455 downwards.
CTGCCAAGTCAGATGCTCAGACCACGGGAAGTCATTGGAAGAAACAATTTATGCTTCTCTGTCCTTAATTGTTGCACGTTTTAAAGCACTTCTCAAAGATGTTGATGGCGTAAGTAAACAGAATCTAAACAACTCATCTTTAAAAAAGAAGATGAAATTCTAGACTTCTCTTTTCTAAAGAAGGAAGCTGCCAGATACTGTCACTCCTACCCTAAATAAGAAAAAAAAAAACATAATCCCTAAAACTCACTTTTAAACCCTATCAGGGGATCGGCATAGTGGTTCAGTGGTTTGCCCACATTGGCTATCGGCAGGCCTAGGACCCTGTCACCTAGGTGGGAGACCTGGAGGAAGCTTCTGGCTGCAGTCCTGCCAAGCCCTAGCTGTCACACTTTGGGGAGTGAACCAGAGGATGGGATCTCTCTCTAACTCTGATATTCAAATAAATCCCTCAGTCTTAAAAACAAAAAAAATAAAGTATCAGTTGACTGAAGCAAAAATAACAGAAGTATATGGTGGGCTTCACAGTGTACAATGGCAGAGCTAGTGATAGCAAAAGCATACAGGGCCTTTAACTGTGTTCCTGACAAATGCACAGTGTGCCTGAAGAAAGCTATCAGATGAAGATAAATTGTAATCATTTAATATTCTTATTCTCCAGACGAAGAAAATCAAGGGATGAAATAAGATGTAATACTATGAGAAAAAATATTCAAAAGAAAGGAGAAGCAAAGGAAAAATAGATGAATAGAAAATGATTGAAGAAGTTAAGCATAAACCCAAGTACAACAATAATCACATTAAATTTATATAGGAAAAATGGAAATTCAGTGTGGAGAGAATCTGAAACAACTATGTGATGTCCAAAGAGAATTTTATAAATATGACACAAATATATTGGGGGCAAAAATGAGAGAAACCATCTATCCTGCAAACAGCAAAAATAAGGAATGGCTATATTAAATCAACAAAAACAAAATTTGTGGCAGAAAGTACTACAAGAAACCAAAAAGGAATTTTATTATGATAAAACAAGAAATTCACACAGAGGACAAGAGCAATCCTGAATAATGCATGCATCAAACAACAGACCTTCAAAAAACAAAGCCAAGGCTGCTGTAACAAAGACTGCAACGCTCATCTCCTGGTTATGGGCAGAACAATCTAGGTTAATGCATACATCTGACAAAGGAATTAGATCTAGAACATACAAAGAACTATTACAACTCAAGAAGGCAAAAGTCCAAGTTAAAGCATGGGCTTTAAGTTTTGCCTTCTTGAGTTGTAAAAAAAAAGCATGGGCTTTAACTTGTCAGACAGAGACATGATAAAAGATCATCTAAGGATGTCAGATAAGCACAGGAAAAGATTCTCACCACCATTACTCACCAGAGAAAGGAAAGAGCAGAGAGAAAGGCCACTGGAAAGACTAAACAGACCGGGGCTGCAAGGCACTGAGCTCTAATTCGTAGTTCATCAGAGCGAAAACAGTACCTGTTGTGTGGAATACAATTTCTCCTCTTACCCAGTACTTCCCTCTCTGGACCATACTAAAATACATACAAACATGTATTTTGAAAGCAAAGCAGCTTTCCGCATAAGAGCCAAAATACGGAATTAGCAAAAGTGGTTATCAACTGTTAAATGTAGTCACAGATTGTGGCGTATTTATAAAGCGGAATACTGGTTTGCCATCAAAAGAGCAAAGTGCTGATAGAACCTCAAGGAATCTGAAAAAGCACATTGATCAAACTGTGACCAACAAAGTGACGGTGTTGTATATGAATCAGTTTGTGTGAAACCCAGCAATGGACAAACTAAATGCCAGTGTTAGGAAACAGAAAAGGAATGCCCTCGGAGAGAGCCGGAGTGGGGCCTGAGAAAGTTCAGGAGAGTGACAGATAATGTCCGCTTCTTGTTGTACATGCTTGTTGTACATGGATGTTTAACACTGCTGGATTCATCAAACACAGTAAAAATCACACCTCATACACAAAGAAATCAGAGCAAAATTAAGGAACTTGAAATTTTGTGTTAATGAGACATCACTTGATGATAATGTCAAGTGCCAAACAAACTCAGAGCTCAGCGTCTGCAACAACAAACAGTCACGCTTTGCTCGAGAGTGTGCAGGTGGACCGGAAGTTCTGTGGCTGTCTCCAGTGGCCCACTCAAGGAATCCTTCTCTCCTGGGTCTGGCGAGAGCAACAGAACAGTGAGCGGTGGTGGCAACATGACCTCTGCTTGGTGGTAGCAAGCATCCTGTCATGTCCATTCTCCTGGACCAAATCAAGTCAACCTACGAAGCCCAAAGCCACCAGGGCAGGAAAGACATTCCACGCGCAGTGAGCCATGACATGTTCACAAACACCAGACCCTCCTGCTCTGTATGAACTTGCCCAGTGCCTCTGCATGAGAGGCCACGGAGCCGCCTTGGAGCTGTGCAGTCTGGAAGAGAAGTTCAACCCCAGCTGTGTTCCACTAGAATATTCCAGCACACCTTCACATTGCCTGGCAGATGGGCGTGGCTTCCACATAAATCTGAGTCAGGACGTCTCCCTCTGATGTTCCTGATGTTTGTTCTCCCCACACTTGAGAGGCTAACTCTGCGAAGTGGCTGAGCTCAAGGCTGGCACTGGGAGAAATATCTGTGAATGGGAAGAAATGCAATACAGCCACCTAGTGGATCCTGCCTGTCATTAGCCTCCTTCCTTAGGAACATCACAAGTAGAAGCAGGAATATTTTGGCCCTGCTTCAGTGGTTTCAGTTTGAGCAATGAAACCCGCAGCTTAGAAGGGTACCTGCAAGAGCAGGCAGCAAGTTCAAGAGCTTGGTCCTGCCATGTGCTTAATGGTTTGCAGCAGGTGCTTTTCAGTCTTTAGGGGGGCCACAGCTTCTAGCTTATAAGCACCTGCTCCAGAAAAAGTGAGGTTATTGCCAAGGTTCCCCCATCACTCATGTGGTCAAGATCAGACCTGAAAGACAGGTGCTGCCCACGTCAGCAACATTCTCACATGATCAACCAGAAACTCCAGCTGCTCTGTCCCTTGCCTATACGTTAGCCTAACCAAGGACACGAAGTTAAGCACAGCAGGGACATGAAGGCTCAAAGAACCTTCTGATAACCTTGAACCTTGCCAGCGATCCAGGCTTTTCTGAACCCCCTTGAATGTATCTGTCTAGTGTTCTAGGCAGCTGAAGGAGGAAATTATTTGATGCCATTCACTCTTCCAACAATGACTGCTCACCTGCTGTGTGTCGGGAACTCTGCTAAGTTCTGAGGTTAAGGCTGTGAATGAGGAAAACACGATCCCTTGCTTACAGGAGTGTACACGCAGAGAGCCAAGATAAATGTGGACTACACTGTTTCAGTGTGATGGGAGTTCAGAAGTCAAATTCCCCAAGGGGATCTTCCAATCCTCTGAGCCGCACAGTAAGGACTCACACTTCATCCCAAGAGTCGGCGGCTGGGGGTGGCCATTTCAGGGGCTGTGCTGTATGGCCACCGGCTTGTGCTACAGCTGCCATGTACTGGGACCCTGATCTGGCTTCTCCATCCTTTCGCGGGCTCCATTCCACTTCTGCAGGCTTTCCAGTCGAGAGTGTTTGGATACACGTTCATTTTCACAGATGCGGCACATGGCAAAGTTGGGATATATGCATGTATCTCTGGCTAACCCTCCGCAGATGCAGAGGACCCTTGGGAGCCTTTAGGGGACCATAAGGATTGCTACTTGGTGAGTAGTAGTCTGTCTCCCCCGAAGTTGCACCTAAGCCCTGCCTGTACTTTCCCAAGGCTGAGAAGGAAAAACATCCTTAGATTGTGATGAGACAGTTTCTTTGTGCTGGGCCAATGCTCCTGGCTTTCCAAAACCAAGACACTTTTGAAAATCATCCAAATCAACAGTGAAACTTCATGGGCGCCCCACAGATTGTACCTCCAGCCTGCAGGGTGACAATATCAAGGTGACATAAGTCCTCATGTGCTTTTTTTGTTCTCCATCAGTCAAATGTTTGGGACAAATCTGAAAGCCTCGGGACTAGCAGACATTCATGGGAATCCTAGCAGGCAGAAAATAAAACAAAAATGTAGTTTCCACCAGGAAAGAAAAAAATCGTTGAAAAGTACCTCCTGGTTTTCATTATTTATTTCTTAAAAAGCTTTTCCATGTAATAGCTCAGAGCCAGGACCACAAAAGCAACCAAAAGCAGTGGTGAGTAATTGTTTTGGGGGTGACGGGGGTTGGGAGCTTGAAGGGGGGCTGGGTTTTGCCTCCTACCCACAGGGTTACATTTAGTAGCCTCTATCATTAGGCAAGATTTAGACAGCAGAGCTTTGTGCATAAATACACACAACCAAGGCATATTTCTTTCAGCCCTCTAAGTAGGACTGGGATCACAGAGGTCAGGTTTGGAGAGTGATGGCCGGTGAGGAGTGCAGAGGAGGGGGATGCCGTGTGCAAGCTGCAGAGGTGCTGAGAAGCTCAGCACCAGAACCTCCCCGCCTCTCTTCTGACTTGCGGAAACTCTGTCAAGACGAGCGAATGTGAGCAAAGGATTTTTACAATTTGTTCCCAGAGCTACCGGAACGACAGCTTAGTCTTGCCGCCAAATCCCAGCCACACGGGATCAGCATAGACTCAGCATTTTTGCTCCGAGCCAGCTCAGCCTCTGCCCTGAGCTAAGGGCTCCTCTGTTCCACAGTGTGGGGGTGGGTCAGGCACCAGAGCTCCCCGGCTCCTCTTCCCTGTCCTTGGTGCCTGCACATCATCACCCCAAAAGAAGCTTCATTGCTTCAGTATGTCTGCCCAGGGTTGACCCAGAATAGATCTGTGGGTTCCTGTGCAGGGCTTCCTCTGATGTCAGAGCAGCAAACACAGACCTGCTGGTCCCCGTCATTATTTACTTTACTTCCTCGTTTCTGTTCTCCAATTAAACATTTTGAACACCATGCCTGGGCAGTGAGCACTTGATCTGGAAGCCAAGTGTTCGGTTGGGAAGTGGTGATAGAAGTGTCGACACAAATTATCAGTGGGAAAGGCCCCAGACAAGCTGAAAATCTTTTGAGGGACACCAGATCAGTGTGAAAATCTTATGAGATCTTTACCGCGACTGCCACAAGTCCCCTGGCCTTGCTGTCAAACCATTTCAAAGCTTAGATGAAGAACAAACAGCCTTTGGCCTTCCTCATCTGACTTCATTTTTATTAGCATTTTTACAATTTGATTATTTAGAGACATTCAGGAACAATCAAAAACAGAGCACTCCCAGCTACTGTTTAAATGCTTGAAATAATTGGGCCTGGGCATGGTTGGACCAAGAAACCGGGAACTCAATCCAGGGCTCCGACAAGGATGGCAGTGGCCCAGCCACTTGGCCCCAACCTGCTACTCCCAAGGCCAACATCATGGCAATGCAACTGAATAAAGGTACTCATCCAGACCTGTATGGTTGCTTCCTCATCACCCCAGATCTCCAGCAACCTATGAGTTCTTTCCCAAATAATTTTCTCTCAACAAGGAATAGAGGTCCCAGCAATTGGAATTCAGCTCTCAGCTTACATTTTATTTCCAGCCAACTGGTCCAGTATTGGAGATGAATGCATTGGTTTTGAAAGAGCAAAACGAGTGAAAAAGAACATTCTATTTCTCAATGGATACAAAATAAAAACCACTATCTCCCTTAAAAGAAATATATGTTCATTTGAGGGGTACTTAAGCTTACTGCTTCCACAAAACTGCTACTTCTTAAGACTCTGGCTAAGCTCCTAACCTGCTGAACAAATTCATTTAGCAAAAGGTTTGAGCACTTGCTACACACACACTCAGCTAAGCAATGGAACTATAAAGCCATATAACATATAATTCCTTTTATTTAAAACCCCACACTCACTCATTTGGTCCACAGCTATATTCTGGATACCTATTTTTTTTTGTGCTAGAAACTAATTTAGTTACTGGAATATCCCAACTAAACAAGACCCACTCTTAGCTTTCACGCACCTCCCAGTATCTGCAGTGGCATTGGTGTGAATATGTGAACCTGCTGACGAAGAGCGATCAGCTGTGTCCGGAGGGGAGCCCGCACCAACGCTACACACACACACACATGAGCAGCTGTAGGCTTCAGGCCAATGAACTCGATTGTGTGCCATATGTAACTCAGGACAGGTGGCACTCTGAGGCCTTGTTTTTATCCGCCAACCAATACCACAAAATGCCCATAATTGCTAGGAGAGTGTACTCTCCACAGCCATTCACCGAGTGAATAAATGATCTATGAAGACGCAAAGTTGATCACTGATGCTTCCATGGGGCTCCCCTCCTCTCCATTTCGGTCCATGAGGAAAAAGAGCCCGGCTTCAAAGCCTGAAAGCAGGATGAGAATCATGTAACGACTGCCTGGAAAGAAATTCACTTTCAAAACATTGTCTCTTCCAAGACACACATGGAAGCTTGTCCCTCTTAGCAGAGAAATCAAGTTATGGCAGCCCCTTGGCCACAGGGGGACTCCCCTCACCGCAGGGCAGCCAAGGCAGCAGCAAAGCAACGGGATAACTGAATGTCTGGTCCAGCATTAACTGCAGCATTTGAAGAAACTCAGAAGGCTAATGTGCAGGCTGCTGCTGGAGGTCATGTGTAAGGCTATTCTGCCAGGAGCAGCGCTCAGAAATCATTCGGGATTGGACCTACTTCTGATCCCATCCTCTCTGTCTACCAAGAGGGGAGTTCTGTGCAGAGCTGCTAACAAGCCCTGCTCTGCGAAAGGACTTGATGCTGTCACCCAGCAATTCACTGTGTGTCCACATACAGGAGCCTGGGGAAAAGCTTCCTTGGCTGCTGTGTGCATTTACAGGGGAAGCAAGTGGCAAGTTTCCCAAGTGTCTCAATGGGGAGAGGAATGAAATAAATTCTGCACTCGGTGCCAAAGACAGCGAGGCTGGATCCTGGCTGCTTATGTGCCGAGTACCCACAACACCGCATCAAGCAAACAGTCGCGGCACTTGGGTGAGAACAAACCCATGGGAAGACAAAGGACACACACAAAAAGTCCCACACAGAGAAACACTTCACTCGAAACACTTCACTCTCTCCAACCTGGAGATGTTTGCATCAACTCTGACTGAGCAAGCTGAGTGTAGCTGGAAACAGACCCAGCGACACATCCACCTTATCAAGATAGTGAAAGACATTTTGCTAAACAGAAAACGACATCAAGGCAGAGAAAGAATTGATGAATCATGGCAATCATCCACACTAAATATTCTCTAAAAATAGACTGAATTAGAAACATCTAGAGAAGCATGAAATATGCAAAAATCTAGAACAGTCTATTAACACATCCTCAAACAAAAAAAATAATATACTATAAATGCACTATGTGGTATGGGTCCCTTCCTAAGTTATCACAAGAATCCCACTCCCAAATTACTTGAAGAGAATAACCAGTCTGTCTTAATGCAAGTGCTCACTTATGGGACCCCCAAAATGGCAAGTTTTATCCATCCATCTGTGAAGTGAGACCTCTATAACCATGGCTTCCAAATCTTTGGGTTCAAAGATGCAGGCATAGCAATATTTTGAAAAATATTTTGCATTTACACTGAGCATGGGCAGATTTCTTCTCTAAACAGTAGGATAGAATTACATAGCACTCATAGCATGCTTGGTCATATGCAATCTTACAGATGATTTAATGATGCACAGCTTAAATGCAAATACAGCATCACTTAATATAAAAGACCTAACGTGTGTACATTTGGTATTGGCAGTGGTACCAGAACCAATCAGCCAAGTGTGCCAAGGGGTGATTATTTGATTTGGTCACATGTTTGAATAAGTCTACGTATATTAGATTCTTAGAAATGTATAATTTAAAAGAAAAATAATTCAGTAAGCCCAAATAGAGCAGACTAACATACTCAACTTGGCACAGCATGTCTAATTCACTGTCTGTTCACAGGAAGGAATCACTTTGTCTCAAGCTTTCAGCACATGAGTGCTTCCCAAACCTTGTAAGGATTCTTTCTTCCCCTAGTGCCCCCAATACAAGACAAGCTTAAGCTGAGTGGCTCCAGGTAACCAGGCGAAGATTTGTGCGCCTGCGTGGACACACACATCTTTACGGTCCTCACATCTGGGGCTCCTGGACCAACATGGAAACACTAAGTGTTTATGCAAAAATGTACAGAACTGGTCTGAGTAGAGAGGAAAAAAAAACAGTTAAACATTTGTGATTCTCTTCTCAAAATTGTTTTTTTTTTAATAGCAAAATGTCTTTATCGAATATTAACCATTACTGGCCATCATGAAATAACAGTGTATTTGTATGTTACAAGTGGTGATATTAATTAATATTCTCAAAAGCCAGCATTTGTAGTGAAACTCTAAGCCATGGCCATAGGTACGCTTCAACAAACATAATGACCTTGCAAGGTAGATAGTGGTAATTATTGTTTCTATTGCAGATACTAACTTCTGTGAAGCCTTTATCCATGAGCTAAGTAGATGGTGAACAAAATTATAAGATCATAAAGTCTGTAAATGGGAAAAAAATTAAAACTGCAGCTGCACTATTTTTTGTCAGTAGATGTGATGGTTATTTTACATGTCAACTTAAATTCACCATGGAATGCCCATTTTTAAACTCAAAGTCTAATCCATCTATAAAGATATTCCAGAAATAGAGTAGTGCATATACATCTAGGCTAAGAAAGGTGAATTGCCTTCCCTGGTGTGAGGGGATATCAGCCAATATGTCGAGGGCCCAAAGAGAGCACAGAGGCAGGGGCGTGTTGCAGTCGCTCCCTGTCTGCTTGAGCTACGATATCAGCTTCTTCCTGTTTTAGCTCTCCTGCTTCTCAGACGTGAGACTGGAATGGGAGTGTACATAACCAGCGCCCTGGCTCTCAGTCCTTTCAGACAACTCGACTAGCTTTCCTGAGTTTCCAGCTTGCAGTCAGCACATCATAGGATTTCTTAGCCTTCCTGAGTACGTGAGCTGACACCTAGACTTGCACTATATCTGGGAGAACAGTGACTAATATAGAGTAGATGAAAACAGGAAGGCCAGGGAGCCCAGAGGATGGGCAAAGATGCATGCATTAGGGCTGATGTGGTAGCACAGCAAGTCAGGCCTTTGTAAGGGAGCATTCCAAGAGCAATGCCAGCATCCCAGTTGGCAGTGCTGGTTCAAGTCCAGGCTGTTCTGCTCCTCATCCAGCTCCATGCTAAGGCACCTGATAAGACAGAAGATGGCCCCAGCGTTTGGGCTGCTGCAACTCCTGTGACAGATGCAGAGGAAGCTCACAGCTGCTGGCTTCAGGCTGACCCAGGCCTGGCTGTTCTGGCCATCTGGGGAGTGGATCGGCAGCTGGAAGACTCATTCATTCATATTCATACTCTCTCTCTCTTTCTCTCCTTTGCCCCTTCATCTTTTCCACTGTAATCCCGCCTTTCAAATCTATCAATCCATCCATCTTAAAAAAAAAAAAAGCAAAAGCACCAGTTATAGCTGCTAAAAGGGCCCACAACTCAGACCACAGAGTTCTGTCTACTCGAATTGAATATTGAACAGGAGCCCTCAGCGGTAGAGACCTAAGTAAGGTTTCCCATCCTGAAGTCTCTAGGCATTGCATCTCCAGGATGCTGTCTGCAAGTTGGACTGTCCTAGCCTGTGCGACGCAGAATACACTCAAACACTACTGTTGTACCGCAGCTGTTCCTCACTGTTCTTTCTCTTGGAGGAATGCCACCTTGTGGCAATCACTTTGGTTGTATGTTTAGTTTAGTTTTTTTTTCAAGTTACACGAATTCAAAGTAGGAAAGAGATCTCTCAGGTTCTGTGAAAGCAATGAATTGCCCTGGAGGACAGGTCACAGCCTATTGACCAACTATATGTGAAGCTGAAGGATTCAACACCAGCGCTCTTGGGGAGAAAGAGTCCTAGGAGTAGAGTCCCTAAGCTCTCACCCCTCGCTGTGTTACTGCAGAGCCCAGCGCGACACCGGAACACCTCTAAGTCTCAGGGTCATCACCTGTAGACCTCACGGTTGACAGAATAACAGAACATCAGTCTAAAAATATTTTATCAAATATGCATTTTAAACAGAGGACAAATTTTGTCACAGATATCCGAATGTACTACAGCACGTATTGTCATGACTGATAAGCAAAACACCAAACAGTGGGAAGAAATGAGAATGAAGATCAAAAAAGACAAGAGCTAAAAATACGTACATAAACAAAACCGGGAGTCAGGGCAAGATTCTCTGAAACAAGGGCTGTGCTGGACACAGGAGGGGTCCCCAGAAAAGTCAGAGAGCACACATCCAGGACCCGGGCGTGAGTGTTGACTATTTACACCAACAGGAACTCATGCTAAGCTGTTAGGACATATCTGAGCAGGGACTATTTTGATTCACAAAGGAGGAGCAGACAGTGGTTTGAAAAACAACGTCTATCAGAGCCTCATGAACTCTGATGGTGACATCATTGATGATTTATGAAAATGCTGTGCGGAATAATACCCCAAATAAATCAGAATTTTACAAATTGAAATACCATTTTCAGAAGGAATGACTCTGTGCACACTAACATCTAAAGAAAAAAAAAGCAAACTTGCTATTAACCGAAGACCAATTATTCACACAGAAACAAGACTCAACACCATTGAGATCTCAGTCAGCTCAACGTATTCGATGACTGAGAAATTAGAATACAGCAAGCTTTTTTTTTTCTTTCCTAAAAGAATTAGTAAAAAGAATGGACCTAGAAAAATATTTAAGATGGTCTTATTGGTATATCCAATATTAGGAATTCAGATACTCAAGAGCTTTGGAACATGGTAATCTGCTAGGAATATAAGAAATTATGGTTGGTTACTCTATTGTGTTTTGTCCTTGACAAGAAAACAATGAGAGTGAAATCTGGTATTTAGGACGTGACAGATACCCGAGTCTCACAGAAGGAAAATAAACGTGAAAAAAGTCAACTTTATGCTCAACTTCCTCAGATCAGCTTCAGACAAGAGCACAGGTTTCAGCAGGGCATTTTAAGAAGTGGGGTCAGGACGCTGAAGCATTTCTTACACGTATTGGAATGGAACATGAAACATAAGTATCCCACAGACAACCTGCAATCAAAGCAGCGCCAACCAGAGCAGTGGACACGCTCCAATTACAGCAAAAGCAGTTGGAGGGGGAGCGGAGGTCATGTCACAGTTTCTCAGGATGCTCAAAGCATTTTGCTCACTGACTTCCTGGAGGTCCAGAACACATCTTCCTGTTAGGAGAGGCTATTGAGAAAGTCAGCGAAAGCTCTAAATAGAAAACTTACCCAGACAAGCTAAACCAGAGGGTCCTTCACTCATGACAGCACTGCTGCTCATTCCACGGGGCAAGCGAGAGTAACTTCGTGAGAGCCTCCATGCGAAATCGCTCAACATCCACCTTACCATCCTGATTTCATTCTGAGTATGTTGTCTTTCTTAAAAACTTGAATTCATTCTTGCTCAGTTAATAATGTCAAACAGCCTCCACTGACAACCCCTCTGTTCTTTACGGGGCTGATACCATCATGGATGGAGACTTGATCCTACTTTTCCATGACCTTTTGGACACTTCCCTTTATTTGGCCTTTCAGCATCTTTGGAGTGTTCTTTCTGTGTGGGGAACGTTCCAAGGCTTTTTTGTAACTTGGACAAAAACATATGACAGTTGGGCCCAGCGGCGTGGCCTAGCGGCTAAAGTCCTCGCCTTGAACGCCCCAGGATCCCATATGGACGCCGGTTCTAATCCCGGCAGCTCCACTTCCCATCCAGCTCCCTGCTTGTGGCCTGGGAAAGCAGTCGAGGACGGCCCAATGCTTTGGGACAACGTACCTGTGTGGGAGACCTGGAAGAGGTTCCTGGTTCTTGGCATCAGATCGGCGCACACCGGCCCATTGCAGCTCACTTGGGGAGCGAATCATTGGACAGAAGATCTTCCTCTCTGTCTCTCCTCCTCTGTGTATATCTGACTTTGTAATAAAAATAAATCTTTAAAAAAAAAACATACGACTGTTAACCTGGTTGTCAACTAAGGCTTTCCAGCTACTCAAGACCTAGATGGAATGTATTCAAACCCTCTCTTCATGCTCTGGATAGCTGCAAGTCCTATCCCCTCTCCCCCATCAAAATTATTTGTCAGTATCCAAGGTTACATCTTTCTAGTTCCTCCAGCTCCCTCTTCCAGCCTCCCATGCAGTCTACACCATTTATTTTACACTTTGTGACTGTTTAAAACCATATGTGGAATTCATTTCTTTCCCTGATCCCCACCTCTACTGCCAAGGAACCCCAATTACACAAGACCTTTATGTGTACAGTAGATATGGGAGAGTGATGTGTTTCTAATATGGCAATATGCAAATACATTCAAAACAGGCATGTACTGTCTGAGCTTGAAAGCTCTCGGCTGCCTTCCCCTTGGTCTCAGCTGCCTCATCACCTCTCCTCCCTCTCCCCTCCTTTTTGTCCCTTTGTCCTCTGATTCTTGAATATTCCTACATGACAAAATAGCTACAAAGCATAGCTCTACTTCTTACAGTCCAGGCAAACTAAGACAAGTTACTTCGCATCTACGGGCCATATTCTGAGGAGCACCCTCAGTGTTGTAATGACGTGGACAGTCACAGAAAGCGAGTGAGCACGTGCAAGCATCAGGGATCACACTGACGTTAATGTGCAGTACCTCCCTACGATTGGCATCATGTGCACAAACCCACCTCATATTCTGGTCTGATCAATGTTTATTAACTTTTGCTTCCTCACGAAAGCAGTTCTGTTTGCATTTATTACAATCCTATTTGTTACATATTGAGTATCCCTTATCTGAAATATCTTGGATCAGAAATGCTTTCAAATTCGGATGTTTTTCCATCTTAGAATATTTGTGTCTATCCTAAAATGA